>NW_022280077.1:2160180-2160608 GCF_004355925.1 Anarrhichthys ocellatus | reverse complement strand
GTGTGTGTGTGTGTGTGTGTGTGTGTGTGTGTGTGTGTGTGTGTGTGGTCCTGCTGGGCAACGGTTTCGTGCATTTAAGTTGTCTCACACCATATTAGAAGATCCAGGTTTCTCTGTTGATTGTCAGCGCCATGTGTCCCGATCATTCAGATGCGATACGTTTTTGCCACGATGGCATAGTCGTCTTACATGAATCCAGAATATGGGTTGTGCGAGTGTGTGGAAGAAAGCTTGTCTACGCTTTGCTCACAGGAAGTGGATGTGGGTTGGACCCGGGAAAAGGGTTCACTGTGTTATCACAGAAACAATAGCTATTCAGCAAAACACAGTGGCAGCCTTCATGTTTACGTTCAGGGCTGTTAGTTTTCTCTGCAATATAGATGTGTGTGTGTGTGTGTGTGTGTGTGTGTGTGTGTGTGTGTGTGTGT
>NW_022280077.1:2140792-2160170 GCF_004355925.1 Anarrhichthys ocellatus | reverse complement strand
GTGTGTGTGTGTGTGTGTGTGTGTGTGTGTGTGTGTGTGTGTGTGTGAGTGTGAATGGAGACAATATCGATATGTGTGTGTGTGAATGGAGAGAAAAGTCAGATTTCAATTTTTTTTTTATGGGAATTAATCCTTTTAGAGACAGAAACCATTATTTACTACTGGAACTGTCTGTTTCTGTTCCCGGTTACATCACGGCTTCGTCTCCCTACTTGTATGGAAAGCTGGGAGACGTTATTGCCTCCCAGACAGGTTGTGTCCACGAGTGAGGAAGAAAAAGAAAAAGTGCCCCTGGCTTCACATTAGACCCTAATGTTTAGAAAACAGAAGAACGCTCCTCTGTGTTACAGTAACACTAGAACATTAAAGTGCCTTACTAATAGAGACTTCTACCACAGTGAATCCGAGAATGAAGAAATGTGATATAGGCCTACGCACCCTGAAATGTGACTAGATTAACATTATGATGATTAAGTTTTTTGAGTGATTTTTATACTCATCTTAACAGTAACTTTTTTTTATAACCATATGAAATGCTTTTATAGAAATCCTTTTCTCAAATGTTAAACCTTACATATTTAAATGAGCAGCAGAATAGATGGCACTTGACACAGAATATATATTAATTGTATTTACTTGTACCCCATTCAGATAATGTAAGTAGACTGTACTGTATATAATGCCAACAATAAAGACTGATTGTAATAACTTTAAACTGTGTTTTTTATTCTGACCTTTTGTCATTTGATTAAAGATGCGTGTTTTAGGAGAATGTAGAAAGAGATTTAATTTTGTTGTTTCACCTTTTTTAAGTTTCCATCGTGTTAGAAGTTTGTAATGCCTGTTGCTGAAAGGTAAGATGTATATATTTATATTTAAATGTGTTTTTTGTGATGCACCACAACCATTTGTTGTGTGCGTGCGTGCGTGCATGAACCAATCAAACCATTTTGTAGATTGAATGTGTCCAGGTTCATTTGCATATGAAGGTGAGTTCATTCTCAATGCTGAATACTGGGAGACTGTTTTATGTAACCCAGAACCAACAGATGCCAAGGCGAGTGCATTCTGCTAATCCTTAAACATCACCTGCCAAGAGCCATTTACTACTTTGTTTCCTCTTCTCTCGTCTCTTTTCACACCTTCTGTTCCTATCTCAGCGGTTCATTCAATTTCTTTTCACCTCGCTGTTTCTTTCAGCCTGGCTGGCAAGAAGGATGCTTTGAGTTTCACATATTTGGTTTGTTTTGAATGGTCTGTGACCAAGTCCCAGCTTGGTTCCAGTGTTTCTTTTCCCATCTTCTTCACTATCTTTCAAACACGTGTGCACATAGGACCCGTCTACCAACAGCAGGCACCTAGGAAACTAGCACACTGTGTGGAGTTACGTTACAAGGCTCGTGCGCACACGGTGAAGTCTCACAGCAGGAAGATGGCATCTCTGTTGTAGCCCTCTGCAAAGTAAATGCATCTGTGTGGTCCAATTTCTCACACGTCCTGTTGACATGAGTTGTAATTTAGGATTGATTCCATCTAAAGTGTGTTTTTGGTTGCTGCATGTTATTGGGGTACGTTACTCTTTACCTTCACATTGACTGTGAACATTACATTCAGTATTGCAGGTGGTCAAAGAGCAAAGTACTTTGGCGTACTCTAAGCCTCTTATCGCCCTCAGTGAGAGGCATACTAGCTCATATCAGCTCACAGTGTTGCCGGTGTGCATTAACATGCATGCCAGACCTCACACATGACTAGTTTCAAACGTACACGCCGCTGAGCCTTTACACACGACTGCCACAGACACACTGCAGACGCCCTCACAACAATCAGATGCTGTCTTCAGAGTTATACAGCTAATCCTCCTTCAAGGAGAAAGTCTGGTTAGAGGGAGGAGGAGGTGGTAGAGGTGGTTACAGGGGGAAAGTAATGAAGTGGTGGGCGGATAATCATCTACTGCTGTGTTAACAATGTTTGATTGTCCCGGTGAATCTCTTGAAACTTGAAAAATGTCTCTTGCCACGGTCACTCTTGACCCAACATCATTCCCTCATTCATTCAGCTCGACAGAGTCTTTGTAGTAAATGACAATGTAATAACATCACAATGTAAGAAAATCTTCCTCCAGCTGAGCAATACTTTTTTGACACAGTGATAAAGGCAGATATGAATGGGATCGCGGGAATTGGGGTATTCTTTTCAATTTTCCTTGAGCCTTCAATCCCCATCTTCCTCAGCATTTCCTGGAACTTTGATTGCATCTCTTTGCTCATCATGGAGATTACACAAATAACTGAGGAGAGATAAGAAATGTGGTTGAAAGCTGTGGAAAAACTGTAAGTGGACCTTGATTTGAGATTTCTTTTTTGTCAAAGAACTTTCTATCGAGTCTACATTTCTACATCAACTCATTCACACGGTCAGCTATCATCATTATCTATTTATTCGTACATACACAAGGACTGGAGCCTGCAGGGGAGCCTTGATCCGGCGGTGGTAATCCATGTCCATAGCAACACTGCAGGAGGAGCCGCAACCTTCCATAGAGGGATTTGTCTTTGGGTATGTTATTGGGCAAACCTGGGCATGTCACAGGGGAGCGTCCAGGCTCTGGCAAGGCCAGTGTAGGGCTGTAGGGGGTTAGTGTTGCCTCACTCACACACTGAACAATGCGTTTACGCCCACACAGTCTCAAACACAGAATGCTGGGACTGGCTGACACTGTGGTCAGATGTTGAATCACAGCTGCAGATGCTTCCACGTCAGGAAACGGTGGTGCTGCCTGTTAGGAATTGTTCAACAGGAAATGGTGTGTCACTGGCTTAAAAGCTTTTGCTTGTTATTTATTTTGGTTGGTGGACTTCCAGCTGATACATGTGCACAATGTGGCAATCCATAAAAAGGTGGCGAGTCTTCTGTGTTAGAATTGATCCCCGGTAAACCTCAGAAGCACGACATGTGTCCTGTTTCATCCTTTTCGTCCTGCCTGCCATGCTGCTCCTCTTTGACTTGTGCTTTTTGAGCAACAGCCACATGTCCCCATGAAATATTCAAGATCCTGGTAATCTGAGGATCGGTGCAGTCCACCTGCCGCTGGTGCAGTCCATCTTGAACCTGATCTTGAGGGAAACCTGAGAGTGATTGCCACGCTTTGGGTGTAACAGAGCTGGCAACTGTGTTTCAGTCCCTCAATGGGAGTGCTCGCGTGGTGTCATTTGATCTGAAGGCACAAGCGAAAATGTTGATTTTAGAGGCTATTGTCTCATTTTCTGCTAGAGTTCAGCTGACTGATTAGTTGCATATTTGTTATTGTTTTTTGTGTGTGTGTGTTTTTTACTATAAAACATGACTGTGGAAGCATATTATCGAAGGACCCCACCACAGTACCAGGATTAGTTAACAGAGGATCCCGTTGTCAGGTACATAGCATGACACTAAATAGAAGAGTGTTGCATGTATTTGATTGATTGTCATGCTTAACCTAATGGCATGATCTTCCCAATGCTTACATGTTTACAGCTCCTTAGATTTTTAAACTAAAAAGTATTCTTACAATTAAAACTTTGTTTTGAAAAAATGTCTCCTGCATTCTGCTGGACCTTGTCACTGAATCCCCTGGATGGTTTACATCCAGGGGATTGTTACAAAACCAAACATTTGAAAGAGAGAGTGTGAATGAATGGTGACAGCTGCTGTCAGTGATGGTGACACTCCCTCATCAGGAATGACCCTGTGTGTGTGTGCTCACACTATACATCTCCATGACATCTTAATGACACCTCTATGCCTCTTATGGCTGGTGGAACAAAGCCATAATGTGTTTTACCAGCCAACCAGCTATTTTGACAATCTGTCGGCCATCCCTAATGGAGGCCTGCTTTTGGAAAACAAAATAGAGATGGCTTGTGTTTGTCTTTCCATTAAAACAAGTGCTGTTATTCAGTATATTTGTTTAGTGTTCCGCCTTGTCCTATATGCCACCCAGTCCCCCGAGGCTCCCCCTGCACCCACACTGTCACAGCCCTCCTGCACCACATGGGTCACATCACACTCTGAAACCCATTTGGTGGGCAGTTGGAGCTGGAAACCTCACAAGAGACAGAGAGAGAGAGAGAGAGAGAGAGAGAGAGAGAGAGAGAGAGAGAGAGAGAGAGAGAGAGAGAGAGATTACACACCCTATGTCCGTGACACACACTCCTCCCTCCCTCAAAGCTTAAATGAAAACTCCGGCAATGAGGTGAACTTTTCCTGACTTACAGGATCTTCCCGGGCTGTAGGACTGACAGTTTGACGGACATATTGTGTCGTGGGATTCATTACGCATCTGCAGTAATGGGACCTTTGTAGCTATGTTAGATAACATATTATTCTGTCATTTATTTCCGATTGTTGATAACTTTCTCAGCCTTGCGCGATGGAGCCTGAAGCGGGACGAGACGATGGGATCCTCTGTGCGCTCTGGAGACCGAGGTTTGCTTTTTTTAGATTTTTCTTGGTCTCTTTTCTTTCCTCCTTCACTGGTCTACGTCTTAATTTCCTCTCAAGTGATTTGATTGACAAGTTTGATAGTTTACCGTGCCGCTGCATCGATGCAGCACTGGGTGAACACATGTTTTTACGCATACTTTCACCAAGTAAGATCGCTTAAATAAAGAGTTGATTAATTTATGCGCTGTTGATGGAGATCACAGGCCTAGATTATGCATTAGTTCAATTTAATGCTCCATGACGTCCATGAAGTCTGTAAATAAATGCTTCATAACATAACTATTTATATTCTTCTTCTTCTTAATATTATTATTACAACAAGTAGGTATAAGCCTCTAGTTTCCCACAGAACGCGTCCGTGAACTAATATGCTAACTAGTAATTAATGTGTACACACCAAAAGTTTCATCCCTGCTGTGACACATTTCCTCAGGTGTTTATCTTGAAATGGTCACGTGGTTTCATACAGCACAAGCGCAGACTCCCCAGTTATCAAAGATGACTTCTGATGGAATTTTGACAAATTCGGGGGGGGGCTGTAAAAGGCACCATGTGCCCAGAAATGACGTGTGCCGGACCTTCAGTGCAGTAATTGTATTCTAACTCGGCTTAAAGAATAAACGTATAAACGGATTACTAACTGAGGAGGAATGTTTCAATATTGGCCTCTGAACCGGGCTTTACCTATTGGCAGCGCCCATGGTTACAATCTTAAAAGAGAAACAGTGAGACTGACAGGACGATGAATGGGCTTTACTCCATGCAATATATTAAAAATTTGGTGAAAGCCATGGAAAACTCAATTCTCTCTGAGTGCAGAGGTTTGTCAGAAATGGGTGAAATATTGCACATAGTTAGACACATAAAAGAAGAAAAAAAAAAGATTTAAAGAGAGACCCAAGGGCAAGTTACCAAGTGGAGCTAAGCTACACTCATTAGGCCCGCCCTACATTTAAACAAGGAATACAGAGATAGCTGAGGAGCAACTTGCGGTTTATTCTTCAGGACTTCAAAAGACACTCCTCAAGATTATTCTGAACAGTGAATAACATGTCCGTAAAACCTGACTCAGTCTGGGGAAGGGCTCTGTTGACCTTTGTTGACTTCTGCAGGGTGGCGGTTTTCTCCCAAACTGAAAGCTACAGAGGCAGGATTTTGAAAAAACAGCGGAAATGCCTCTCTCTGTCATCTTTCCCTGCGGAAAGCAGCAGAACTGTGATCTATACTTGGAAAGTGACGACAGGACATGAACAGGAACTCCAGACGTTTCCCAGATATGCTGCCCAGCGGACTTCATTGTTCTGTGGACACCATTCTTCACTCAATAACGTACACCAAAGGAGTCTGTCAAATAGAACATCTCCGTCTCATGTTGGGTGGATTAACATATAGTTTACGTCCAAAAGTCAAATGCAAGTCAAAGACTTCTCACACTGCTGTGTTTTGATTGAATCCCATAATCCAACTATCCCAGAGTGCTTTGGGTATCTTCGTCACTCTCCAGACAATGACGAGATGTGTGATGTCTAATAACACACACACTTGTATCGATACAAGTGGTCATCGGTCTCGACAACGTGCAGCTGAGTCACTGCAGCGTACATCACACTCTTAGCCTGTGTTATAGCTCAGAGTATCGGGTGATACCATGCTGCATAATTAAATCTGCAACATGTCAGTGCAGCACGGGTAGCCTCATAAAAATGCCTGTGGCAAGAGTGACAAACAGTTGTTTGGTGATACTCTCCAAAGTTTGATTTCGGTTTCAGGGGCCTTAAGTAACCTGGTTAATTGCAGATTATATGGTCCTCAGTAAAACTGCAAATGAGGGCTTTTGAGATATTGATTGTGTTACATGTTCTTTCATTTCGCTCACCCTTTCGCGTGATGCACAAATGTTTATCACAGCAGAGAGCGTTCCTGTGTTGACTGGTTCACCTCAGTAATGACGTAGTGCTGGTGGAAATTGAGGATAAGCAGAATCCCACATGCTTCCTGTCACACAGGCCGAGTACTGCCTCCTCGGTTTAGTTCTGTGGCGGTAAATAATTGACACTATTTGGGCATTTCCATTCTAACCTTGATTTCACCCTAAACTTAATGTCTCTTGGGTTTATTTGTGTTTCTAATCTCAAGCTTTTTACTTGGTGTAATATCAATGATGTTCAAAATCACTTCCATGCTTGCAAATATCCTCCTCTCGGAGGTTTCCGTCATAGCACCACACTGTGGTGGCTAAAAGTCTTACAACTAATTTGTGTGACCTTAAAAAAGAAGCAGGACTTCATGGGAAATGTGTTTCTCTGTGGTCCAGTGCCTGTTGTTTTGGAGCTCAGAGAGTGCTCTCATTTTTAAGATATATAAAGGTGCAGTGAAAATGTTTTGACCGAAATAGGTGCAAAGAATGTATGCATTTTCCCTCTGAATGGTTGCAAGTCAGTTTTACAAAGAACAATTTTCATGTCATCATATCCGTCTTATCATCTGTTTGTTCCTCAGGATTTGTTTGTGAAAGTGGACGGACTGGGGTCAGTAATGGAGCCTAAGCTGAACTGCAGCTCCCAGTGTGATTCCACACTCTGCTTCATCCACTCAGGAGTCAACAGGCAGGAGGGTCTCGACATTCTGCAGAGACTATGTAGTCTCAGCACGGTAATCACTCACACACACACACACACACACGCACACACACACACACACACACACACACAGTCAGACAGACATAGCAGACATAGCTTTCTTAAATCCAGCGTGGCTGATCAACAGAATATTTTTGGCCCTCCTAAAGGTCAAGGTCAAAGACATATGTACATGTACATACATATGTTGTTGATTATTTTGACAGTGCATTTAAGAAATTAATCACATTATTCACACAAGGCTGAATTACATACAATGCAACTTACATTTTAAACTTCCGATTAGTTATCACTTGCAGTTTTTGGCAAAACATTCACTGCTCTTGATAAACTTGGACCTATGGCTTAAAATGTGAGGAATTTCCATCTTTCATCACCGAAACCACCCACACAAATGAAATACATTGAATAAAACTAGAAATGTGTTATTTACCACTTGAGAAGACAGTTCAATAGTAGAGATCTAGACATGTAAAGCCATTGGGCTAGTGAAGCTATGTTTAGTACCATCATAGTTGCTGGTGCCTTTAAGAGAAGGGTGAGTGGAGACCAGCAACATGAGGCGGGCACAAGAAAGTCTAATGTGACTTTGCAAATAGAAACCAAAGTAGTAGAGCCACTGTGTCAGGGAACACAAGCACTCTTGTGTAGACTCCTTTCCTCTCCGTGCTACACCACGTAAAGCGAGGTAAGTTATCTCTTTGATTTCTTTCATGCTTTATGATGTTAATTTATGCATTTGTCAGTTTCAACACACTCAAAGGGGAAGGGAACCCTGTGCTGCACTGTGTTTGCTTTATGGTGATTATGTGACTATATTATATTTTAATATACTGTTTTATTTTATTTTAAAGTCATAACAATTCTTTTTTATTAGTTTCTGTAGAACTCAGTTCACATAAATTGTTCAGCTAGAAGGAAATATCCTGTGATGAAATGTAACACCATGCATTTGTTACTATTCATGGACGTAGACAGCTCACCAGGCACAACTGTTTCTAAACCTAATAGTATAATGGAAAGGACCAGAGACAAACTTTTCTTTAAAATCCCACCTGCTTTTCTTTCTGGATGTGTTCCCAGAAATGGCTGCTGTTGGCAGTGTGCTGACTGAGGAGCAGCTTCTTTGCCCCATCTGTCTGGATTTGTTCAACCAACCAGTCTCTACTCCTTGTGGGCACAACTTCTGCAGGGACTGCATACAAGGATACTGGCAGAGTGCTAATCTGTCACAGTGCCCCATGTGCAAGCAGAAGTTCTACAGGAGGCCTGAGCTCAAAGTTAACACCTTCATATCTGAGGTGGTTTCCCAGTTCAAGAATTCATTGGAAAAGAAAGACGAAGAAAAAGTCCGTACCGTGGACCAGTATTCAAGCCATAAAGGAGAAGTTTCATGCGATGTGTGCGTTGGAAAAGGAATCAAGGCTCTTAAATCATGCCTGGACTGCTGTGCCTCCTTCTGTGAGACTCACCTGGAGCCCCATCATGTCCTAAACACCTTTAAGAAACATCACCTGATCAACCCCATAATGAACATGCAAGACAGAGTGTGTAAGAAGCATGCAAAACTGCTGGACCTGTTCTGTAACACTGACCAGACTTATGTGTGCCAGATCTGTATTAAGAGAGACCACAGTGCTCATCACACTGTACCTATAGAGGATGAGAGCAGTGACAGGAGAGCTCAAATCGGAAGGATAAATGCAGAAGTGGAAGAAATGATTAATGTCCGACATGAGAAAATCAGCGACATCAATCAAACTGTTCAGCTCAGCAGAGGAAACACAGAAAGAGAGATTGAAGAGAGTATGCAAGTCTTCAACAATCTGCTCCACTTTATCCAGAAAGGTCAAGCTGAAGTGGTGGAGGTGATTGGTGCAAACCAGAAGCAAATTGAAGGCAATGCCAGAGGACTCATCATGGAGCTGGAGCGGGAGATCAATGAGCTGAGACGGAGAAACGCTGAGCTGGAGCAGCTCTCACACACCAAAGACGACTTCTTTCTTATCCAAAGCTTTCCAGCTGTCTCCACACTGCCAGCCATCAAAGACTGGTCTGCTACCTGTGTAGAGAGTGCTGTGTATGTGGGCACGGTCAGGAGAGCAGTCAGGAGAGTAGCGTGTCAGCTGGAGGAGACAGTAAAGGCTGAGGTGAAGAGGCTATGTGAGACCGAATTTCAGAGGGCTCAGCAGTGTGCTGTGGATGTGACTCTGGACCCTGATACAGCTCATCCCAAACTGGTGCTGTCTGAAAACAAGAAACAGGTGTTTCACTGTGATGTAGCGCTGAGCCTCCCGGACAATCCGGAGAGATTTTACCCTGGGGTCAGTGTTTTGGGAAAGGAGGGTTTCTCCTCACGCAGGTTGTACTACGAAGTCCAGGTGAAAGGCAAGACACAGTGGGATATTGGAGTTGGGCTTCAATCCGTCAACAGAAAAGGAGGGAATATAGTTAACCCTGAGACAGGCTACTGGGCCCTGGGGATGAGGAAAGACAAGAGCTACTGGGCCCTCAGCAGCACTCCTATCCATGTGCCTTTGGTCGGGAAGCCCCAGAGAGTCGGGGTGTATGTGGATCTGGAGTGGGGGCAGGTTTCTTTTTATGACGCAGAATCTGCTTCTCATATCTACTCATTCACTGGATACTCATTCAATGAAAGACTTTTCCCCTACTTTAACCCTCGGCGTAATCATGGCGGAGTCAACTCTGCTCCTCTGATCATCTTGCCTGTCAACGTCTGAAATCTGACATTTCATCTCTTCGTGTTGCTTTCAACTGTTTTTTTTTAATCATCTCCAATTTTCAAATGAAAGATAGCAAAGGTCCAGCATGTTAATTGCTGTTCTGTTTGCCTTAATAAAGTGTGTTAATTCATCTGAATCCTGTGTACTTCTTTTTGTTGCTTTTACATCACATTTACAAAATGGAGGGTTCAGAACATATAAAAACAGTAATCAAATAATGCACATGTATATCAGCTACACACCTGTAATATTTGGATTGGATTTTGAGGAGTTTGCGTTTGCATGTGTGTGCAGATGGCAGTGGAGTTCCCAAGGCGATCTCTCTCCCCAGTGTTGAATGCTGTGGTGTGGACGCTGCTCTCCTGTGGAATCCTGCTGGCTTTCTGCTTCCTGCTCTTCACCATGCGCTTCAAAAACAACAGGTAGTCTACAAAGAGAAACACATCTATAAACATTAAAAATATATTTGCTGAATTAACTGATCAATTGTGTGTGTGTTTGCACATGTTGTATTATCAGGATAGTGAAGATGTCCAGTCCCAACCTGAATGTCTTGACTCTCTTTGGAAGTGTCCTCACCTACAGCAGCGGCTTCTTGTTTGCCGTTGGGGAACGATCACAATCACAGGGTGGAGCATCCACAGCTGTGCTACAAGTAAGGCCTGCAGTCTCCCTCAATCCTTCATTATGTTGTTGGATAGATCATTGTTGGATATTTATGCAGTGCTCTCTCCTCCAGGCTCGGATGTGGACTCTTTGTGTCGGAAGTACCCTGGTGTTTGGCCCAATTTTGGGGAAGACGTGGAGACTGTACAGAGTGTTCACCCAGCGAGTGCCTGACAAGAGAGTGGTAGGAATGCTCCCCCAGCCTTTGTATTGTCTTTATTTTCTTGATGCAAACCTGGATCCTCATACTGAATGATTTTTGGGGATTTACAGATTTAGAGGATTGCTAAACCTTGGTAAATGCTCTCTTGTTTTTTTCCATAACTTCCTTTTATATACAGTATCACTTCCAAAAAAGTTATTATTGACAGTGTTCCGTAACTGGGGTCTCCCAGAGTGTTACATTTGTTGTATGACATTGAAGTGTTTGGGGACTTTACCTTCTGCCTCAGATAATCCGAGACATCCAGCTGATGGGCATGGTGGCTCTGTTGATCGTGGTGGACATGCTGGTTCTCACCACCTGGAACCTCACAGACCCGATCAGGTGTTCACGATCTGTCGGAGCTGTTGTCAAGGTAGAATTCAATGGTGATTTTCTGTGGGGCAGAAAAGAAAGTTGTAAAACAAGTAAAGATTGTGTTGTTTGATTACAGAACAGTTTGAGGATTATGACACGTAGAAATAAATTGCCAACACCTTTTTTCATCCGATTGTTTATTGATGTCAAATAACAATTGTTTGATTTTTTTTAATGAAATTGCAAGCAAGTTTTACTTTGTGACTGCGAAATCACAAACTTCCCAATCCTCTAATGTAATTAATTATAGACGTGTTGGTGAAATAGCCACATTTATTCAGGTTGCAACCCACTGATACTATACATTTTTTCCTGCTCTAGCTGATGGAGAGAGACATTTCCTACACTTTGTCTCAGCTGGAGACCTGCTCCTCTGTATACTCGGATCTGTGGGTTGTCATTATTGCTGTTCAGAAGGTAAGTAATCTCTATTTCATTGAAATGCAATTTTACGTTAGATTTCAATAAAATAGAGATTCCGTCATTGTAATGGTGATATGATTTATAGATTTACATTTTCTGTGGCCTTTGTCTTTACCTTTTCCCCACTTTTCTCCTTAGGGTTGTCTTCTCCTCTATGGGACTTATCTAGCTGGGTTGACCAGCAATGTCAGCCACCCTCCCGTCAACCAGTCTCCCACCATCATGACAGCCGTCACTTTGGTCACCCTCTTTTCGGCTGTGGCCGTCCCTGTGTCCATCTTCCTGCACGCCTGGCCCAATCTGGTTTATAGCACTGTGGCTGGAGCCATTTTCATCTGCACACTGGCTACCAACTGCATGCTGTTTGTGCCTCAGGTAAGACAAAATAGCTCAAGATACACACATGAATCTTTTAGGCAGAATTGTCATCTAATCATAAGATACTATGTCTGGAAACCAGCAGTCAATCTGACAGGCAGAAACTCTACATAGACACATGAATGACAGACATATGACTTTCTCTCTTAGTCTTGACAAAAGTAGTAAAATCTATGAGTGTCTGTGGTGCCTGAGCCTCTATTCTCTATATGCGTATCAATTTGCCATTTCTGTCAGTGAAATGTGACTCACACAGAAGGTGTGAATGAGTCAACACTACGTAGGATATTGCAAACAGGTTTATGACTCTCTAAGTGTCTGGCAGTGGATGTATGTCACAACAAAGCAATGCATCTTCAGTGGAAAGGAAGGAAATATTTGAAAAGTGAGTAATACGCTCAAACACACCTGGTCAAAAAGTCTTGTGTGAAATGGTCCTGGATTAATTACTAGTGTGTGTAATGTATCTATAACTGAAAGTTAGCGTGACACACTGTTTCACCAACATGCAGCTGACTCAGTGGCGGCAGTTTGAAGAGGACCAGAACAACCCAAGTCAGATGGCCAAGTATTTCAGCAGCCCCAGTAAGAGCCAGCCCTCGGTGTACAGCCAGGATGAGATGTACTACCTGTTGGGGGAGAACAACTCCATGAAAAAACTCCTTACTGAGGTACTATATCATTTTGAATCTACTAATTACTAAGAATATCAAATAATTTATGAGCTGGTCTTATGGACCTAGGTCTTGAATTGCTTTATAATGTGACGATACATATTTGTTTCAATTCGTTGTCAATTCTTACAATTTTTCATTGAATAAAAAACACAACTTTAATAGTTTTTAGTTTGTCTTGTGTTGTATGTTGTTGTTGGACGAAGTTTTTTTAAGTTCGGTCAATTAATTTCCCCAGACTTGCTAGAAAATTCATTAGACATGATGAGTGAAGCCAGCAGTGATCTCAAACTGGCAACAATCCCTCGAAAACATGTTGCCGGACAGATTATATGTTCACTCTCTCTTTTTATTAAGGGTGTCTGTTGGCTGGGACTTGCACTAAACCACTGCACTTAACCAGTTGCAATAGCCTACGTTGGAAATTGCTTGACAAGATTCTTTAATGCTATATGTGTCGGAGTGTTCAAGCTTGTGTTTTTTGTTACAATTTCCAGAAGAGCGTTGTGATTGACAGTCTGCAGGAGCAGGTGAACAACGCCAAGGATAAACTCCTGCGACTCATGTCAGCCAGCCAGCCACCCGAGGACCAGAACCTGGACTCTTTTAACACCAACCTCAACTCCACCTCCAGTCAGACCACAGAGCTTCAGTCTAACGGCCCCGCTTCTTCTGAGCCTCCCTCTGCTCAAAGCTCCTCAGCTCCTATTGCTGCTTCCTCTCTTCTCCCTGGTGATATGTATGACAGTGAAAACCAGAGAGGTGTCTCTACCGCTGGGCTCACAGGTAGCGACACAGCTGGGAAGGGAACAAGGGAGGATCTCAAACAACCCTTGTCCCTCAAGTCCCCTGGCTCACTCAGGACAGCAGAAGAGACGGTTCACTTTGTCACTTCCCTACAATCCCGTAGAGGGTTAAACCCTTCTCAGTTTGAAACTTTCAACAATCAGAGTGGCCTAACATCCCAGCTGGGACCAAATGCCAGACCAACTGGTTTTGTAAGCAGCGAGCAGTTGCAGGAGGTCCTCCAGGAGCTTAGTGTGGATGCAGTCATGGAAATTGCACTTCGATCACCCGGTCAGATGTCCAGAACGCCCAGAACGCCCTCTCAGCTAAAATTTACCGAAGCCTCTGCTCTTTCCCCTCTCTCCCTCCGCACACCGCGCACTCCTCATCGACCTGTTCTCTTCCGCTACCCCAGCATCTCCCCCTATGCGATGAGGAAACGTCGGCCGCCCTTCCACTCCTGCAGAAAAGGGTTGGCCCCTCCCTGTTTCTATGCAGGGTCAGAGGCTGCTGGATGTGAAAAGATAAGGGAAAACTGTGAACTCCAAACTCCAGGCAAGCGCCATGATAGGGTCACTGTGGATGGTACCCTCCTCCAGGTTCACAACCCTGACTTCGAGCTGGAGGAGGAGGAGGATGAGGAAGGGAATGAAGCGATAAGGAAAGTTCGGAGGCATATTTCAAGGTCCCAAAGACGCTCAGTCTTGCCGTGTGCAGATCACACAGCTCCACCTGATCTGGAATTAGGTGGTGATAATAAGCGGCACCATAGACACATTAGAGACTCCTGTGGCTACTGGGACTCTGACTCTAGCAGCTCAACAGACTACGATTACTACCACCGTCCCTACTGTGACTCCTGCCTGCAGCGAGGCTCTCTCCTGTCATCAGACAGCTCCTCAGACTCCTCTGACAGCGAGTACGACGACTACACCAGCCTGTACCGCTCCCCACAACCTGTGGTATTCAAAGAAGACATCAAACCAACCTTTGTATGAGCACAAATTTACTGCACTTTACATGTTCATCCATTTCCACCACTTGAATTAATGTCCTAAGAAACGATGTGCAAAATTAGCATTTAGGATAAAGCAGGCACAATTAGCTTTAGGCTAATGTGCATCTGTAATGGGAGATCATCTGTTTGTAACTTTCAGTAGGAACGTGTTTGGAATTCTGTATGACAAGAGCATTAGTATTCTTGAATCTTGCATTGTGGGTCAGAGTGGTGCTTTTATTAGATTTATAAAAACTTTTGGAGCTCACAAGCAGACAACGCTGTTTACTTTTTAATATTACTTATGGCAGTATGTGTATATTTCTGCTGTCAGATGACATCCCTTACGTTCAAAATGATATGTTTTCACAGGACATCTGAAATGTGCTCTATATTAGCTATTGTGTATATGCTGTATTTATTGTGATATTTATAATAAGATGTTTTGGTGTTTACAGAATTCTTCGCTGTACCCTTTTTATTGTTTTACATTATCAACACATTCCTTAAAGTGTATGCCATTTTATTGTATGGTCTGCATTTTGTTGTTTAAGTTTTGCTTTTTCCTCCTTCATTGCCTACAATGCTCTACATTTGTTGTCAGATGCTTCCAATCTACAACTGGTTTACGAGACACCAAGCCCACACCGTTAGAGCGACTCGATAAAAACGGGTTACTTTTACTTTAACACACTTCATTATTATCTCAGTATTATTGTCCTGACTCATTAAGAGTATTTAATGTGCAAAGGTCACAGTTATCTGGAGTGTGTGTCTTGTGTGTATGCTAGACAGATTTTCAAACCCTCTCTTTTTAAAAGAAACTTCACATCACTTCATTCTGCATCTTCTCTGGTTTTATACAGTGGAGAACTGATTAACCAGCTGGGGGCCACATGTCAAAAATAAGTCCCTATTAGGCCCCCACACTCACATTCCCTCAACCCATTTTGCCCAGAGTCCTACAAACCAATCTGTATTCATATGCTGTAACACCCAACTACAGGTTTTGTTGTTAGTTTGGGAGTTTTCATAATATTCTTTCAACACAGACAAAAACAGAGCATTACTCGCCCTGTTTTTTTAATATTTCTCTTCCCTGTCTTGGCCTCTCTCTCTCTCACTCTCTCTCACTCTCTTCCACTATCTCCTCTCTGTCTCTATGTCATTTTTTCTTCGGCTAATGGGACAATGTGTGTTTGCCTGAGGTGGTGTTGCTGTGAAGGGAAAACAGCGTCTTGCGTTACTTCTGCTCTGCTGCCTATTTTTGAGACGCCACTGCTCTCTATTCTGCATATGAACCATTGAAGGGCAGCCTGGGAGAAATTCCTTTTGATATAGAGCATAACAGAGTATAAATAACCCACACAAAAGACAGACTACCAGCATCACTGTGCAGGAGGAAAGACTTTCCAGCCAAGTGACCCGCATTCTGTTCAAGATGGGGATAACTGACGTATAATGATAAAAATATAATAAAAGAGTTGTCAATCACATTTCTTTCTCAAAATAACACGATAGTCCATAGCTATCGTCTACCTCCTTGAACACGTATTACATACTGAATAAAAGAGAGTGATTAGTTGACCTTCAGGAACCCTTTATAATGGGTTTATAAGTTGTAACTATTGGCTTTATTAATAGTTAATCAATTATTTACTAATGCTCTTTCGTCAGTTTGTAGCCCTTACTGTAATAATAACAAAAGTGGGTTGCCAGATTGTGAAAAATCCCTTTGACTTATTGGACTGTACGACCACTTCACTTGTAAAATGGGTTTCACTGGATCCGGACGAAAGTTGATTTATTAACAACTTTATTATCACCAACAATATTTTTAGTATTAATGGCTTACCAACATTTATAACAACATTACACCAAAGAGAAACAAGAAACCAACAACCTGGCAACACAAAATGTGTTCTCATTAACAGCTTTACTGGGTGAGTAAAGAGTCAAGGCTCAGCTTTGTTGTCATTAGGCAGGAAGGAGAGATGCTGTTTTAGCCCCCATGCTACACACAGACAAAATGTGGGCTACAAATAAGGCAAAGACATTAGTCAAATTACAAAACATTGATTTGATAATAAAATAGAACAAAAAAACAGTGATAGTTGCACTGAAAGAAGAAACTGCACTTTATTTACGATGGAAAATATACAGTTATGCATGTATACAACTTAAGCTGTGGTGTTAAGAGTTAAGGTAGGCCTAGTCCAAGGGAATGAGGGTAGTGCAAAGGGAGTGATATAGTGGTGTGATAAATGATATACCATTAATAAAGCAATTAGTTCCGAATTATAAACCCTTTATAAAGGTCACCCTGTTGGAAAGTATAGGTTAGTGCATAAAAGACAACGATGTAGGGTTGACAATAACCCGAATAAAGACTTGTAGTGTGACAAGGCAGCCATGCACGTATTCACACACATTATTAAAATTACTAAGCATTATGACACTAATTAAATGGATGTGCCGGAGGGCTGCGTGTATATAAAAATGTGAAAGAAGAGAGATAGTGGACGGTCTTCTGTGACTAACATAGCAACAGTGCTTCATGACCACCGGTGCTCTGTGACAGCTGGGTCCAGTTGAACTGACAGTCTGGCTTTGGAGCGCCATTGGCTGACAAAGTTATCAGTCCTGGGAGCAGATCCGCCCATTGTCCCTGCCGCGGCATGGGAAAAATCCTTTGAAGTCATGAGGGCGGTGCCAAGAAATTATGCCATGTGGTGCTCAGGAGCTGCGTTCTCATTGGACCACAGGAACACGGTTAACGCCCATTACTGAAGGAGACCCTATCTGATTGGCTGTATCGGCCACCCCAGATTCCCCGTTTGCGCGTTCACAGTTTTCCTATTCTCCGTTGATGTTTACGTCAACAGCGTGAACCTCCTGCCACGACGGCGGAGCAATCCCTGTAACCTTTTACGGAACTGGCGCAGCTAACGTGCGTAGCGACAAAGACAGCGAGCCCGAAACCTATGGGGAAGGAATAAAAAAAAGAAATTCGGTATCGTCGCACTCTGTACCTAAAGACCATCGTTTTCTGAAGAGGTCGCTGCCCCGGAGCTTCGGTGAGGACACCGACATTTGACGGCAACGAGGGCGGTCTTTGATTCAGCGCGGAGTCGTTGAATTCGTGGAGGAAAAACTGGAACAACTGGCAGATTTTCCGTTGGACGGTCTTGTAGGCTAGGGTATAGCGAGGGAGCCGCCATGGCAGTCGGATCATTGAGCCTCCACATCGGGATATGAAGAGGAGCTGCATGTGTCCAGAATCGTCCAGAAAAAACGCCGCATTAACCTTTAGAACCGCACCGGATCAGCCCTCCTAACACCTGATCTCTCCCTGCTTCTTCTTTGTGAAATTGATTCTGCACCCAGAAAGACACTGGTTTTAATCGGGGTGGGGGGGCCACAGGGAGAGGCCAGATTCATGACTATTTTAGTCGGAGACGTGTCTTCAAAGGTCCGCTGAAAGAAAACCTGGAATATAAGGAAGAGAATGCTGCTCTGATTGACCGTCGGTGGGCAGGAAAGGGTAGTTTATTAGGCGATAAGAACTAACGTTAGACGTAAGGGTAAAGGGATTATAGTGAGCTTCCTTTACTGTCATCCTTTTTTTTGTTTTGGATGAGAAGGTTTAACGAATCGATCAGCTCTGCCGTTTAGCAAGTCACAGTCTCCCGAGTCGAGAGAGAGAGAGAGAACCAAAGGGATCGGATCATGTCGGGTCGGCCCAGGACCACATCCTTCGCGGAGAGCTGCAAACCAGTGCCGCAGCCCTCTGCTTTCGGCAGCATGAAAGTCAGCAGTAAGTACACCCTTAGTATTTCTCCAGGAGCCTTCCTCTGCTGCATGCACCAGGCCCACCGAGGGTTACAACGTCCTCGCGAATGTCTTCACGCTAACCGGGTTGAAAATGTGTCACGCGAGCGCATGACGTTAGCTCCGTGTAGCCTAGCCTAGCCCTGTCATATATCTGTGTTACTGAGATTGGACGGTTCTGAGTGGCAGACACGCACGCACGCACACACACACTGCACGCCTCGGTGTGAGCCCACACCGTTGGCCTCTGATGCGCGGCCCCGAGGCCGGTCAGCCTGACCAGTGTTAGCAGGCCGCGCCGGGCCAGAAGGCGGTACGGTTGGCACCAACCCAGGTCAAAAATCCAGCCCTCTCTTTGCACTGCGGATCCGGTCCACTCGGGTGCGGATCAGATCTCATAGCGCTATTACTACATAGCATGCAATTGAGTTAAAGCGATAGGTTCGGTTGTATTACGCAACTGCCAAAGCGGAAGGTGCTCCCACGGTTGACTCCTGTGAAACTGACGTGATCCCGGAGAAGGGCAGGTTCATTGATCATATGGGCCGTGTCGAAATCGGTGTGACACCCACAGCATCCTGTGTAAACGGAGCCACGTAGTGACACCGTGCCCGAGGCTGGTTTTAGACTGGCTGCAGAGATGGAGTTGGTCCATACACGTATCTATTTTGATATCTGCTTTATATCGTCTCTGTTACTATTTCAAGGCATGTAGAGCTCACTCACTTTTCCACCGCCTGTTAAATGTCATCTTTACAAACTGGCTTCTTAAAGCATTTTATCACACTGCATGTGTGTCATAGATTGCAGATAGCACTCATGTCTGGACCACATAAGATGGTGCTATGAGACTGGATATGGGGGTTTATCTTAACCTAATATATCTTCAATTAATATTACAGTTCATGAGAGTGAACTTAGTGATATGAATTACTGATGATCATATCCACGTTATTGACAGCTGTCCTGGTTGGAGACATCTACTGTACCGACCCTTTCTTATCTTGCATGGAGGCAAGTATTTGGGTGTGTGTGAGGGGGAAAATGCTGGTACTGCTTCAGGGCTGTGGTGTGATTATGATGTGTGTTATTGGGGTAAGGCTTCAGGCTGATGCTCTTCTCTGGGCCTTGGCACTGGAAATCACTCGGACGAGGACCCCCCCCCCCCCCCCCCC
>NW_022280077.1:2128065-2140692 GCF_004355925.1 Anarrhichthys ocellatus | reverse complement strand
ACACACACACAGGAAGATGCACACCCATCCCAAATCTTAATACATATTTTGCCCCAGATACGGGTGTTGAAGCGCTGGTGTGTTGGGCCAATCAATAAGTCAGCCGAATGTCCTAATTGTTGTTCAGATGTAAGCTACTGAAATGCAAGGCGGCCCTTGTGGACTTAACGTTACTTGAGCTTTACACCGGTGTCTCGCTGTGGTTTTCTCAGCCGCTAAAATGTAGTATTTTCTCCTTGAGACTCATCTGCTAAGCCGATACATCATTATCAGTCATTAAAGGCTGAAGCTGGAGTCGCCCAATGAATTGTGTTTAATCATTTGATTTCTACTAGCAGGTGGTGTTCAGCCCCGTAGAGGAAAGAATTTGATTGCATCGATGTCCCCTGAGACAATCGGTCAATACACGAAGCAGCAATGAGCTCTCGAACTGTATTTTAACTGGAAATAATAAGATAACTAGACTCCGAGCCCAAACAACAGCACCCTGGTGAGAAACTGTCTTTGGATTGAACGTGGCAGCATCACGTTATTCAGTTCTCTTAACACGTCCACGGTGAAGCGGTTAAGTAACATGTTATCAAGGTAGGAATTGGATTAACGGTGCTTATGACTGGCACAGGTTTGAGGAAAGCAATTGTATTTGCTGGCTTCAAACTAAATCTGTAATGTAGAACTATGTGAGGCAACCCCTTCGATATAGCTTACGTCATTACCAGAGATTATCATATGCTGCTTTTGTAACAATAATGGTTTTACTTCAAACTAGTGACTGCAGAAACCTTATATAGACTTTAAAAAATCAGATTAGTCATTCAGAAAACCACAATTTGCAATTTCAGCTGTATCATGATTGTACTTTGGACTAAATTGATATAACGCCACGTCACCTTGTTATTATCTACCTAGACTTGTTTTCTCTTCCAGCATGTCTTCCACCCTGACCTCCACCATCCATTGGGAGACATATCACCTCCAGTTGTGTGTGTATGTGTGTGTGTGTGTGTGTGTGTGTGTGTGTGTGTGTGAGAATAACTGGTGATTATCTCAAGCAGCTGTAGTCAGTGTGTATAATCCTGGAGAGAACACTCTTACCCCTCCTACGCAGACAGACAAGAACACACACGCACACACACACACACACACATGCACACGCATACATATACATTTGTCCGTTTGCACACCCACATAAGCTCTCTTTGGTTTTGTTTTTTGGGTGAGGCAGCTGGCCAAGAACAATGAGCGGCCTGTTTAGCATTTCAAAGCTGCAGCTCTCTCCCACTCTCCCTCGTTCCCTATTTTCTCCCCTTTCCTCTCTGTATCCTCTTTCTCGTTTTTGCAAGTGCCGATGGGAGCAAAACGGACCAATTATACTCCTTGATTCCAAATTGAAACGGAAAGCAGACAAGACGAGAAGCAGCAGAAACCCCCCTCACATGATTTAAGAATACAGCGGAGTTTTGATGGATGGAGACACCACTGAGATGATCAATCTGTGGGCGGTCTGTTGGGTGTAGTCAGCGCGGTGGCCGGGCTGGGCAGCCGTGACCCTGCAGGCTGCACACCACTGTGATATCCAAAATCTCTCCACCCACATGGTGTCTGGTTAAAAAAAAAAAACCCACTGATACCTCGATGTCTTGATCTTTTGCTGAGCCAAAAGTCTAGCCGTGTCAGCGATGACATTCCTGCGACTGGATGTTCCAGTAATGTAGAGAAGTATCTCATCAGCCTTGCACACTCTGCTCTTTGCATGAGTGTGTGTGTGTACCTGCACACATTAACACTGCTGGTCCTTTGCTCCTCCGTTTTTTGTTGTCCAGGAATTTAGCAAATCACTTGATACATTCCTCAAAAAATGTCCCTTCGCTTTGCAGTCCAGTAAGTTACATTCCGTGCATTTTGTAGCCTAAAAGCGTTTAATGTGTTCAGCACACTAACGTGGTCTTTACCCGATTGAGTAAGTGCATTTGAAGTGATTGATAGTACTCGGCCTCTGTGTTTGAAGTCACAGTGTGTGTGGTATGTGTGATATCATTTAACTGCGACACACAAACGGTTAATACATGCTGTATAAAGGATTGTATGCGTTTCACAGAGGAATGTACACATCAACAGTTTGGCAGGTGCACATTCTGTGGCATTCAGAGTGATTCGACATCAATGGTGTGAAAATTATCCCTCATGTAGTAATAAATGTATGAATAATGTTACCGCTACCGCTGATAGTATCTCGTAGATTAACAAAGCAAATTATTCCCCGTATAGTACCTGGAAAGTGGGTAGCTCGTGTAAGAGCTACCCACCTAGTAATAAGCTCCAAAGGGAAAAACATGCACCTTTACAATTAATGGTCCTCTGTATAAAGTGTTCCCTTGTTCTGATTGTAGAGTATCTGACTTTGAGTTGCTGCAAATGGTTTTAAGAGATCCTATCATATCAGACGGGTGTCGATCTCAAGGTAGTTTTTTGAACACCACGTAATACTTGTTTGCCATATATCTTGGAGAGTTGGGCACACTGTATGCATACCAGCAAGTCTTCTACTTCTAGGAGCAAAAGATTTATGGGCTCAAATAAGGCCCAATAAAACGTTGAGCTCGTGAAATGATGTGCAAAGCATGCGACTGTGCATCAGCCTGGTAAACCTCCGAAAAAGTTTGCACACGTGTAGAAAAGATTTGTAGTCGGTATTATCTCAAATGCATTTTGCTTCAGGAAAATACACCCACTTTTGACTACCAATACATGTTGATAAGTTGGCAGTGAATGTTTGGTCTTCTTTACTTGTACTTGAAACACAGTGATTTGGTAATTTCATTTTCGGCTGTCTGTAGATTCATCCAGTAACTTTAAATGATACCCAGGCCCACACGTGTCCTGCAATGGCTCAACGGTGGTGTTTTTTTTCCCGGGCCCCATTGAGTACACATGTGGGCGGGGCTATAGTCTGGTGACCTGAATTGGCGTTTGACGCCTCTGGCTCCTGTGTCACTCTGTAGCCGAGTGATACAGCACATGAACGTGAACTGTGATTTGTCACGCTAATTATGTTCTCGTGGCAGACTAATTGACGAAGTAATTAGGCTGCAAGCACATGTTGCAAGGTGTTTGTGCTTTCCTCTATAGAGGCTGTGAGTTACATCTTTGCTTCATTCTATTTGGGGCCAATTGGTATTTTTTGACAATTCAGGCTACAGATGGTTAGTTTCGGCATAATTCAGTTTAATGAGAAGGTGCTTCTAGGTTGAAATTTGATTGTGACTGTTTTCTACCTGTATAAGATAGAGAGGAATCCGTGTGAAAATTGACAGTTTTTAAGTGCGTAAGGCTATCTCAGATTAGTGTGTGAAAGTTTGTGCTTCACACAGGCTTCCATTCGCTGACGTGCAAATGCAAGAAAATCAATGGCAATCTGGCAATCTGATTGCTTCGTCATTACTTGTTTGTGTGTGTGTGTGTGTGTGTGTGTGTGTGTGTGTCAGCACAGTGTGTGTGTGAGTGTGCACAGACATTTCTCCCGGTTTAAGGAAGTGCAGAGGCGTCACAGAAATGGCCCTGCTGTGGGCCGAGTCATATTCCTCTCTCTCTCTCGCTCTCTCTCTCGCTCTTTTCTATTTCTGTCGCTACAGAATCCGTCTTCAGTTTCTCTTTCTAGCCTCGATCCTGGAGAGTGACGGTCTGTTGGTTTCTCAGACCTTTCGCCCTCTCTTCCCCCTCCACTCCTTTTCCTATTCTTTGATCATAATCACATCTTCAGTAATTGGACCACTCCCTGGTCACACAATGGAGCATGGGGGTGTAGTTCTTTCGTGTGAGAGAGTGTGTGTGTGTGTGTCTATGCAGGCACTACTTGTGTCAAAACGGACCAGTGCACCTCTGCACTGGTGTTAGAACAACTCAAGCCATGCAGGGTTAATTAAGCCAATCGTGTTGTTGATTTAAGAACTTTAAGTTACCAGAAGTCAGCATTGGATGGTCACTACCTCCTCATATGGACAGGGCGCTGTGGCCTGCCCGTGTCCTCCACGTGGAGCTGCTTTGCTACCACAGCACGCTGCACAGCGTTTCTATTAAATAACACCATGATCTGGAACAGTCACGGTTATTAAGCAGCACTAATCCACCCAGCAACATGGCTTTGTACCCACTGCGAGCTGTTAACAAAGGACAGTCTTGGCAACTCAAAAAAAAATCTTAATTTAGACGCTTTTTTTGCAATTTCATTCACAAAATGATTACTTTTGGTGCGTGGGTGTTTTGGCTCAAACGCAACCTTTCACTGCTGCTGCTGGTGTGAAAGAGGAGTATGCTAATGAGACGAGTAATACAGAGGGTGGAGCAGGTGTCGCGGTGGGATTTTGGTCGCGTTTTGTGGTCAATTTGAGAGCTTGTAAGATGGAGGAGCAGGCCCGCGACGCCCGGTCGTCCTTTTAACTGCCAGCTAATGTGAATTTTGCTCCTTGACACTTCTGTGGGGGAAGGTAAGGGGGGGAGGCAGAGGGAGAGAACCACTTAACCAGGAAAAAGCCTCCACGTCGTGATCTCAGGGGAGCAGAGCTGGTTCTGACTGACAAGAGAGGAACGCATAAAGGGGAGGAGGAGCACGATTCCAATCTATAGTGCATTAGCCTCATACGCTCTTGTTAGCTTTTGACTTTTCGCTGATAATTATCCTGGGAATCTCTTCGGTCTGTCTGTACACCGTGGTCGTGGTTGAGTCCCCTCAAAGTACTCCGACACACTGCAAACAAATCTCACGTTCAAAAGACAATCTTCTGAGCTTGGGCGCCCTGTTGGAGCTCAGCAATGATTCACGCTCAGTCAGTCAGCTGGGAGCCGATCAGTGCAAGCACAGCTGTTGACCACAAGCAAGTACTGCTGGAACAAATGGGGGGGGAGACTGGCTGAAGAAGGAGGCTGTTTCTCTCGGCCAAGAAATCTCTCCGCAGGAATTCAACCTGTGAGAGCAAATGATGAAGTTTAATTTCTTCAGGGCTCGGACTATTGGTTGGACACTACAAGCAATTAAAAAATGGCACATTTGAAATTGTAATGGCCATTTTTCACTTTTGTTTGACATTCACAAAGCTATCAGTCTCTAATCTCAGTTTGCTCTCTCTCCCATACCCTTTAACAGAATCTGTGCATATCACTATTGTGAGCATCCGCATTTCATCTCTCTGTCCCTCTCTTTAGGAGATAAAGATGGCAGCAAGGTAACGACAGTCGTGGCCACCCCAGGCCAAGGCCCCGACCGGCCACAGGAGGTGAGCTACACGGACACTAAGGTCATTGGCAACGGCTCGTTTGGCGTCGTCTACCAGGCTAAACTCTGCGACTCCGGAGAGATGGTGGCCATCAAGAAAGTCCTGCAAGACAAGAGGTTTAAGGTAAAACAAACGCAATGCATCTCTCGGCTTCCGCAACTCTCTCACTTGTCAACGAAAAAGCAAGACG
This sequence comes from Anarrhichthys ocellatus, assembly GCF_004355925.1. Taxonomy (NCBI): domain Eukaryota; kingdom Metazoa; phylum Chordata; class Actinopteri; order Perciformes; family Anarhichadidae; genus Anarrhichthys; species Anarrhichthys ocellatus. The sequence continues at coordinate 2,135,232 of NW_022280077.1, read as the reverse complement.
CTTCCGGACGGATAAAAGCCGCATCGATAAATAAGCATGCACTTGTACTCGTCCTTTTCCCCTTTAACAGCGTAACGTGTAATGACTGCGACTAAGTAACTGTGAAAGAGACATGAATGGAGTGATCCTTCACAAGAACAGTGAGATCAGCGAAGCCGCGAACAAAGAGAAAACAAAGGAGAAACTTCTTAGCGTTTCTCTATTTGGCACATCCTTGCTTTAACGCGTGTGTTTTCTTGCAGGAAGTGTCTGTGTGTGTGTGTGTGTGTGTGTGTGTGGTAGTGGTGGGAGAGTCTCTTTTTTATTTTATTTTTTATCTTTTTCATCATGTCATTCGTCAAGTCCACGCAGAGCTCTGTAGGAATTCCTTCCTGTGCTTTGAATAGATTTGACGGATGGCTTGTTGTTCCTTTGCTGGGGCGACAACGTCTGCGCTCCCTTTACTCTTGGCCGGTGGGGGGGGGGGGGGGCGGGGCGGGCCTCCGTGTCCTTGCTGCTTGCTTCCAGCTCGCAGATAAAAGACCTGAGACTGCCAAGCCTACAGGACAGCTGTTAAGATTCTCATTAAGTTCAGAGCTGAGGTTAATGGCTGCACAGTGCCTGCATCGGTCATATTCTTTTTTTTTTTTCCTGTGTAATACTGCATACATGCTCAGCACGTTATCAAACTGGGACCAGTGTTGAAATCATGTGTTTTGAACCTATTTGTTTGGTGCACCTAGCTTAAACTGATCTAATACATCAGCGCTGCAATGAATCCCACCTTCATTAAGGTTATATTATGAGAGTGGCCAACAATCATGTATATAAATGGGGTGGACAAATTACACATTAACACATTAACACATCTCACAATATTACACAATAATATATCGGCACCCCAAATACCAGCTGTGTGTGTGTGTATGTGTATATGTATGTATGTGTGTATGTGTATATATATATATATGTGTGTATATATATATATATGTGTGTATATATATATATATGTGTATATATATATATATATATATATCTATATATCTCTCTAACCTTGAAAAAAAGAAAAAAGCCAGGACAAAGATGTTTGTGAATGTTACGTCCTGGGTCACATTGATCCCTTCTATACACGCAACATTTTAGTTTGTTGTGTCTATATCCCACATTCCCTGGCTTTCACAGACCAAGGCACAGCATATAAAGCCAAAGTACACAGTTAAGATGACGCAATACAACGTGTGACTAAAATGATTTCCATTATGTGAGCGGTAAAAAGCCTACACACTGTGACTCTGTGATTGTGGGTCATTTACACATCTTGTAGTTATAATAGAGGAGATAAGACTTTGGTAAGAGGCACCTTTTTTAAAGGATGTGGTTTGATTGTTTGGGGAAAAAGGCTTTCTCACTTTTTCACTGAGACTTCGATGAGGGGATCGATACCACTCATGTGTGTCCAGTATTTATGAAGCTGCAGCCACTAGCTCAGCTTAGCACAAAGACTGTAAACGGAGGGAAAAGCCACCTCGCTCCATACGTAACAGAATTCCCCTACCAGCAACTACTATTTCCCCGTGTTTGTGCTGAGTTAAGCTAACCGGCCAATGGTGGGCCGGCTAATATTTACTGCACAGACATGAGAGTGCCATAAATCTCCCAACTATCAGAAAGAAGTAGACTAGCTTAGGCTATGAATGCTGTTATATGTGGTATATTTGTCCCTATTGAGATACTCACTGAATAAAAAGTTTATCAATGGATTATTTGATTTTTAATGGGTAAGACGGAGCTAGTCTATTGATTCACCATCCCTCCGCTATGAGGGTAGTGCTCATTATTTTCTATCTATTGTGTATCTCAGGGTGCGTTACGTGAGAGGACAAGGACAGTGAAGGCAGGACGAGCTTAGGTGTCCCTGTACCTCCAGCTCCCGTGAGAGTCACTCAAGGATGTGTTCGCCCTTCAGCAACCAGTTCAGCTGAATACTTCAGCAGCTCAGTGCCCTCAGGTCTAACCTTTTTTGGAGGATCAGCACAGTTCTTCACTATCCAAAACCAGACAAGGTGCATGATGTCCCCTTTTTTTTTTTTTTTTTAGTGGTGTCCACCATCTATCACAAAATCCACATTTGTCCGGGACACAAACTATTTGTGACTCTGCATGCTGGCCACGATAAAGTCCTATCCTGCTTTTCCTGTAAACCTGTGGTTAGCAGGACACGCTAGCAGATGGCTTCTTGACACAATGCTCAGCTGAAGATCACCCACATTGTTCTCTTCGTTTAGTGTTAAATCTCCTCCTCAGAGCAGAGCCGCTACGTCAGCCGTCTGTCTTCTCTTCTGTCTCGTGGCTTCTACTCGCCTGGCCGGTCCTTCACTGCGAACAGCTTGTTATAAAAAAATGAGGCAAAAGAGCGCTAAGACTCCTCACATGACTGCCAAGCACGCGCCAGTAAGTGTGTGTAACCCCCCGACACACACATATACAAACACCTGCGTTCTATTTTCTCCTTATTCCTTCTCCTCTTCAAAAGTTTTCTCTCTACACTTCTGCTTTTTTTTTGTTTGATGTGGTGTTCATCTGAGAAGTGAGCCTGTGTTAACGGAACCATACCAGTCCAACATGAATGCTTTATCTTCTCACACACACATACACACACGCATACACATACATTTCACGAGTCAAACAGGGGAATCATTTGAATAGGCTCTGTATTAGGATGGAGATGATGAATATGTAAGGCAACCTTGGTGGGCTTACAATATGCTCCTGGTGCATTATGGGATAGGTCCTCCACTCCCATCAGAGGGATCCTATATCATTCTGTTGGAAAATGGATGATCACGCATACACACGTATGGTAATGGTACGTACACAACATTGTTAAAGGATGAATCTGGTGATTCTCTGTGTTTTCATTGTATTTGTGACATACAAGTATTGTTTTGGCAGTCGAAGCCTGCTGTAGCTTATCCCTCCGCGTCATAAACCCATCATTGAGCCACATTGTTTCACGGGGCGACATGTTTCAATACAATGAAGATGGACACAATCGCACATACACCACCCTGCTACTGTGATTACTCACCGGAGACACAAATGTGTATATATATCTGCCGCTTTTCCCAATAAATGCACAATTTACATTTGTTTTTATTAACTTTGGCTAAGTTAAGTTATTTGTAATCCCTTTATTAAAGAGTCCATAAACTGTTACCAAAGGGTGTGTGTGTGTGTGTGTGTGTGTGTGTGTGTGTGTGTGTGTGTGTGTGTGTGTGTGTGTGTGTGACAGTAAACATCAGCACCTCCAAGGTGTAGCACCTCTAGCAACCTGAAATTGAGGTGTTCTCTCTCTCTCTTTCTGTCTGCTGGCTGGCGCTGCCGGCCGGTCAGCAGGAATGACTGCAGTATAAGTGGAGCAGCTGGGCAGGGCTGCTCATCAGCCTGTCTGCTCCTCCTCCTCCATGTGGTACCATCTTTCTCACATACAACACAGGCACAGCGTCAAACACTCCCACTGAGCCACTGCAAGAAGACGAGGGCGTTGCCTTCGATGGCTGGTCCGTGACCCACACGCTATGATGTCACTTTAAGACGTGTGTGTGTGTGTGTGTGTGTGTGTGTGGGTGGATCCTATTTGTGTGAAGGGTGAAAAAGCATAGAGAGGGGACTGTGGGAACCATTTGTTTCTGCCTCTAAGTGAATTAGACTGGGGTGATTGTCTATACCAGGCCATTGAGCTGGAAGATGCTGCTGCTGAGATGGTGAGGTCTTGCTTTAGTGGACAGACGACTCACTCTGCTCTGTTAAAAAATGAATGAGAGGGGATTAAATCCTCATAAAGTGGCATAAAAGTGTGGAAGGACAGCAGCTTATCACCCTGCACCAGTCAGCATGTCCCTGATCACCATACCGGGGGATCTCATTAGTCACCCAGTCAGTCAGCTAGCACAGTTCTTCACTATGTTTTGTCATCCTTATTCAGACGGTTCCGGCTCATCAGGCAAACTCTCAACCTGCTGTATGTCTCAAAGCTGTAGAGCGGAAGCATTTAGCCAATTCATTGATTATAGTTATGATATTATGTCATTTTAAAGCAAAATGTACTTCTTAAATGTGGATATTTGCTGGTTTTCTTTTCTTTGGTTATGACTGTCTTTGTTTGTAAGATAGAAAAAGCAATTTCAAGACATCACCTTTTAACTCGTGATGACATCGTCTTTGTATTGTCATTATTTTAAAGTCCCAACTATCGATCAAGTTTATTATCTTTAATTGTTCCATCTACAAAATTCCAGATAGTGGTGCAAAATGTACTAAAGCCCAAGGTGGCGTCTTCAAATGTCAGAACAGCCCAACAGTTAACTGTCAAATCAGAAGAAATAATCCCTCACTAGAGGCTGGAGCTAGGCCTGAACAATGACGTGATTATCAAAAGAGACAATCATTTCAGCTCTAAAGGGCGAACACATCCGAGTTAACTTTGAATAAACTTCCACGTCCTCCAGTATCTGAACAAATGCACTTTAACATTTCACGCTTAGAGGTTGATGGGCTTTCAGTCAGTCAAGGCAGCTCATGAGCTGCTCTCCTTTTACACCTGTTCCCCAGCACAGGTCCGACCTGTGTGCTATTTATTTTTTGTTTACACCAAACCTGAAGCCTGTGTTTACACAAACAGCGTATCGGGTCACTGCTCTGTGCTCAGCTAGTTAATCGCTCATCCCGTAAGAGCACCGCTGACCCTTCTCCACTACTGGTCAGTCACTCTGTCTGTTTAATTCTACAACGGAAGCTTCTCGATTGATGTCGGCTGTATGCTGGTTACTTTTTGGTTGTATACATTGTTTGTATTCGGCATGTACACACCTTGATGTTTACAGAAATGGTTAATCCAAAATACCAAATATGAAAAACCTGGAAATTATAGTTCCATATTATGCGGATTTAACATTTATGCAAATAAGAGCGACAAGCGAGGATTTATTTTATGTAAATCCTACATCCTGACATCCTTGCTGTAATAGTCTCATTCAGAATACTACTATGCAAGTCATTGCGGTTAGTGTGGGGGCTTCGGGCAGTTATAGTACAAAACCCCCCATTCTACTATTCAAGCCGCTCAAAATCTCAACCATAATGAAGCCGTTATAGCTTTATGTAATGCTTGAGTTCCTGCCCTCCCTTGATAATGTTGACGTCCATATGCACAACCATGTTCTGCATGGACACACTGTATATGACTACAGATGGAGCGCTCTACCAGGGTCCAGTGCTTACATCTTGTTCCAGTGGCCCCGTGAGGGCCTGTAACTCGTCGTCACACTACAGGCCCCCAAGGCAACTGTGACTTTAACGTATTTATTTCTCACATCTTTTCCTCAGACGTGTCCTGTTTTCGAGGGGCTTTTTTTCTTCTCTTTAATTGTTGCTTCCTTTGATGAGAACAGGAAACATGCCACACAATACATAATTGTGTCATCACGTTTCAGCCCCATGGGATTTATTCCACCGTGAAGGGATGAATGTCAATTTCTTTTCTCCATTTATCAGCTTTCTTTTGCTGCTACCACATCCAATTTTCTTGAGCTTGTGACAGTGATGTGGCTGACAACGAGGTGACTGTTTCAAAAATGCTTGGTGGTATATGTGTACCACATGTAACTAACATGTCACTATCATGTAATGTCTAACTTCCTACTGGACTGTCGGTCCACTCGAAAGTGTTCAGGGTCTCCTAAAGGTCCGCAGACTCTCTTCTTGAACCATGAGCCTGAATCTTGCATGCAATATGAAAACTGTAACGTGTCATTCCTGTTTTTATTTTGTGCAGAACCGTGAGCTGCAGATCATGAGGAAGTTGGACCACTGCAACATAGTCCGCTTGCGCTACTTCTTCTACTCCAGTGGAGACAAGGTCAGTCGGCTGAGTGTGTCTGTTTGTCTCTGGACTGCATTATTGATTATATGTTTAATACTGCTCTGCAATGTAAGCGTCAATAAATAGAATATTTCATTTAAGTACAAATTTCTTTCATTTTCAATAGCACCATAAGGTTGCCTGGAGTGTTTTAATGACTCAGCGGAGTTATGAAATAATTCAGCTTTCTCCCATGTTCAAGACCTAGTGTCATGATTAATAATCCCAATAATAAATAACGCTAGCGTTTATGCCATAGCTGTTCAGACAGTCTTTTTTATTTTTTCTGGGAATTTTCTGCCTCTTTTAGACTTTTTTAAATTTATTTAAAATTTTGCTGTGTTGGCTTTTGAACTCTCTTCCTGTCAGCTGCACCCTTTTATGTCGTCCTCTTGGCCTCGATAGGGAAGTCCCTCTGTCTGCCTCTCTCTGTCGGCCATTGGAGGTCTCCTGGAGACTACAAGGCTGGGCTATGTCATATCAACCAGCTGAAAAACAGGCAGAGGTCCATGTGTCAAATATAGACACGAACCTGGCAGACGAGCTGTTGGGACTATACCCATGACTCTGCAGTTAGGAATTCTTCCATGTTGCACACCTACCGAGGCCAAGGAAAGCTGTGGGGGATTATAGAAGGGAGGTAATGATGTGGGTGGGTGGGAGGAGAGATGACTGAGTGATGGTAAGGGAACATCTATTTGCCAGAGGGTGTCGGTTTATTATAGAATCCCCCCCCCCCCTCCTCCCATCCATGCTCTTTAGCCCCACCTCATGCCATGTTGTCACTGACCTCTGGGAATCTCAGCTGATTTCTTGGTATACTGACAGCTGTGACTTGACCCTGCAGCTTTCCCATCATGACTTTTGCAATCACAGGAATTGTTATTTTGATAACCCACAACTATCATCCATCTCTTTTATTACTTTCACCTTTACACCTTTTAAATCCCCCCCCACTCCCGTGTGTCCTCCTTTCATGTATCCATTTCTGCTCCCTCCTCCTGTTCCCCCTCACCACATCACTCCAGGCTAATTTTGGAGACTGGCACTGTGTTGTTGGTATGGGGATTTACCACCCAGAGCCTTGACTTAGAAAAGAGAGGGTAGGCGGGGGGGGGCAGAAGTAGGCGAAAGGTAAATCACCTGGATAGGGGAGCTTAGCGGATGGATGGAGAGTTACAGATGTTGGCAGAGGGTGAGGCAGAGATGAGATGTGGTCAGGTGTGTGTGTGTGTGTGTGTGTGTGTGTGTGTGTGTGTGTGTGTGTG
>NW_022280077.1:2073874-2128055 GCF_004355925.1 Anarrhichthys ocellatus | reverse complement strand
GTGGGTGCTGTTGGTGTCCTGATGGGAGGGTTCATGTTGGGTGCAGCTGTGAGCCAGTCTATGAGTGCTGCTACCGTAGCGGCCGGCATGTGCACAGGTAGTCTTATGTAACTGCTGGCATGTGGCGTGCTTGGGACACACAGTGTGCTTTGGCTTTTACCCTTTAATCACTCGTATAATACTGTTCAAACAGAAGGCCACAGGTCCACACAGCGTAGGCAGGTAGGCAAATAGCGGACTGACTTCAAAATATGCCGTCGCAAAGAGAGTGCGTGTAAAACGTTAAGCTGACAGCGTTGCCCTCCCCTGTGGTTACTTCTCAAAATCCCATCTGTGTACATACACACACACACACACGCATACATACACACACGAAAAGGCACAATTGCTTTGAATAACTTCACTTGATTCTCTGACATACAAACATACATATCAGCATTCTTGCCTGCACGTCATGACGCTACTGGCGTCAGTTGTTAACAGCACAAAAATAAAGATTCAATTCATTCTCTAGTTTTGTTGCGTTTACTGCAGTGACATAAATTGCTAATGTGAATTAAAAAATTCATAAAGCATTGGAGTTATGGCAGGATTAACCAACTAGGCCTCGGGTTAAAAAACAAATGTTCAGCCCCCGTTGACCCCCACCTGTTGTCAAGTTCCCATTAAGTCCAGTGAACACAGCAGACTACAATTGGAAGCTCAGAAGGCCCCTGTAGAGCTGGGCTCTGAGGCAGTTGTACACTTTGTGTGGTTGGTAATCCAACCCCGAGCTGAGGGACGAACTGTCTGAGCTGTTGTCTGTGTTTTTCTGCGTTTGTCAGCTTCGAGCAGAACTGTCACATCTTTGTATTTCCATGTTTGATTCATGGAGCTCTCATCTTTAGGCTGGATAGAGAACCAGGCACTGCCCCAAGGCCCCCAAACCTCAGGGTTCACCAGATTCACTGTGTGGAGATTACTTTGTGGTATTTTAGTGCCCTGCCTCAAAATGTGTTGAAACCTATTTTCAAATCCTTTCAGTTTCAGAGGGGGAGAAATGCTTGTGTGGGCCCACGGCTTAGTTTTTGACCTGGGTCCCCGTAGCAGGTCAACGTGACCCTCATCATCTCAATGTTGCTCTCTAGTTGCTTCTGGGTAATCAGCCAGGTCTGGTGTGTAGTCAGTTGATTTCACATTCTGAGCACATGATTAGGAAGCCCACATGCTAGTATAAGCTACACTTGTGGAAACTGACACATAAACTGTATATTACCACACAGGGTCCATCTATCCCCTTCTCTTACACAACACAGCATCATGGTGATTGTTATGATGTATAGCTGAGACAGTTGTTCAGGTGCAAGCAGCTGAACAACCCCCCCCCCCCCGGTTAACCATTTGGGAACAAGCCAAGGAAGTGGCTTTGTACTGAGGCAGGAAGTGAGTCATCGCTGTTGCTAGGCTAAATATAGCTTTGATGGCGCTAGCAGGAGGCGGAGCGGGCCTTCTAGTCGTCACAAATGTTATCAATGGGAGTTTTCTAGTGGGTGCGCACACACACACACACACACACAGCATCGAGAGACAGAGACACACGCAGAGAGTGTTAGGGGGGAGGGTGGTGCCAGTGACAGAAGAGTGTGGAAGCAAAGCTAACCATGTCTGGGAGCTGTTTGGGAAACGCTGCTCATCATCACTGATATCTACTGTAGCCTGTCTCCTTGTCCTAATGACCCAGTATTTCATTCAGTCACCATATATGTGCGTCTGAGTGGGAGCGGGACAGAGCAGTCGGTACAAAGCAGGGCATTGAGCTGACAGAAGTGTACCACACAGTCTGTCTGGGAGCTCTTCACGGGACCAAGCTCGTTCATCGTGCTTTGCAGCCAGCTCAGTCCACCATCACTGCTAAAAGATGGGGTTGTAGACCCTGCTCCAGACCAAATGATGATTTCATTAATTCAAGTTGGAAGCCTTGTCACATTACCTCAAGGCAGTGTGTTTAACACTGGTCAACGGGTCAGGTCACTGCTCCGCTGGTGATATAAAACATAAGAACGCTCCTGGCTGCAGTGTGGTGATTCAAAAAGGTGTGAACAAATGTTTTTGTTTTTTTAATCCACCTCTGAAAATAGTCCCCAACAAAGGAACCGTTAACATTCGAAAACTGCATTGCTCAGCTGTTTTTGGAAGTTACCGAGCATGCTTTAAAAAAATGTAACTATGTTTTTGTGAGTAATCAGTAGAAACCAAGAGACTCTGGGCGAAGTGTCACAGGCATGGCAGCGAGGTCAGAAACAATTGAGAGAACCATTGTTGTGTTTTGGTATTTAAATGGGATCATAATGTCAGACTTATCTGTGAAGGAAACATATAAAGGCACTTATTCTGGTGATCAAATCAGCCCAAAGAGTCTATTGTCCATCGATTCAGCCATTTTAAGGCTTGATTGTTCCTCCCTAACAAACCACCAGTGACAGAGAGGCTAGCTGTGAATGCATGAATTCATTTCCATACGAGCTACGAGTGTGACTTGACTTTTAGGTCTCCAACAATGGACTCACGAGAAACACCAGATGACTCGTTGCTTCTTCTCGAAGGGAAGTGTTAGAATAATTGGGTGGAGAGGCTTCTGATGCAGCATCCTTTCAGGGTCAGTGTGCTCCAGAGTTTAAAGTGCACAATCCCGCCCTCCTCTAACCAGGAAACGAGGAAATGATATCATTGTCTGCGGCCACTGTTGGAGCGCAGGCCGTTATGACGCATCGGTTGTGTGTTTCCTGCCCTCGGGGGACGAGTCCTACACAATGGATCCCCAGTTAGACTGTGAAAAGTAATCGGCTACATCAGCTCACAGACAGCTTTCTTCAGCAGGGAAAGACGTATCATAACGGCCGACAGAGAGGGAAGAGGAAGAAACTATTCTCCAAAATAAATGTGTGGCAGCTGACGTGGATTTTTATTTATTTTTGCATTGTTTGTTGTCATACTCAATGTAAAGGGAACTGTTTTGCTTGACATTGCAAACTATGATAGATTATTTTGTTAAAACTATTTTATACTGAGCTCCTGTGTGTGCATGTTTTTGCTCGTCTCCAACAGAAAGATGAAGTGTATCTGAATTTGGTTCTGGATTACGTTCCTGAGACGGTCTACAGAGTGGCCAGACACTACAGCCGAGCCAAGCAGACTCTGCCCATGGTTTATGTCAAGGTGTGTGTGTGTGTGTGTGTGTCCTTAACCACTGCGACATTAAGTGGTGTGGTCCGTATTATTAACAAAACCTGGGAAAGACCATATTAAATTAAACTCCGTGTTCAATATCTTATAGCATCATTACTGTCTCAGCAGAGAACCGTATATTATATCCAAAGAATGTAATAAACCAAAGGGTGTCGTCTCTGCTCCATTGTGTTAGTGAAAGATATGTGATGAAACTTCCATTTACTTTATTAAGACCTGAACCATAGGCATCCATAAACAGACTACACATTCCTAATATGTTTGTTTTCTAAAAGATTAGTTGTCACTTATTGAGTATTTCTGATTGTGACAGGTATGTGAGGCAAATGTGCGAATAATTAGCAAAAGCAGAAAAGTCACTGCACATTGCCCGTCTCTTCAGTCTGAATCATTTCTAGTGAAATAATAAAAATTAAAAAACACACCTCCAGTTTATTAGTTCCACGAAGCGGAGGAAGCACTCAGTTACCTTTTTAACTATGCGCACCAATATGAATATTAATCAGTACAGGAAATGTGGGATGAGAAGAGCTTGAGCACATACAGTATTGGTTCACCGTATTACCGCAAAGAAGCATTATTTATCACCTCACAAGAAAATAATGTAATGTTTTAGACATTCAGAATAGGTGAATCATATAAAGACGTCGCCTGCTTGTGTTCTAGATGTTGTGTTGGTTTAAAAGAGGTATTTCAGAGCTTAACATGTTTCGCATAGAGGACATAAGAATACGTTTTGTATGCAGATATTGCCAAAATCACAAGTTTTTGATTGAGTCTGAGGGGCGAAAGAATGCCTTTTGCAGTTACAGACTCATGTTTTGTTTTATCTCTACACGGCCTTGGTAACAAGGGTCAGGAGTTTACAGAGGCAATGCGAGATGCTGTCGCTTAAACATGATAAAATGTTACGTACTTGACCGGGCTGAAATTGAGTTCTTGAGTGATTGTTTTGAGACTTTAGCCCTGTTGTGAAAACTGAGCTTGCTGTGTGTGTGTGTTTCTGTGCGTAGTTGTACATGTACCAGCTGTTCAGGAGCCTGGCCTACATCCATTCTTTTGGGATCTGTCATCGGGACATCAAGCCCCAGAATCTGCTGCTGGATCCAGAGACTGCTGTGCTTAAGCTCTGCGACTTCGGCAGGTGAGACTCAGTAATTCTGTAACTGTTACGAGTCAACAGTGGTCAGATTTCTTTTTCCTGTAGTTTAAAGAAATAGTTTGACATTCTGAGAAATGCCCTTCATTCGCTTTCTTGTAGAGAATATGAAGCTGCAGCCGGTTAGCTTAAAGACTGGAAATGTCTCTGTCTGAAGGAAATCAAATCTTTATAGGTTCTGATAGGTGATTTTCTTTACCTATGGATAGAGCCAAGCTAGCTGTTTCCCTCTGTTTCCAGTCTTGATGCTAAGCTAACCATCTGACGGCAGTTGCGTCATATTTAGCATACAGACATGAAAGCGGTATTAGTCTCCTCATCTAACTCTCAGTAAGAAAGAGAAAATGGCAAACTACTCATTTGAAAGAATTTGGTCTTGTGCTGAGCTAAATGATTGCTGTTAAGTGTTCACTGAAGAGTTTGATGCTCCTTCACAATTCAAGCAATCGACTGAAAATGCCACCCAGGGAAGTTCATAATAAGCAAGTAGGCAGCGTTTTTCATTTTTTTTTACTTTAATCAGAAAGTCACTTACTTTTCTGTGTACATCCTAATCACAAGGCTTTTCTTCAGGTTCGATGATGATGATGATGATGATGATGATGATGATGATGTGGATGATGTGCTTTTGATTCTTTGTGCAGTGCGAAGCAGCTGGTCCGTGGAGAGCCCAATGTGTCCTACATCTGCTCTCGCTACTATCGAGCCCCCGAGCTCATCTTTGGTGCCACTGACTACACCTCCAGCATAGGTAGGCTGACTCCAGCTGTCACCGTCAACACTTTAACCCTTCAGCCTCTTAATAAGCTTCACCTCGGCCCATAGATGATATTTGAGTATGAACGCATACTGACTGAGATTATCAGATGTTCTGTATTATTTTGCTGCTCACGCAGACTCGTCCAGAGGATCGAGGTCATCTCTGCCCTTCTGTTGCTCGTATCGGACATCTTTCTTTCCTTTCGGTGATCTGTCTTTTCCTTTTTTTTTTTTTTTTTTTTTTTAGATGTGTGGTCAGCCGGCTGTGTTCTGGCAGAGCTGTTGCTAGGACAACCAATCTTCCCCGGTGACAGTGGAGTAGATCAATTGGTTGAAATCATCAAGGTAATGACTGGTGGTGACCCACAGGGCGTAGAAGTCTTCATATGTGATACTGAAAGCTTCTTTTGATGTGATGACGAGGAATTCAAGTTAGAGACATAATGCTCTTGTTCTTGTCTGCCGTTTTTTTTTTTTTTTTTTCTCTCCAGGTTCTCGGGACCCCAACACGAGAACAAATTCGTGAGATGAACCCCAACTACACCGAGTTCAAATTCCCCCAGATTAAGGCACATCCTTGGACTAAGGTGAGTCAACAGGTACAGGAGCCCTTTTACTTCTCTTAAGATCCACCGCTGCTTCATCGCTTGCCTCCATGCTTGTGTTTCCAACATACCCGCATGTCGCTCCGCAGGCATCCAACTCCATCACATCCACCCAACATAAGACCTAAACAGCCCTGAGCTGTGTAGCCCCCCATAAAGAATGACGGATAAAACACACAAGACTCAGTCAGTTGTCATGAAACTCTCTTTAGTGTTAGGATTTCACAGCTGAAACGCCACAGTTCTTTGAAATCAAGCTAAGAAATGTGTTTCTTCCTTAGTTCTTGACAATTTGTCCATCCTGCTCAGTCAGTCCTTACTTTGCTCTGCTTTATCTGTCTGTTTATTAAAGACAAGTTGGCCCGTCGACATCAGATACATTCGTTCTCCACTTCGCGCTCTCATCTTGGTGCGTTACAAGTCATGGGGAAAATAAAACGGGTAGGAAACGGTAAAGAGACATTCTCTCTTCCTGGCTGTCCCTCAGCAGTCCCACCCACAGGTCTTCCATTGGATAACCGAGTCGTCCAATAAGCAGGCAGTATGTCATCTCGTTGCCCTCTCAGGGGCCCTGCAGTGGTCGCTCTCTGCATCTGCGTACAGCTGTTCACTGCTGCAGCTATCAAAGCCAACCCTTCATTGATTTTTATTTACCCCTAAAAGCAAATAATTACATTTGACTGACTCATAAAACACACTGGGGATATTCTTTTTTCATTTTCAAGTTCATTTTGTGTGTGCGTGTGTGTGCGTGTGTGTGTTAGCAGCATTGGAATATCTTCTTTTATTTGCCAACACTTGAGAACAGACTTCATGTGGTCCCTGCTGACATCCGTATTTGTGTCTAACTGTCGTTCAGGTGTTCCGGCCGCGTACACCTCCGGAGGCCATCGCCCTGTGCTCTCGCCTGCTGGAGTACACGCCCACAGCCCGCCTCACCCCTCTAGAGGCCTGCGCACACTCCTTCTTTGACGAGCTGCGCGACCCCAACGTCAAACTGCCCAACGGGAGAGAGAAGCCCTCCCTCTTCAATTTCACCACCCAGGGTGTGCACACGCATATATATTGTTTATTAGTGTAGAGGACTGAAGTAGACCAGCAAATATTAACATTTTCAACTAAAACAGGAAGCTGTTGCATGAGTATTTTGAAAGAAAAGTCAATTAAGAGATTATCAAAATGGTTGCTGATGAATTTTGATCAACTAACTGTTTAAAGGACTAATTGTTTCAGCTCTAAATCAGTCAATATGTACATGTTTGCCGTTTCTCTTTCAGAGTTATCCAGTAATCCCTCTTTGGCCTCCATACTCCTCCCTGCCCACGCCCGCAGCCAGGCCGCTGCCTCTACCCCAACCAACACCTCTGCCACCACAGGTTTGACCCACGTTTCCTTCAACAGGCCTCTTTTTTAATGCAGCTTGAAGGCTCTATTTATCTGTTAGAATTACTAGTTGTGACTTCTATTGCTGCTAACTTGAAAAAGAGTATTTACTTGTGTTTAAGGTGGTGTGTAAAAAGCACTGTGGGCGTTTAACGCTGCTATGCAAGTTGCTTTCACCAGAGAGTTGACTGCTTACCTTACCTGACTACCCAAAACAACCAGTAACTGATGGTCACTGAGCAGCTCCAGTGGGGTGTAAAAGATCCTTCTTAGTAGTAACTGAGGAAGGTGATGAGCATTACTTCTTCACTTTCCCTGTCTATATTTTTCCTGTAAAGGGCGACTCATCACTCTATTTGCTGTCCCTCACTCGCCAATCTCCTCACAAACTTTGTTTAAGTAATTGTTTCACTTGACTGATCATCTCCTCTTCCTGTCCACAGATGGCAGCAGTACAGAGCGAGGTCCCAGCACCACCACCGCCTCTGCCTCGGCCTCCAACTCCACCTCCTGAGCCCACAGATGACCCGCCCCGCCCCGGTCTCAGCCCCAGCCCACGGCCTCTTCATTGCCCTGGCCAGGGGGTGAGCTTCGCTCAGCTCTGCTCTGACCTGCTCTCCTCCCTGACAGCAGCGGAGTGATGCCGACGCTGTCCGGGTTCAACAGCTAGCCAACAGCCCCATGCCATGACCACAAACAAAGCATCCCTTACCCGCCTCTTTTATCCCTGACTTGCCCCTCATCCAGCTGTTTGAACTCTACTCCATCCTCCGTCAAAGACGTCTCTCCGTGCCCTTTCAACAGGGAAGGAAAGCGCAGGGCCAGAGCTGTTGTCGACTGTACTATTGATAACAGTACACTGTACATGTATACACAATGCTAGCCTGCTAATGTTTGTAAGAGGACAATCTGTAGAAAAAGTCCTAAGCTGTTCCCCTTGGCCCTCTCCCTATCTGGCCTTCCCCCCCCCCCTTTGTCCTCCTCCACATTGTCCCATTTTTCTGCACCCTTTGACCTCTGACCTCATGTGTCCCCTGGCCGATCCCACCTATGGTTCCTCCTGTAGTGCATGGCCTGAGTATGGTTAGGATCACCCGGGGGGGGTCATCCGCCCTTTCACTTCACACCTCCACTTCCACAGACGAGGCATGAGGCTCACGCACGGGTATACACACATACACACTCATAAACACACACACACACACATGGGTGCATGATGATCCTGATGTATGTGGAAAGAAGCAGTCTCCTTGCGGGGGTAAAGTTTGGACGTTTTTTTTTTTTTGCCTGGGGTTGTTTTTAAATGGTCAGAAAAGCTGTTTAACTCGACCTTGTTTTTAATTTTTGTTTTGTACTCCTGGGCAGATGTTTTCGGATTGCCACGTGCAATGGATGTGACATGTATCTGGTCCTGTGTGTTTGTATAATATATACATACAATACAAAAACAGACACGCATACATACACAGTTTATATATTACTTTCCCTTATGTATAAAAAGTATATATAGATATATGTATATTAACTACAATGGTTCAGAAATCATTTATGGTGAGCTCATATCTGGCTGAGCAGTGGCAATATTTGCCGCTGCCTAAGGACAATAGATTTAGATATGGTGGTGTTTTTGTTTTCTTTGCTGGAGTGTGGTTAGATTCCAGCAGTCTCTTCCTTGTTCTCCTGTGTTGTCTCTATTAAGGCTGTAGATGGATTTAGGGCATTGCTCTATTCCCCGTCTTTGTACCGACTCTGTCTGTGACGGTGTTTCTGTGACAGTGCAGTGTCTAGACAAACACCTTTCCCCGTCTCGCTCCTCCTCTCTCTCTCCGTCTCTGTGAAGAATTCAAGACGTTTCTTAACACTTTTCTTTCCTCGACGCCTTGAGAAGTCTCGGCGGCGGTCCCTCGGCTCATCTCTTGCTGTCTCACGTGTTGCGACCACTGACTGAAGTGTTAGCCTAGCCTTCTTTCTCCTCCACCCGCCGCACATAGAGCCACTCGGTACAGTCTGTCCAAGCGTCTTATTTACAGAGAATACTCACTACATAAAAAAAATAAAAATAAGAAAAGAAAAAAAGCAGAATTTGTATATACAGTATAAATGCTCCTCACCAAAATTCTGACATGTATGACTTGTATGTTTTTGTTTTTTTTGTTTTTTTTAAATGTTATGTTGATTATTTTTTCCATGTTGTGTTCAAGGTATGTATATATGCAGACCCATGTACTGTTTATGAGCAAAAACAAAGATGACAAAGGGTATGGAAAGACATGAAAAAAGATTAAAAAAACAAAACAATCAGGGCAAAACTGATGTTTGTGGATATTGTAGATGATGATGATCAGCTTTATCCAGCCATATGTTCAATCTTACCTGTACAGTACAGTAGATGACAGCTGTATTATTGTAACAAGAACTAGTCATGTATAGTGTAACTATAGTTTGGAGTGCCTTTGCTTTCATACACCTTCGCCTTGTTCCCCTCCTCACCCAGCCCCCGCCATCACCCTCCCCCTCCCGATTGTGACTCTCCCTTTGGTGCTGTTGAATGTCCTGCTATCCCACAACACACACACACACACACAGTCCCACTTGATTTTCAGTCCCCTCCACTCGCACCTCTTCCCCTTTTTCATTGCACACTTATTGTGATATACAGACATTTTCCTTAAATGAAGAAACAATTCGACAAGTGTTTATTTTAATAGTTGTTTGTCTTGGACACACATGCACGCACAAACATGTATACCATAGTTCTGGCACGGGCTCCGGGGCATGAAGTGAGGGGAGGGGGGTTCCTCATATACTGTATGTGTATATATATGTATATACACAAACAATGCAGTACAGTTTCTGTGTTAATCACAGTGATGGTTCTGTTACCAAAGCCAAACTAAGATGTAGTTGTGATGAGCCATCCTCAGAGGCAGTAATGTATTCTGTCTCTCTTCTTCTCTCTCTGGATATTTTGTTGTTGATCTGTCCTCTTGCTTGTTCTCCTTCCTGTCAGCATACTTGGACGGTGGGAGGGATTCAGTAGCACCTAAGGTCGAGTCATGTAGCCTCTCTCCTGTCTCCTGCTTGCTGTAATTTCGCATTCATGGACGTGTTGCTAACCACCACACAAACGTTTGACCACCTCACCCTTACCCCTAACTCCAGTTCACTAAAAACACCACAAAGGTTACCAAAACAGAGAACAAGCAAGTATACATGCTAGTATAATATATTATACTAGCATGTACACTATGCTAACTGGGGTTAAAGAAAAGAAAAATCATAGAAAATACTACAAAAACATCATGTATAACAGTACTACTACTTGAATGCCTCTGTTTGTGACTGAAATTTTTCTTTCTTTTCTTTTTTTCTTTCTTTTGTTCTGTGAAGGTAAGCTAAATGTGCACCTCTGTAAATATTCCCTCTGCGTGCTCTGAGGAATAGTTCCCTGGTACTGTAATTTGCATTAAATAAAGAGTAGGATAGCCTGGAAATGATCGAGCTCTTTGTCTGTTCCATCTTCTTTTAGTGTGAGGGCAAAATGGACGTCAGAGATGGTATGTATTAAGCCTGTTCAGAGTGATTTAGTCTTGAATGCATCAATATTTTCAGAAAAGTGAGACGTATGAATGTTCCGAAGAGTTCTGACTTGGTCTCGGATGCCAAATAACAGAGCCAGCAGCTACATATTTAACATACTTTAGAAAATTGTGATTAAGTTGATAAGAATTTTCTCTCACTATACTTTCCCAACACAATATGCTGGCTCCAGCATAATCAAATATATAGAAAAGGCAGAGAAACACCAAAATCAATAAGCTCCATCCTCTGGGTAACATAAATGTCCGAGGTATAAAAAGGGAAATAATGATTGTATTAGTTTAGCTGTGAGATATAAGAACTCTGAGTTTGAAAGACGAGGAATAACAAAACACACCAACAACTAAATAAAATCATTCTAAAAATATAAACTTGCCAGGATACTTTTTATGGAATTGTTTAGGCTGTGCCCTGTGATCTACTTGACAATGTTAGCCTTTCAATTGTCCACAGTGGGGCAGTGTTTGCCTTATTATGCTGTTAATGGAGCGGAGGCACCATCACGCACTGCAGTCTGGAGAGCAGTTTTATTCACAGTAACACTAAACAACAACCTGAGGTATAAAACGCAAAGAATGTCTTTGCAACTACAGCTGTTTTCCTTCTATGAGAACTTCATGGACTTTTGAAAACCATTAAACCTTTAAAACATAACGTGAACACTCATTGATAGACACAATGTGTACTCACTGTAAGCAAAACAAATAACACATGTCAAATCCACCGGTACTGTAACCACTTAAAACAAACTTTGTAAAACTTAATCCTGCCTTACTCATGGCTTCTTTGACGTGTGGGTGACCAATGATAGTTTACAGCAGGACTAACAATCATCTTTATGTTTTAGACCATCACTTTTTAACACGTGCACAACAAGAAAAACAGAATACTTTGCCTTAAATCAATGAACACAGTCAGCTGGTCCTGTCCATGTACAGTAGATGACAGTATTAAAAGTCATGACAGCAGTTTTTACTAACCACCTCCATTATGAGAGGCGAGATAATGTCTGGCTGGATGTCCTGGATCTGCAGAACCTGTTTGCTGTACTCCTCGGTCATTGTTCTCATCTCCGTGAGACAGGCCATCACTTTAGGGTACAGCAAGCTGAAGGCACAGAGGAAACAGAGGTGGTTCAATCTGTCAGAGGTTTCAGTGAGTGAACTGAGAGTATTTCACTCACTCTTTTTCTGGTCCTGTCCTCTTGAAGTCAATCCAGGTTTTTAGTGTCAGTGCCGTGTTTTCATGAAGCTTGTCAATCACACCGTGTTGCTGCACACCAGGACGGTCTGATAGATCAAATAAAAACAAATCTCTACTAGTGAGAAATACATTTTTATGTTTGGCTGGGTACTAATACACACTGTTTCTAGGGTTTAAATATTCAGCAATATCAGCAAGGACTGTGATGAAGCGCCGCTACCTGGAGAAAACAGGGACATGGCCTGCATGAGAACGTACTCTTCGTCCTGCAGGCCCAGTTTGCGCAGCATGTGGTGAAATCTGAGCAGAGGCTCCAGCAGGAGCGGCTGGAAACCCGCTGCAAAACGACATGACAGAGATGTCAAGCCAATGATAGACCATGAGACAAGTGAAAACATGGAAAACTAACTAATTAAAAATGGATCATAATCTTTGCAGGGGAACCAGAGATGTTGTCTTGTCAAAACATAGTGCCTACATGACCCTAAATGAAACTCACCCACTTTGGTTGCAGATTCTGGTCAGTATGAATGAGCTGCTAACCTCAATTTTTTTTTGTCAGCACCAGCCTGTATATGTTCAAACAATCTGCAGCCTCAGCTTTTATGTGAATATAAGCTTTTCATTTCATATTTCAGTTTTAAAAATATTTACTGTAAGTACATTATGGGCAATATAGACAAAATTATTATCAGGATTACTTCAACAAGATATTTTTCTGTTTTATTGGATCAATATTTACAAAAGTATTAAAGATCACAAGCTAAGAAGTTTTAGTTGTCATCTAATGCAATGAATACAGCTGCATAGGACCACTGTCGTCAAAGACTTTTCTTTTAGAGCTGCATTAAAACATCCAAATAGAATAATATTCTGTGTGGCCTGAATTATTTCCGAATCTTATTGTAAATATCCCATAAACATTTTTGAGAGACATTGCGCACAGGATCAGTCTTACAGAGTGTCTGCCAGCCGAGGGAGTACAAAGCTGGAAGACAACGAATGAATGCCTACAGCTCTTCAGTTTGTCTTCATAAAAGGAGCAGACCGCACCAGTTCGACGACATTCTTGTGAGCTTTCCTCCACCCGTCACGTTCCACCTCTGTGAACATGACGTGGGAGAGAAGTGCACACACACTTTCACACATAAAACAGTTTGCAACTTCACATACAAAGATGCAGGGCTAATTGACACCGAAACAAATTAAATGTGGAACTTCCACCTCATTGACCCCTTCATCACGTAACAAAAAAATGGTTTTATTATTACAGTGCTATTTGTAATGTCTACGTACATGTTCACACCGCACAGTGGATACAGCCAAGCCTCCTCCTTTGAACATATGCCAAAGCATGCATTGGCTCACCTCGCACAGCGTCATCGATGCAGTATTTCATATGGCCGCATTCCCAGATGCCTGTGTTCGCATTGAACACCATGTTGAAGCGGATCTGCATAATTTCAAAAGTGGCTCCCTTCAACAGAGCAATTTGGTCACCCATGTTGAGAGATCTGTAAGACACACACACACACACACACACACACACATACACACGTAACAGTGAGTAAGTTGTTCCAGGTAGACATCAGTTCTAAAACAAAACATATTTGGTATGCATTGAGGCACACATTTACCGGAAGTCCCTGAGACCTTTGGAGAAACGAATTATGTCCTGAATCATGTAAGTGGTGAGGTCAGTCACGTGTGGAAGAGCCGAGAAAACACTGGCTTTTCTGACCTCTTCGTCCTCGTGGTTCTCTTGTTTTTCAAAGGAACCAGAGAGACTGGAGGAGGAGGAGGAGGAGGGCGAGAGGGAGGGCGAGAGGAAGCAGAGTGAGCTTTCAGACTGGTTGAACTCACTCGCAGGAAGGACGTTTCTATCGATGGGCTGAAAAGATGAAAGCATTGTTCAGACATGTGAAAACAACGACAAAAGACAACACCTAAAACGCGCTGTCAGTCATTCACGCACCCTGAAGCCACTGAAGCGGTAAAACGCTGGGTCGAATGAGTTGTGTTGGCCACAGAGTAGCTCCTGAATGGCTTCCTGTTGTTGGGAGGACAGCTGTATTGGTGCGTCAAGCATCTTCTTCGACTGGATTCGGATTCTCCGCTCCAACACCTTCTTCTCAGACATGACCACTACAAGGACACAAAACATACCTGCATGTATAGAAATCTGATTTCAAAAACAGTTTCACAAAACTAGCACTCTAGCAATTGAAATTTGAACTCCTCAAATCAGATACTTCTGTCTTAATGTAAATACTGTACAGGTTTAATACGGGATCATACGTTGTATCTGGATGTTACTTACTTTCTTGGCGCATGCCTATGGCCTGGCATTTACGGAAGCGGCAGGCTTGACACGAACGTCGGTTGTTTTTCTTTATATTGCATTCATTCAGGAACCTACAGCGGAGCTGCGTTGGCCTCTTTACGGCACGTCTGAATTTATTTTAAAAAATCCACTTAGTAACAGCTTACAAACATCAATTTGATGTTAAAAAAAATCACATGCATGAAAACACACATTGTATTACAGTCTTACAGTGTGCGACGTATGTGTGTAACGACAATGCTGAATGATGACGTCACACTGGTTCTGTTTCAGATATGTGAAGCTAGCCGTCCGCACAGCTCACAGGCGGCTACTGTGTATCTGAATAAAGGATTCAATGAAAGAATCTGGAGGCAACACTACTGATTAAATAGTTTGGCCAGTGCACATATTGCCTAAAGGAATCTTACAGAAACCAAACTGAGCAGACAACGATATTTTACAGTGTGGGTTATTTCGCAGTTTTATAGCTCTAATTTAATTCATTTAATAAGTAAAATATTTAGAGATATATAATTGTATTTCAAATAGTATGGTTTTAGCAAAGATGCAAGGGTTTTGGGAACAACAGAGCATACGACTGGAGTTGTGTGAGAGTGTATGTTTTGATATAGTTCTGCTGAGCCCCATTTTCTTGAAAGTTTTCTTCAATAATTCAAGGCAACACGGGTAGAGTAATTGATGTAGAAAGAGAAGGGACAGTTTTGCTGGAGAGATGAAATGCTGTCTGGCTCAGTATCCATTTTAATTCATCTGATGATTATACTTGTTTGGTGCCTCGTTTCAGAAATGCTGCTTAAGCCAGTGAGAAAACTGTAAATCTGCCCCGATGATAAGTGCAAGTGAGGCACCTGTTTCCTATATCACAGATGTCCCTGTTGGTTGTTATAAATAATGGCAAAACTGGGAAGCAGAAACACAGACTGGGATGAGGGATAAGCTGCAGCATGTGTGTAATATAGAGAAAACGAGTGAGCGAAACAACCTCACCTGAAGAAGCCCTTGCAGCCTTCACACGTCAAGGCGTTGAAGTGGAAACCCTTGGCCAGATCTCCACACACACCGCAGGCTTGGGGCTCCTCATCTTCCGTCACCTCTCCGTCCTCATCCACCGCTTCATTGTGCCTTGTGAGCGCTTCTCGGATGCTCTGCACTCCAGTGTCCTTCTCACTCATTCTCCCCTGTGAGGATGATGAGACCAAGGAATTTACTTTTAATTGTTACTTAGATTGACATTATTTAATTTTAACTAATTGTATTTATGTCGTTGGCTAAAGAGTTTTTAATTTGGTATACTCCCTATTGATTAACTTTAAGTACAACATTGTTTATGGATAAAAATGACAAGTCCCTACAAAAAAAAAACAAATTTACATAAGACGTATGCTCTGCAATAATGAGCTGTGACGCGCTTACCTTCTAAGACAACAATATTGGGGCTGAATTCATTCGACAAATGGTTGCAGAATCATTTTCTTCTGTTGCATCGTTGAATAAAGGTGCAGTGACGCATGCGTTTAAATGAAGGCTCAGTTGAGATATTTAAGACTATTAAAAGCCTTTCATTGTAATCCATTCCCCGAGGCTAAATTATCACAGTGGGGAACCATTTCAAACTCCATCAAAGAGCATCAAGTAACACCAAGTACTATGAAGTGCCTTAATTGCAGCGGTGCAAAACAATGAATAGTGCACACGCTTTCAACAGAACCACTTTATACTCTCATTACTTCCAATGACACATATAAAGTTGCTTGATCTGTCACAGTGATCATACTTTTATAATAGTTTTGTATAATTGTATTTTTGTTTCAAATCTTCAAGTCAGTGAACTGAACTGACTGAGAGGGACAGACCTGAAGAAAGTATATTTTTTCAACCTCAAATACGTATTCTCAGTGTCAATAAATGTGCTACTATAAATACATCATCAATCCACTATATGACATTATTAACCACAATCATAATGCGTATAGTAGGCCTAATGTGATGTGCCTTTAACCTGTTACCATTCCTGTAAAATTAGCCAGACACAACCAGAACGAGTAAACGTTTTACGTTCGCTTACACAACCGTGTGACTGGCAGTGATTGAGAAACATCGATTCTCAATAAGCACCTCGCGAAATACATTTTTTTTGTTTGGGCCACGCACCTCTGTCGTCATTCTGTTAACTTGGTGGGCAGAAAAAACGTTTTGACACAGTCCATTTCCATTTTATATAAGTCGAAACAAAAAAACAACAACAAGTAAAGTGACTCTTATGTAATCTGAAATAGATAAAGAGTTTTCCGACATCTCCTTTGCCTGGTTAAAGGTCGAGCGTTAATCAAACTGTGATCGAGATCATTCCACTCACTGACTTGGTGACTCCAGATGTCCACACAGCTGTCAGTAGCCCACTGCGCTTCGGTAGCCTCGGATTTACTTTACACTCAACAGGTGTCACGAGTGCCGCATTAGCTCTTCCTGTTGGCCGTGTTGTTTCATACCCTGGCTGCAGCCTGCGGGACGGGCCTGTCCGCAGAGAATGTGCGTGTGTGTGGGTGTGTGTGTGTGTGTGTGTAGGTGTGTGTAGGCGGACGCCTTTTGGATTTTGATAGGCGTCTATTCAGTTGTTAAATTATTTTTTTGTTACAGTTAAAATATGAGAAAATAGAAAATTTGTTACAGTGTATTTTTTCTCGTACTTTCTCCTTAGTGTTCTCCTAAACTCTACAGTAAAATGATTTAGGGTTACCTGAGCACCATTGTGACCTCAGTTACTCCAAACTTTGATGTCGGCAGTGCTGAGGCCACAAGGGGCTAATTTATTATGCATTCTGTGTAGACATTGAAAATCCAGCTTTGTTTCCGTCCCATGACTTTTTAAGACTTTTTAAAAGTCTTTTTAAAACTTAAAAAAAAATTGCATTAGACTGAGAGCTGAATTGCTGTCAGTCATTACAGGCTTATATTATAAGAATTAGACCACATCAAACGTCTTTCTATAACTTCCTATCTCACTTTAAAGCACATTTCTTTCTGTAAATAAGTCAATGCATGAATCAATCAGTCTCTCTGTAAAAAAACTCTGTCAAATTTCTGTCAAAATAAAATGAGAAGTGCTTCAGTGTGGTGGAGGAAAGCAATCAACTGATTAAGGTGGAGAGCAGGTGCACCAATACCAACTGGCACCAGCATTAGACTTAACAAATAGCTATAGCATAATACAAGCCTTAGTCCAGGGCCCCTATCAGGCACTCCATACCATCACAGCAGCCCAACTAGAGTCCCCAAATAGAAATGGAGCTTGTACTTGGACCCTGTCAGAAAATGTAGGAATATACTGAACATTCTAGTTAAAGTAGTAATAATCAAAAGACTACAATCAACCCATAAACCCACAATGATGAATATGAAACTTTAATAGTATTGATGAACAGCAAATTTAGACATCAGACTGCATTTCAACACGTTATATTCATAGTCCTCTCTTTACTCTGTTTCCTTCCCCTTCTCCTGCTCCACTTGGCTGATCATCTCCTCGAGGACCCGGTTGGAGGCTCTTTCAGAGGGACAAGTCAACTGCGTCGACAAGAGAGTACTAGGAAGGATCCCAGAATGCTCAGCAGCTCCCTGAATGATGCTCCGAGCTGCTTGTAAGTGTCTATGCTGCCTCTGGTGCACTGGGGGAGAGAAATCACACAGTTAGACCGCTGGTAAATCTATCATTTAACTTTATCAGTCAATTGTCATTTATTGTTTGTTTCTATTAAGGGAACGGGTCTTAAAACGTGGTGCCTTTTTTATCTGTTTGTAATTGTTGGTACAAATACCATCTACTCATAATTTTCAATCATTTTGACATTGTTTACTATGATAACAATGTGTGAATACATGGGAAATAGGAAAATCTCCCAAACCTCTTTGCCTGACAGTGATCTTCTCGACCTCTGGGATGAGGAAACTGTACATCAACTCAGACACAATCTCCTCCGACTGAAGATTGTTTCGGCTAAACACACACATTATCTTTGGTCATTATTGCTGCTTTGAAATTTCTGAATATAAAACATTAGCTGGCATGCTGAGGTATCCATTACCTTTCCTCCATGGCATAGGCGATGTCGTTGACCTCCTTTGCCCTTCTGTGGATCTCCTCTCTGGCCTGCTTGTCAGCTGTCTGCTCCACGGTTGCTAGGATGATGTCCTCCAAATACAAATCCACAG
Source organism: Anarrhichthys ocellatus (assembly GCF_004355925.1). NCBI lineage: Eukaryota > Metazoa > Chordata > Actinopteri > Perciformes > Anarhichadidae > Anarrhichthys > Anarrhichthys ocellatus. Next base: position 2,109,565 of record NW_022280077.1, on the reverse strand, counting down.
TTTCCTGGTGCACCTGAACCACCTGTTACACAGTGTTTAGGACACACACACACACATGCAAAGCAATAACACCTGTGCACCGCAAACACATACAAACATATTATCCTTTGCACACTCGTAGCTAACAAATGACACATGTACACACTTGTCTGAAGATCTCATCTTCTTCTCTGCGTCTGCGGTCCTCCACCTGTCTCCTCCCATTCTCCTCAGCCTCTCGCAGGCGACGGTCTCTCTCAGCCAGTAGTATAAAGGCATGGATCCTACGCTCTTCCTGGAGATGAATCAGCCCCTTGGACAAGGTGTCGAATAGGTGTTCAAGCTCGGCGCCTACCACTCCGGCCTGAGAAGCCTCCTCTTGAGAGGTCTGGGAGGGGAGAGAGGAGGCCCATTGAGATTGTTTGGAGTTGGTAACATTTTGTATGTGGATGTGACTATGTTTTTCACCTCATGTCTATGTTTGTCTCTCTGATCTTTAAGGGTCATCACGAGCCCTTTGTCAGCTTTCTGTAGCTCTTGCTCCTCCCCCTGCAGGGCGTGGACAGTCCTCAGTTCCCGAAACAGCTCCAGATGGTTCTCCTTGCCCTTAAACATCTGTAAAACAACACAGACAGAAGTGAATAGAGAGTAAATAGAGTCCTTACAACTTAAGAACATTTAAATATTTCTGTAGGCACTTCAGCCATTAAAAAAAAGTAACGGACATGCAAGTAAACATGCACACACACACACACACACACACACACACACATGCATGTGCATGCAGACATGTTCAGACCTTGTATTGAATACTTCTTCCTCTCAGTAATTTCTGTAAGTGGATGACTGCGAGCTCTATCTCCTCGTCCCCCTATAGAGGGACACATGAATGAGTTAACAATAAAACGAAACATGTAGGATGAGCAAGGTTAATGTCAATTAGAGTCAGAGACATTTGCTGACCTCTGGTGGCTCCTCCACTATGGGAGTGACAGGACGAGGAACGGGCTTCTCCCTCTTGACAGGAAAACACGAAGCTTTTTGCTTATTTTCCTCCTCTCTCAGGGCCTGTAGACCAACAATCGGTAATACATGTGTATGTAGAACGTAAGTGATATACTTGAACGTATTTCTTTCTGCTTTACCTTGTATTTTTTCATCATTTCTATTTCTCGGCACTCAGGTGGACTGATCACATTGTTGATGACTTTGGGCTGATGTCTTTTCACCCATGGCTTGAGGTCTGAGGCAGAGAGTCCTGCCTCTAACTCCAGCAAACCTATGATTGACAAAAAGTTTAAAGTTTCCTTGAAAATAAACGGATAATGTTGTCTCTGAGATGCTAGTATGGAGATGATCCACACTTCTACTTGATGATTCAGACCTTCATATGCGTTCAAGTAGTGGCTTTTTAACTCATTGTTGCAGGTGTTCCTGTTGGAGAATGTATCCCTGCGGCTCCGAGGGGCACATGGCTGAATATCCGTATAGTTTTTGCCAATGCCAAGTCGCCCCAGCTTCCCCTCCACATTTCTCCCCTTGGCTTCCAGTTTTCTCAGTGCTACACACAAAATAACCACGAAAAAAAGAAGATGAAAGGGAATTTAAAAAAACCTTGAATAATACATTCACGATCGAGATATGATGTTAGAGCAGAGCCAGCGGTTGTCTTACACCTGGTGTAGTCATTGTGAATCTTGTGTAGTTTGGTCTTTTTGTCTTTTTGGAGCTTAGAAAATATGTGGTTGAGTCTCTCGCTTGTGACTTCTTTCTGGGCCTCATCTCTTTGCCTCAAGAGGTCCTTCAGCACAGTAAGACGAGCATCTTGCAACCTTGTCGCCACCACAGAAAAACAAAGAGCATGGCAGAAGGGCAGGTTTTGCATGGTGAAGACAGCAGGAACATCAAGGGGAAGGAGAGGGGTCACAGAGATTACTTAATAAGTCAACATATTATTCTTGGTTAGACATGTAGTAGCCCCAAGTACTATGTGTTTGTAGCATTTTGATGAGAGAACCTACCTTTACAATGCCATCTCAAGTAGAATTGTGATGGCAGAAGGCTTAAGATATAATGCTACTTGATACATGCTAACAGGTGGCTCAAATCTGTGCCAAACTGCACTAACAACATGTTGGATGAGTAGTGGTTTACTTATCTATTTATGTCTCTTCTTGTTGGAAATAAAAAGTTAAATAACAGCGGTTAAGGTGCAGCACCACTCACTTCTGGATTTCTCCTTCTCTGAAAGCCCACTCTTTGACCTCCATCTCCTCCATCATGCGTCTCCTTTTCTCCAGCTGACTAAGGTCATCCAATGGAGGAAGGGTGGTCGCCCAAGCTCGTTTGGCACGTGCCCGCTCTATCATTTCCACTTCTGCCAGGCCTGCAGGCAGACCACGACCTAAGGGAAATCGTCATCAGGGAGGGTTTAATGAGATGCGTAGGTAAGCTTAATAAAAGACACTAAAGGTACAAGTAGACTAATAACCTGGTAGGTGCCGGTAAACTATTCAGATGACCACTAGTGGGACAGCTGAATATGTCTAGTTTTAACAAGGTAATTATACATTATAGTCTCTTCTAGTGAAGATCTGAACAGTTGATCATGTACCCCAAGTCAAAGCTGCCATTTGCAGGAGTTCTGAGGGAGTTGTCCCACGTTGCACCACATACTCAGGGCTGTACGGGTCTGTCTGTGTTTCACTTTCCCTGTAGTCTGTCTGGACCCCGACAGTGAAGTGGGTGGGCTGTTCAGAATGCCCAGCATTCTTTCCACCAGAAGATACAACGTCTTCTCTGATGAGACAAAATGAGAGGATGCACCTTCTAACAGATTTGGCTGGTAAATAAAGAAGTGTGATGAATCAATGCGGTACTTACGTAGGCAATGCAAAAGTTGCATGCGGGGGAATCTGCTCTGCAAAGGGAATCAGAGGGCTAAGGGAAACAGAATGGAACACCTCGTCAGAGACACGGTCAATATCTAAAGTGGAAACTGTGGCAATATGCCAGTTATACTTTGCAAACTGTCATAATATCAGGTTGAAGAAACTGCTGCACAATGTTGGTATGGTTGTATTCCACCGTATTCACAGCTGTGAATGAGTGAGTGTAGACAGGCCAGTCAAACCGTTTAAAGTATTTCCAGCGATCAGCTCCGGTCACATGGCACTCCTCCCTTTTCAGCCATGACTGAGACTTTGGAATAACCCTGTCAAGTAGATAATGCCAAGAGACCCAGTGTATATTTGTCAAGAGTAGCTAACGTAGTTAACCTTGAATTAATACTCATTAAAATGGTGTCTGTTAGTGTTACCCAGCCAACTGCTGCAATGCCTCCACACGCTGTTCCGTGTGGCCTCGCCAGCGACGATCCATAAAGGCCGGTACTGGGTCTGCTGGGTCCAGCTGAACGGTATACCGCGGGTAGTGGGACAGGTCACTGAACATCGACTCAAACACAGGCACTCTCCTCTGATAAAGGCAGAGAGAAATACAGTCAGCGAGTGCATTTCATGTTCAGTCTGTTTCTTTATTCTCATGTTAAACAGTAGCAGAAAAAATATTGGCCATGGGTCCTAGTTGAAGAGCAAAGGTAAACACAAAGTGGGTCAATTGTGACATTTTTTCCTAAGCTCCATGTTAATAGTGTGAAATAAAAAATATGAATTTAACTTAGTTATACACAGTACAATATTACAGCACAAGCTTCCTTTGTATGCTCTTATCTAATAAATGCAGCTTAAAACAAACACTATTCTGACAATAAATCGGTGTTCTAGAAGTTCTAGATGAGTTTACGGTATACGTGTAAACAACTGAGAACAATACTGTCATTTTTAGACAAATCTGTGAGCAACAGAACTTAACCAACATAAAACATGGTAATAAGTAAACAATACAGTTTGACCCAACATATGTCTTGTGTTGCTAAGCCAAAATGAGTGTTGCCTTTAACTTAGTATTTGGGCAAAACAATAAGAGTTACACATTAGGGCTCAACAAAACCAATATGTTGCTGTAGGACACATGTCGACGCAACTTACTATTCGGCCCTTAGACGCACTGACTCTGGACCTGGCATGGTTCACCTCCGATGACACCGTGTACACAGGATCTGTGGAGAGACAGTTCACTAAATGTGTAAATGGTATCGCGTCAGCGTGCATTTAACGCTATATTATAAGTATACTTACCATATAAGTGGTCATAAAGCCGTTGTGGCCTCACAACTTTAGAGGCTTCATTTGTCTTAGGATTCGTGCGAGTGACGCTCATTTTCTCGCTTAAAAATCGTGGTTTCCTTAACGCGTCTCTCTCAGACAGCTCTGTGGTGTTTAGCGATGTAACCATGGTGAAGGTAAACTCAAAGGTTTAACGTTGGGGGGTGGGTCATTTTATTATCTGCATAAAACATCGTGTCGTTGAAAGAGCAGGCTTCACGAAAATGAGACTCTACAAATGACGTGGTCGTGCATTACATGTGATTAAAAAGGCAAACGTCCAAGCAAATGTACCGAACAAAACAAGAGGAGAAGTTAACGAACTACAACTCCCAGGGATCATTTCGGAGCGTAGCGTTCTTCGCCCCGGCTGTGTCTCATTCGTGCTTTGGTCGACTTGAGGCTCATTAGTGTGGAAGAAAAGCCATTCTCCTGACAAAACATGAAACGTGATTCCTCTATAAGAAAGAGATCATTTCAAACGAATTGCCACAACATGAACATATAACATCGTTACAGAGACTCCTGTGTTTAAATGTTGCGGAAGAGAAACTTTCAAACGAGGACGTGATATATATACTCCCGGGAAAAGCGATTCCTCTCAGGGATGGTTCCGCCCCCTTTGCGTCTCGCCTTACAACATAACCTTTACATTATAAGAATGGAATTATAACCCCAGTGATGGAAAAGAAAGTACATGTCATCTGTTTCATGTTATATGTGTGCATGTAGTCAACATATAGTCACAACAGTTTAATACATTGCCCCAAAATTGATCAACTAGTCCTACAAATTTAAAAAGATGTTGCTTAATGTTATTGCTGATAGACCAGGGGGGTAGAATAGTATGTTTCTATGTTAATGTGAAAATAAATTATACTTTTATTGAATTATCCTGCTTAGGTGTTTGAATGGTAAAATTACATTTATTTGATTTACTTTGACAAGAGTTCATCAGTCACAGAGGAAGGCTTGCCCCATTAAGTACAAATGTACATCAGGAGCTTCTTTTGGCTATTACTCTTTTTCAGAAGACATATTCATTGTTTCACTTCATACATCTCTCTTTTTTCTTTACCCCTCAGAGCATATTGTTGGTGAGCCAAAAAGGTTGATTTTGACATCAACAGGAAGTCTGTGTTATCAAAGGAAACAGCCACACACACACACACACACACACAGCATGTGGCACAGAGAGTATTCTCTTCCTCAAAGGTTTTTTTTAGTTTTGGATTAGAGGAACACAGCTGACCAAAGCAACATTTCTTCACAGCTGTAAAAAAGAGCCAGTTTTAGTGCCAAGTGTGCCAGCTCACAGTCAGCTGAACTTATTTTTGTTGAATAAACACTGTCTAATATTAGATCTTAGAAAAAGGAGAACACGCTTGTGCATGGTAAAAGCTGGATTACTACAACTGTCACTTCCTCACATTAGTGTCAGTACTGTTTTTGAATTCCCAAACTCAGCATTTTATGAGTACGGGCAAATAAGTGCTGGCCGAGCTGTGGGTTGATTTCCTGTTTAACCAGAAGGTTTTATGCAGGCCTCTCTTTCAGAGATTGTATATCTGCATTGAACATTCATTATCACAGTTATGGGCAGAGTGAGAGTACACTCAGCAAACAGAAACTTTGAGTTTTTATTGTTCATCTGCCCCCAACCTGATTTTATTTGGGGCAGCTAATATGAAGATGTCTCATTCCATGATCTACTCATGAACCACAAACTCCACATTGAGCTTGCAGATCATAACCACATGCACACAATAACTACCTAATGTGTTGTTGTCGGTTCATCTCTGATCTGCAAACTGAGGATGGAGTCAGCGCCTCTGCATTGTGTAACCGTTATAAAGCAAGATGTTCATACACCAGCAGAGACCGCAAACCAAATTACACTTACTCAGCACAAAAGATTTCTTCTCTATAATAACTATAATAGATTATTATTTAAAACCTAGCTAAAAGTCACACAACAACCTTCCAATAAATCCTGCTTTCAGTAAGTAACCTTTTTAGAGAAGTGTTGATTTAACTGTGGTAACTTTGGAGACGATATAGATTGTGTTGTTGCTACATTTTTATTGTGTTATGGTGAGAGGGCGACTCTGATATGTTGCCTACACTATTTAAATCAATGAGGATAGACTACACCTCTCAGTTTAATGCAAATGCGTTCAGCAACAGCAGCTCCAAAAGGCCTATTTAGAATCAACACACCGGTCTTAGTTTGAATAACATCTGAACATTTTAACATTAAAGAAGGTGGGATTTATTGCAATGCTATTGTATTTATTGGTTTATTTGAACGGGACAGTGCACATTAATAAAAACATTTCTGCAAATGTGCCAGAGTTAGCCAAAAGGCTATTTTTCATCTGTAGTCCCAATAGTATTACACTGTATTAGATGTACGAGCATTCATATAGTAATGCAGTCTGAGCCATGTTGAATTTTATCTATGGTATTGTACATATACGAAATGTGACTGTGTCTAATGTATCTGCTTTGCAACGTTGTCTTGCTTAGAGTGTTCATACATACTGCTTTGACAGAGTGAGATGTAACTAGCAAGAAAGGAAACTGGTATCTTGTCAGACGTCATCCTGTGTTGGAGCAAAAAGGCAGATGTTTCAGTGGAAAGCGGTTTGGAGAGGGGGGAAGACAAAAATGAAGGGAGGGATTAGTGAGTCACATGTCCTTTATATGTGTTTGTCATCAGGAGTGTTAAGGATGTTCAGTTTGTCTGGATGGGGTGGAGAACTCGCTCGACTCAAACCCTGAGCTCATTGTGCATAAATAGAGAGAGAGAGAGAGAGAGAGAAATTGATAAACGAGGGTAAATGGTATAGTCCGGGCAAAACCAGGCAACTCAGTTTGATGTCACTGTAGACGGAGTTCAGGACTGAGGATTCGGTTAAAGACTTGATGTGTTTCTCACAGCGCTGCAGGTTGCCAGTCTACAGAGGAACCTGAAGACAACTGGCGATGGGGCACATGATGTGGATTTATGCTGTGGTTATCTTCGTGTTGTCTGAAGCACGGAGCATGGATACAGGTTTGAACATACATTCATTTTACTCACAAGTGGTTTTAGCACTTTAGATCATTCAGCCTTGGTCAGATACAGCTTTTAGATACAGACGCTGTTATTTTGAGGCGCACAAAACCTCCACAAATATGATCTCGTTAGGAGTTGCCTCTGATAATTAGCAACATGGTTTATGTTATAAAAACTAGGGATTCATATTTTTCATACTGTCATTTGTGCTACTTTATAGGCTACTATATGTATGTTTTGTGAGTGTATTTCCCTTAACATGCAATGTAACTCAAATATTATACAGCCATAATAATATCGTTCATTACTGTATATTCTGTTACATGTAGTAATATTTGGATGAGTAGTAAACTGTAAGTGTTTAGACGCTCTGTATTTTCTGTGAAGTAGTCTGTGGTGTGACTCACAGTGTAGACAGTCAGTGGAAAGAACATGCTCGGAGGCTGGGGTAATGCACAAGCTGACAACGGAGGGAAATCTCCCACAACACAAACAGTATATGAAAAAGTTGCTCCATATTCTCTAAATGAACAAGCAGCACGCTGCCACCAGCTTCCTCAGTGGAAATCATGATTTCAGATCAAGGTAACCCCACGATGCACATTTTCTCCACTGTGTGGTCTCTGAGAGGTGGAAGAGACGCTTCTGTTTCGAATCTGTGGTTTTGCCATCCCACTTCATGCATGCCTGTTTGCTTACACCTGTCAGAAGTAAACAAATCTTAGACCCCCATAACACCATGAAAGTCACTCATTGAGTCATGCATTTAGCAATCAATTTCTTTGAAATAGCAGTGATGATGTCACAAGCTTCTTCTACAGTGTAGACAGGCACACTGGGGGAGGTTATGGAGAGATTAAATTAAATACTTTTGTTCTTTTTTTCTGTTTAGATTTGCTTTACAAAGGTCAAAGTAGTGCATTTTCTGCCACAACTGTCTGTGATTTAGCCCTGCTGCAGCTGTTCAAGTCAGACCGGTTTTAATTGAATCGCTTCACACCCTTACTAATACTACCTGACGGATAACAGATGAACCCGTTGATTGTTTCTCTGCTGATGGAACATCTCAGAACAAATCACTAACTGCATGCTTTCTGACTGATATATCAGATTTTACTAACCTTTTCCTCACATCCACCTCCATCTCTCTCAGGAACTAATAACAGCACACAATCTGCGAACCTCACAGTTTATGGTAAACACATTTCCCCTTTTCTATTTCTATTATTTTGGAAGGCAATTATGAAGTATTAATGGGCTATACCAAATGTTTGCCCGCATTACAAAAGTAGGCTGATTACACATTGTTCTCATTCAGTAGCTGTTAGAATACATGTTTATATTCTGCAACGATAAAAAAATATTCTGAAGGAAAGTTGATGTGTTTGAATTTATTTCAAATGACATTCTAATATAATTTTCTTCCGTCTAATAATGATCAAAGGTTTAAGCCAATTTATCATAGCTTATTTATTTTGGGATATTTTATTGTAAGTAATAAAAATAAAAACATCAAATATGATTCATTTTTTAGCTGTTTTCATCTTGCGTAATGCTTCATGGCTTAAGTTATATCTGTGTTACATGCTATTTATAGTTTGTTTTGTTATTTTTTTGTTGGTTTGTTTTTGCAGTTCCACTTCCCGTGTAGAATTGAAGATGTTTTTATGTTTTTGCATGTTTTTTTGTGTATATTAGGACATGCTCACTGTATATAGAATAAACCCAAACCATTTAATCAGCCCAGTCATTGGACCACTATGTGCAGACATTATATAATGCAACTATGCTTTTCTCTTTTCAGCTGTCAGACATTTAGATTTCAACCAGGGGAGTGAAGTTAACCTGACATGCAGCAATAAGACATGGAATGAGATGCTGTTTGTTATCTGGGATATACAATTTCAAACCAAAAAAGAATGTAGGATATCTTTTAACAATGGCACAAACGATGATTCCTGCAATGATGGCAAATCACTCCGAAACACATCCAGCGCCTTGTCCTACCTTCACATCCCAAACTTCTCAGATACTGACGAAGGGCGATATGAGTGTGAGTCGGTTTACACAGGAGGAAACGACAATCATGCCATCCATGTGGCTATCATAGGTAGGAAAGATTCATGATTTCAAGAGCCACATAATCAATAAGGTTATCTAAAAGGGTCAGTTCACCCAAATCACTGTGACAAAGATTAATAAAACATCAATTTCTGTTTTACTTGCCTAGATTTTTTTGTGATTTAGTTACAGCGAGCTGAAGTATAGGTCTATTCGGTGAGTCTCATTTCTCTTGTTTTGTTTCCCCTGGCCCAGTTCCTCCCCATATATCAGCCTGGTTATACCATAAAGACAACAAGATGGTGGCAGTGTGCAAGGCCAAAAGAGGAAAACCTGCTGCCAACATCAGCTGGAGTCATATGGGAAACAAATTGTCTGTGAAAAATTACTCTGTGGAAAATTACTCAGATGGATTTTTTACAGTAGAAAGTCACCTGGAGCTCCCCGAGGGAATGGACACAGAAAACCTGAGCTGTGTTATCCGGCACCCAAACTGGACACGGGAAAGGATTTTGGTACTGAAACTCGAAAAAGGTCAGGCTCTTGCAGAGTGGACAGTATGAGAGACAACATTTAAGCTTTGGGTTTAGTGCAGAAGCAATAAGGTTAATCTTTTTAGTAAACATTGACTAGGTGACTTTATAGTGGTTAAATAGATGTTATGTGCTGTATTGATACTGCAGATTTTTAACAAACCTTTAATTTTCACTCTCTCACTGCAGGTTATTTCCCTTGGCTGTACGTCCTTATTGTTGTCGTAATCATTGTGATTTTAGCAGGATTTTTATTTTTGGCACGAAAGAAAATAATAACATTGAGGTAAGAATTTCCATTTAATGAAAAATGACTTACAATGACTACTTAAGCTTTTTATGTTGAATCACTGAGCTGGTTTGTGTATCCACCTTTTGCCAGGCGATGCCAGCCGTCCGACACCTCACCATCTAAATCGCCACCGGTAGGTAATCCTCTATGTCTGCAGTTTGTAGTTCTGTGTGTTTCACTGCTTCACTGTTCACATATTGCTGAGCTTTGTCTGTGACACCTTTCTGGTTGTTACAGGCAGAAGATGTGGAGGAAGTGGAGCCCTACGCCAGCTATGTTCAGCGTGTGAACTCTATCTATAATTCATCTGCAGATTTTTTCACATAAAACCCTGCACATGCATCACATTCACATGGTTAAATGCACATGACTCTGAAGGCTGTGAAACTGAGAAATGGTGAGATAGTAAAGAAAGAGAGGAGTGAGATGAAAGACTTCTGAGAAGGGAGGGAAGTCTCTCAGTTTAAAGTCTGCCCCAAGTTAACTCTTGACTGATGGAACAGGGGATGTATCTGATGTCACACACTGGCTGCACTGCACATGCAGCCCACTACTCTCTCTCTCTGTGTGTGTGTCATGGAGAACATTAATAATAACTGTAGTTACAAATGCAAGGAATTGCTGAATTGGAAAGAATACCGCCTTCAGCCGGAGACTACAGAACGTTTGATGTAATCATGAACTATATGAGTGACAATTATATGAACATTATTATCATTATTATGTTTAACATATATTTGTAGATAAATGTGAAGAGATGCTCACCTTTTAACAGATTCTAGCTTTGGTCAACCCAATACGATCCCAATTAGAAAACACAGCTGTAAAATTGCCTCAAGATAATATTATGTGAGGTATTCATGTAATGTCAAATTATGTAATTGTGTGTATTGAACACACATCCAAATATACTGTTTCCACTGCTAAACTCCACAACATTAAAACGAACACTAAAAATGATTTTTGCTTTTTTTTCCACTGTGGTAATTATTGAAAAAGGTTAAATATCAAGATTACTTTTGTTATCCATTGCAGCAAACTGATACTTGCTTGAACATCCACCCTTTCTCACCCATTTGAATAATATTCGCACCAGACCATCCTTATAAATGATGAGTTTTGGAATTTGAGTCAAGACTCTCATGATGAGTTTAAACCCATTTCTCAAGAAATTGATTAAGAGGAAATGGAAAATAGAAAAAGGACTGTCCTGCCATCTACTGGTGGAGATCAGAAAATAGTGCATCATCATCATCAACATCATCATCATCAACATCATCATCATCATGCATCACAGTCCATGTTTAAAGAGCTGTATTTAACATCCTGAACAATAATATAGCAGCAAACAACCATCATCTATGTAAAGATATCGTGGAGTTATGTCTACCTGAGCAGAGAATGAAGTCGCTCTCTGTATGTATTGATATCCAAGCTTCTCCTTGCTTTGTTGGCATAGCCGGGCCGGCTGCGCGTGCTTTAGGTGCATGTTAGTAGTACATGTGAGATTGCCCTTAGCTCATGGCCGCCACTCTGCACTGCTCTTGTATGGTGGTTACAGCTGATAATGCTGGAAGCGTTACAACCACCCTCCTTTAGGTAAACACTGTTAGCTCTGTCAGCACTTTCGCCAATGTTTGCGCCGTTACTGCTGTTAGCTTTGAGCCGCTGTTGAGAGGCAATCAAAATGCTCCCGAGCCTGTATCATGCATCTTAAAGAGAAGTCTGAATAATACTAATATGTACCCACATGTCCACATGTACATTGAAACAGGTTATGCTTGATGTAACAATTCCCCTGATACACATGCAGCCAGGGTCTCGACTTTCTATTTCAATTCTGCTATTAAAATGGCTGCAGCAACTATAATGTGTCTCAACCTCACACTGATTATTTAGTTGAACAGAAAAGGGGAAGCTGTCAAATGCATTTCTGTCCACAGAACATGACGCACTTGGACTCGCTTAGTTTTTTGCTTGTCTATTTCTGGTGAACATATTCACAGCTCTCTGAAATGTAGCAAAGAACCTTACCGACGGTTTGACCTTGAAAGAGATTATTGCCATGATTTCTCTCAGACGTTTTCAGTGATTCAGTTGATTAATACAACTGAATAATGAACTAATGTGGTAAAAGGGGTTTTAATGACTGCAAAATACCAATGAAACCACAAAGAAACAAATGCAACTTGCAGTAAATTACACCACTTTACTTTTTTATATCCATCCAGTCAAACAAACCCTGAGGCATTTTCAAAATGCTCGTACAAGACATGAAAAATATAAATTCTGAAGCCTTAAATATCTACTTGTATTATATCTGGTGCATAGTTCTCAGGAGCAATGTTACAAAATATTCACAAACTCTGGAAAGCAGTTTGAGGTCTGTGGACAGACTTTTATAAACATTACATTCTTCCATCATGGATTGGATAAAGTGGCAAAGGCCACAACTGCACACACAATTCTACCATTTTATTATACAAACATTTGAGCTACATGTTAGTCTGGGCATAATGCGCGCTGTTATTGAAGTCTGGTTCAGGCATCTTGACGTAGGGTTAAGTTTCTGCAACTGTTTGTCTACCGCACATATACCCCTTGCAAGCTAAAACATTTTGAAGACAAACGTTACAACAAACAAAAGCAAATGAAAATAATTTCAAAATTCAACACAAAGTGGCGTACAGATTAGAATAACGATTCACAGTCATTCAGGCCATGTTGTAACTAACAGCTACTTGCTCTTCAGTTTTAAAGACATTCAAAATAGACATAACCTCTTGCACGAGTGTCAAAAAGTGGCCAAACACCAAAGCTATGTCCAAAATTCAAACTACATACAATATGTATTACATAGTAGTAGAGCACACACCGACGAAACCAATTTAGTTGACAATCTTTTCTGCCAAAGTTTAAAAAGGTGCTATGATATAAAAGTTTGACACATGACAAATGTGATGCAAGTTTGTCTTCTTTAGAAAGGAACAAGACAGTCTTATCAATAGTGAAGCGAAACATGAGGGGGATTGGTGTTTCCGCAACCACCTGCTGTTGACCGTGGATGTCTTTTTCTTCACTTTGTCACAGTTTCTTCACTGAAGATCAAGATTTGATTAACAGACAGTCACTTCGTCCTGTTTGTGCTATCTACGAGTCCTGCATCTTGCAATAGTCCAAATAAACTTCCCCTTGTTTCTATTCACCCCATGAGCACATAATCGTCTGCACCTTCGTCTTTAGATGAGCACTCAGACACACGTTCAGGTTGACGTGCTGCTGGAACATGAACTGTTGCATAGTCACAATCATCATCATCGGTGGCTCTGGTCCTACTTGATCCTTTGGCAGTGCTGTGGTCAATAGAGGCGTACGTTACATCCTCGTGAGGCTGTCATAAGATAATACAAAGAGTAAGATGTAAATCCTGAACATGATTTATGTTACACATCATTATTTATACTTTTTTTCACACAGGACTACTGCAACCAGCACACTCTTTCTTGATGTGGGTTGTGGTTATGACTTCCTGTAACTGAAATAAATAGCCTCACAGTTTCTTTTACAACATAGGCCTCACATTAATGTTCACCCAGTATGCAAATTGAAGGAGGCAGCACCTCTGACCGGGCTATCATAAAAGCACAGGAACACCCCTGTGTCCCATGAAAAGCTGGAGCTGATAACCATGGAGATTTATACTCAACAAAAACAGACTCAACATTGATGTGGGCAGGTCTACCTTATTATGTGTGCTGCTGTTTCCATCTGCTGCATAATCACCTGGAAGAGAAAATGTAAATATATAACATCACACACAGCAAAACTGTATAAAGTCTGTCCATAATAAATGTACTTTTACCTGTCCTGTTCTTCTTTATTCTGACAGTAGAACAAATGATGAAGACCACAATGAAGATGCAATCATCCAGAGCATTGAACAGAACAATAAAACCAATTAGTGTGGAGAAAATAAAATGACTGAGAATGTTAGTTTAACTTCCAGAGGCTAGAGGCGTATAGGTTTTTTACCCCACAGCAGTATTTGACAGTTTAAAAGATGCCGTTTGCTGCAACAGGAAACACTTCAGATATGCAACCCACATCTATCTGTGAGCAACTGTGTACTGTATGTCAGCCACTAACAGCACAGGTCGTGGAACTTTCCATGCTTCTAGGTCAACGTCAACATTTTACAACGATACAAACTGCACTGTTATATACTGTCAATTCTTTAAGTTGGACACTGAGTCTGTTCTTATCACGACTATTTCCGCAAATACACAAGCTGCTTAACATGGGGCCAAAATACAACAATGTTTCATTTAAACACGTGCTTCCAGCTCTTTTATATTCTTTTTAAAAAGTGGTCTTTCCCACAGTTTCTTTTAATGCTATCAGTCTTGTTTTAGGTTGTCAGTATATACACCTAATCACCACCTGTTGAAAAATTGCTCTGACGCATGTTAGGGTGCCTTCTACTCTGCGCATCTAAGGATGATCACTTACCTTGAAGTGCAATTTCCCATGATGTGCCCACAGAGTCTGGATGTTCACACTGTATTCGTCAAAAGGCGGCAGGTTCATGTGCTTGGTTGCTGTTGCAACACTCAGCCTGACAGTGCTATAGTCACTGATATCGCTCTGCTGCACATGGGCTGGAGAGAGAGAGAGTGAGAGGTGGGGGTGGCTGTAGATACCATCCTCAGCCTTTTGTGTGCCAACACACACACACACACACACGCGCACACACAAACACACAACACAGCCCAGTCCAGCAATTTTTACATAACAAAGTGTCCCAATAAAAACTGTTGGAGGTGATGCCTGTGGAGTTGTCATCACTTTGAGATGTCTCGAAACATCTGCAAGTAAAATCTAAATTCTCTGCATATCTATATCACAGGGGCTAAGCCGATCTAGGAGTAGAACTCTTGTTGCTGTCGGCTCTTTTGCATGATTGTGCAAATTTTCTTGCTGAAGAATATGAGGAAGTCACTGATATTTCTCTCCCGTATAAGGTGGAAACTCGGTCCTGTTTACTTCACAAACTGCGTCTATTTTAAGATTAACAGATCTTTATGGATGTAATGATGATCATTCTGTGAGATTTCTTTAACATGTAAAATGCAGTAAAAGCAGTTTTGTAAAGTCTAAAAAAAGCAACTTCGAATGATGACGTTCACTGTTTTAAGTTTTGATCATTTCATCTTTCAAATATCAGATGTTTGATAGTCGGTACATTTTAAGAAAACGTACACTAATTCCATGTACTGAATTGCAGCAGATGGTATCACGTTGTACACTGGAGGGCACTGTTGGAGCAGCCCGAGTGATTCTCAAACCACCGAGCAGGAACATGGCCTCAGTCTACTACAGAAAGGTAAAATGGCATCTGGTTGTATTATTTTTAAAAAGCAAGGAATAAAAAACACTGTACAGTGCCATCAATCAAATACATTCACATCCACCAATCATCCACACCTGTGACGAAAACAAATAATGGTTCGTGTATATTTCACTTTTTTCATCCAAGGCTCCTGAGCCACTTTAGGATAGCGTAGGAGTGTTGTTGGTTGAGATGATGAAACTGCGTCCCTGGAAAGTTGATCTCCAGTTCCCTGACAAGAAGCGTCAAGTTCACTCAATAATCTTGATAACTATGTGTCTCAGTTTGTGCACTGAGAATGACCTACATCTGTTTAAATAAGTGTTTCTGTAACCATGTGTTGCAGAATCAAATTGCAAGAGATAATACACAATAGCAATTTTCACTTGTGTGCACAGCATCAACTGTGTCTTGCCATGACATATTGAAATACACACATGCAGGGTGGTCTTTGAAAATATGTTGGAGGACAGGAAGTGGTGAGCTTGTCACAAGTGAAGTGAGCCCATGCAGTAGCTCCACTTTTAGAATATCCGTAAGGTGTTAGGTCATGAACACATCAAGTCTCATGGATGGACTGCGATACACCTACCTGCTGACATTATGCTGTTCTACATTTGTCTGCATCTATGGAAAAGGTCAAGGTAAGCCTAAATACTGTTGTGTTGTGATATGACTTTCAAGAGGGCATGACGGTGCATTTTGAATAGATTGGAGTCATTAAGTGATTAGTTAAGTCATTGAGTCTTTAACAGTCACTCTTTTGATTACAGCCCATAAATTACAGTGTAATTATTTAATATATAGTTATCAATACAGTTATTGGGCAACGATGTAACTACAAGGGAGGAAGACGGCAGGTTGGTGAATGAGGGGGTACAGACTTTGTGTTTCAGAGGGACTTCAATTCATGACGCGGGAAGAATTGTTTAAAAAAGTGCACGCAGTGTTGCAATTAAAATAATAATGTAATAATTAAAGAAATAATCATGTCAATTGCATAGTCTTTAGATTGGTTCTGGTGTATTTTGAAAATGTAACTACATTTATTGCATAAAAGAACAAATCCAACATACTGTCGATGTTTTTGTGAGAATGTACTGTATGAGGCACTTTGTTATGATGATGAACAGCTTTGAGACAAAGATGTTTGATCTGATGTTAATGATTGAAGACAAGCCACTAGCGATGAGTTTCGGGTGAAACGTGATTTTGTTTTTTTTTAGGCTTGTTTCCGTGTGAAGTTGAGCTGATGGTCTGGAGAGGGACGACGCTGAAAGCTGTCCCGCAACAACCTCTGACAGTCAGGTGTCCTGTCAAACACTGTGGAGAATCACTGAATGTCACCTGGTGTAAACTGCTCGACACAAACAAATGTGAACGCATTCATTACACAGAAAACGTAGAAATAAGACAGAACGACAAACGTGTTGAGGGTGAACTGATCTCATATTTGACTTTCACGCGGATTTCCATTGATGATGACGGCCTGTACAGATGTACTTTAAAAGGATACAAAGATGAGTTAATCAGTCACAACATCAACATCTCAGTTTCAGGTAGGCAGTTTTTCCTCCCTCAGTGCCAAAATATAGATTTATTAGACGTCAAAATTCAGGTATAAATTGTATATATTTTCTATTATTTTACAGATTTAAACCAGGGTGTAAAGATCTCTGACTATAATGAAGGTAAGAAGCTTTATTTGTTGAACTACATGCATACATTTTAACGGATAAAGACTGGAACTACTGATGTGGTTCTTCTTCTTCTGTAGATGAGCTACCAAGCGCTGATGATGAGGATGATGATGATGAGGATGTGCCTTGGCTGCCCTACTTTTTCATCTGTGTTAGTATAGCTCTTCTGGTTGTCACACTGACAGTGTTAACCCTCCTGAGGTGTTATGGCTGTAAACGTAAGAACATTAATACGTGCTCACAGTCAATTAATGCAACATTTCTACTTTTCAACGCTAACAATAGAGAATTTGTTTTATGTCTTCTGCACAGGTCAACTGAACCACACAGAGGGACAGGTAATGCAGGTAACGCATTTTGGCTAAAAAACATACTGACTTTCTTGCTGAGAGTTAGATGAGAAGATTGCCACCACTCTCTTCCTGAACGCTCATATGAAGCTACAGGCAGTAGCCAGCTGGCTTAGTTTAGCTTAGCATCTCTAAATCACACTAATTAACACCTTATATATCTTGTTGGTTTAATCCAGATTACTGGCAGCTGCAGTAGTGGCAAGAAGTAGTCCAGCATCATGTAAAATCATGTGTTGTTTTCGTACTTTTTTGTTGTTGTATGGATTAGACAAAGAACATATAGTCTAATGTGTTAACCTGCAAATGCATCCTCATTTAGCAACTCAGCAATATACAACACTTTATAAGCACTTTACTGGTAGGCGATATGTTACCTTTGGACACAGCAAGGCTATCCACTTTTTATGCTAAGCTTAGCATAAAAAGGATTTTAGTTTCATTTAGCCTACAAACAGGAGAGTGGTATTGATCTTTATCTAACTCTAACATTACAAAATGTCACACTAGTACCATTACTTTACACCTGTGCACACTCAAGCATTATCTATTTAAGATCACTGTTTGTGAAGGTCTGGAGGGACAGAAACATTACTATGATCAATAGATTGTGATGCTGAGCAAAAGCAGTGATGGGATCTTCTTTTCTCAAAAACTAATCATTTAACCCAGATGTTGAAGAGTCATAATGGTGTCAAGTAAGAGTATTTTATTTCATCTTGTTCTGGTGTTTTGGTGTCATAGGAAAGGTCCACTCACATGATACCCGACCTCCCCATTATCCTGCATTACACCTGCTCTCCAAGTACTGCAAAAAGACCACCATCACAAGCTCCCCCGATGGCAAACACAGCAGATGAAAGTCGAGTGTCAGACCGTGTATGCTGTCGTCAACCACCGACAGACTGAGATACCTGTCAGATACCAGAACAGCATGCTGAGACTACACAAAAATAAAAACAAAGGATACGCTGCCTTCAACGTTTGCTGAATATTTTGGATCAGTCACATTTGACGAATACATGGATGGAAAAATGTACTCAAGTATGTGGTCGTGTCATGGAACACGGGCCAAGAAGTTAAGCGATCAACCACACTGCAGAAGAGGTGAACGGAGGAGGCTTGTGGTCCCACAGATGCACACTATGTTCATCAACTTAACCCGGCTAGACCAGAAGCAGCTTTGAACTTATTCTCTCACGCTCAGGTTTTTTCCAGGCAAAGCTTCTTTTTATTATTAATTATTTTTTTAGTTTTTTTTTTCTCCTACAATCATTTAATTTACATGACTTAGAGGGCTTTGTTGACTTGGCTAACTTTGTTGTTCGAAGCTTTGGTGGGTTGTTTAAAAATGCCAGTGGGTAAGTAGATTAGTTGCATTCTTCTGTCTTTTGGTATGAGGACTGACGTTTGGGAGGCGTCTATATCTGTTAAATAAATTCCAGTGTTGGCTGATCTGTGACTGTTTGAATGAATGTGGTGTCCTTGCTATTTATTTCAGTCAGTAAGGTGACTATTTAAATATCTTAAAGAAAGAATCGTTTGGCCAGCTCATCCTATAGTTCTACGTGGAAGAATCCTAATACTCTCAGAGACTGAGAGATGACATTTTGAGCAAATTTACTTACTTCATGAAGCTGGTATTTTGTCTCACACATTTCCTGTCCCACACAGCTCTCGGTGTTTTTCACTACCACCAGCGGAAATGCTGGAGCGGTTCCCTCGACCACACCGGTGTGGTCTAAGTTCAAATGTGCAGAAAGTCAAAAATTGAAAGATTTCTTGACATCATTTGTGATGACAGATGTCCCACCTGTGCTCAACCACTCTGTAGTTCGAGCAGTAAAACCTATATAGCCATTTCTTGGGATGGTTTGCAGCAACAATAAAAAAACAGTTGATGAATGTTTGAATGCATGGCTTAGCTCTGTGGTCAGTGTTTAAAATGTTATCATTAAATTATATCTTATCAAGCTTCAATTAGTAAAATTAAGTTGTTTGCTTTCATGAATTAACAATGTTAGCTGCGAAATCTTGCTGAAATTTGGGGGAATAACTGGAAAACAAAGTCACACATTTACATTTTGAGTAATCGATTAGATTACTACAATAAATCAGAATTCCATAATATTTTTTCCAAGTCAAATTATTTCTGCATCTCATTTGCAATCTGAAAGATGACAAAATTGAGAACAGAATCAGAACATCACGGATTGCTCACCTCATAAGACCTTAAATCACTCATCACTGCCCATCATGCTGATAACATTATTCAGTTTCCTTTAGATGATGTCCAGTAGGCCACAGTGTTTCTTGTGTTGTAATCAATTTAACGGTACTCACAAAAGGTCCTTTGACTCAGAAATGGCATGTGGAAAATGTCATGAAATGCTTCTGAATAATGTGACCTGACTTTTATGTTTCGTACAGAATAATCACTGGAATGCATACTCAGGAGAGGAAGGAAGGTGAAAAGTTGAATGTAGTCTACATTCTGTACGTGGGTCCTGAACATCCTGTGAAATGACTCAGTGAACTTCTTTTCTCTGGTGGACAAAGCCCTGGTTCAGGCAGCAGAGAGATGGAGAGCGTGGAGTCTTGTGCGACGTCAGCGTTTGAGATGGGCCTGATTAGATCGAGCCTGACGTCACTTACAGAGTGTGTGGACACTGCAGCATTTCTACTTAGAAATCATCTGATGAAGTGTGGAGGAGTGCTGAATACTTGTGATCCTATACTCCAAAATCCCTCCAGAAACATGCCCTCTTAGATGCCCACAATGTCGATAAAACATAATGCTCTCGAATGCTCTTAAAGGGAGAAAGCGTGACAAAGTTGCCTTGTAGGGTGCTGCTCCAGTAGAGAAAACGTGATGAAGCGTCCTCTAGGGGGCCTTTCTAGTAGAGTTAATAAATAAGTGGATCAGTTGTGATTTATGATTTAAAAAATGATCTTTAATGAACAGTGAGTGGGTAATGTGAAGTTAAATAACACATGTTTAGCTTTAACGTATTGTTTTAGATTCCACTTTGATCCGTAGCAACAGAAAGTGAGCAGGCAGGGTTTTAGGGTTTCGTTCAAGGACACTTTAATGGAGTAGAGTGGCTCTTTTGGAGGTTTAACCTGCTGCCCCAAAGCAACAGGAAAATTTGTGTAAATGTATTATTAGCGGGTCTTGTAATGTACACTCACAATAAGCAACACATCTGAACTCCTCACCACAGCCTGACATATACACGTATTCTCTTTTCTCACACACATGAACTCGCCTGGTTGTAAAATGCAGACAAGCAATGAAACATACCTTTCAGTAGAACAAAGGAGGTAAGAGTTGCATCTTAAAGGAATAGATTTCTAAACCATCTGAGTGTGTAATTTAACCCCCCCCACACACACACATATTATATCCCACCACATACAAATATGTGATTTGATTGAGTGTGTGGTCTACAGTACTGCAGCTTAGAAACCCTTCTAAGCAGGTGAGCCAAATATGTGATCCAAACTGTTAACATCTTTTATTTTCAACAACCATGATATTGGTAGCTGATTGAGTTTTTCCTGTGCTGAGTTAACAGAACTAATAAATACTGTATATTGTATTAATACATCAGAAGAGAACTGGCATGCGCTGCAGGCTCAGTGAGTGAATATGTGTGCTCAACATGTGTGTGTGTGTGTGTTTTCTTTGCTCTGCGAGGTCCATCACCATCCATCTGGCTTTTGATGAAAAAGGCACCAAAAAATGAACATCTGGCAGCAAGGTTTGGCACATCAGAAAATAATTTCATGTTTTTCTGAGAGGTACAAAGCTGATCTGAAAAAGCTGTAAGAGTGGCAATGAAAGATTCTAATTTGATAAAGCTTCAAAAAAGTATACTTTTGAAATATCTTTATTTTTCTATTTGTTGCATTCATTACATACACTTTACGTAGTCGGTCATAATGCATGATTTCATATTTTCTTGACTGTAGTTGCTCTGCTACAGGGCCAGATACATTTTAATGTATTTCCAACAAATGTTCTGAAACCACATTTCCACATCCATAATTATTCTAATGTATAAACTCTGAGCTTATAATCAGTGTTGTATGCATAGTGAAGCTCTACTGACAGAGGAATGCTGCCTAAAGTCTTGTTAATGGTGAGGAATGTGATGAGCCCAACTGAAGCAATAGGTTTGAAATCTGATAACCAGCATCTCCTTCTGTTCATAACTGACCGATTCATATGCTTTGATATACAATAATATTTCATCATAAAGCTTACATTGTACACTGTACAGATGCAAACATGATATAACCTAATATCTTCACTATATTGTAGGCATTTAGGTGCCACTTTGATCCAGAGCAATGTACAAATGAGCATTTTGGCATTTAACCATTATCAAACCCCTAAACCAATTCTCCACACCCCGACCTGTGTACTCACGAAGGCAGCAAGACATGCATTCCTTTCAGGGGCACCAAAAAGGTTTCAGTGTTGCTTCCTCGGGAAATTGATTCAAGCTACCTGACCGTAGAATTTAACCCCTAACCAATAAGCACACACACACACACACGCACACACACGCACACACACGCACACACACACACGCACACACAGGCACACACACACACGCACACACAGGCACACACAGACGTTGAAACATGTAGAAAAGTTTGCAATAGATATTACACAAAGAAGACATAAGTATACATCCCTCTTAGTTGAACAAGTGAAGACCTCACCCAGCTTTAACAATATACAGAAGTGACGTAGGCCTTCGGCTGACAAGTAAAACCTTAATGGTGATCTTATACTTTCAATTAGCTTTGTTATTTAAAGGATACAGCTCACCATATTCTTTATTTTTCCTACTGAAAAACAAATCCCATTAAAATACAGAAAAAGGTGTCCTCCACAATGCTAGTTTGTCAGGGGAACTACTGTAACTAAGATGTGAGCCTTGAATGAAATAATCATTTTTTTAAGGCACTGTAGTTTTTAACAATTATTACTGAAAGTCTGCTAAACCGGATATTTGTTGGGGACTATTTTCAGCTGTATATTAATTACAGTGCCCATGTTCTAGTCATCGGTGCGTCACGTAGCTCATAATGAGTTTTTGTTAACAGTTTTCGAACAACAATGCAGGGCCATGCTGTATCAGACTGTTACACAGACTATGGTTGTTACTGGAATCAATTCATTGTTGGTTTTAGTCTTTTCATAGGATTTGTTGAATAAGAAAAATGTATTATCACCACACTTATCCTTTCAGGACCAGGTAAAAGACGGAGACAAACAGAGGGAAGTATTTAAAGGACAATATTGGACTTTAATTTGCCACAGAGTGACTCTGCTGTATGTTGTAGAGAGTGTGGCCATCGAGTCAATCAGTTACAGAGCCAGAGAGAAAATGTTTCCTTATTGACTTCATGTGAGGACAGCCTGGAGATTATATAAGAGTCGGGGGCAGAGGCAGAAGAGATACATATCATTGTACAGTTGGCGTTCATGAATAGGATTGTATTTGTCATCCTATAGATGTGTGTCAGAACATCTTCCCTTTGTACCAAGATGATGATGATGATAATGATGATGATGATGCAGAGGAAACAATTCTGCAAAGGTTGACTCTGAGAAACACTGCCCCTTCTTTTCAGCGTCTGGTCTCCTCTGAGAGATTAATCAGCTGAAAAGAAATACATGGAGAACAATGAGACAAATGGAAGAACGCATTATATATTTAACTTTTTTGAAAGTTCAGTGTTTTCTCATATTCTTGAGAATAGTTTCTCATAAATTTTCAGGAAGAAAAATAAGATTTCAAATGCGCTGTCATGCTACGACAGCATGACAGCGCTATTAATGAGGA
The DNA here is from genome assembly GCF_004355925.1 of Anarrhichthys ocellatus. Lineage (NCBI taxonomy): Eukaryota > Metazoa > Chordata > Actinopteri > Perciformes > Anarhichadidae > Anarrhichthys > Anarrhichthys ocellatus. The sequence goes on along the minus strand of NW_022280077.1, from coordinate 2,086,110 downwards.
CCATCAAATTCAGATGCAAACCTGAAACCGTTTGACTGCTCTGTAAAAAATCACCAAGAGACATACTGAGACAAAATGGTACGGCAAACTATTATGTCTTAGCTGTAGGATCATACAAAGCAACAATTGCATTGTGATGGTAACATTTTCTGAGCTAATACAATACATGATCTGGAGTGATGAAGTCTGGATAACACAGTTATAGTTAAAGCATTTTAGCAAATTACGTTTCAACATGAAGCCTTTATCGGAGTAAGAGGCGGCAGTGGGAGAAGGGTCCGATGGCACACCTCACATATGAGGAACGTCTCCTGTGTAAAAGTCTGCTGTAAGTAAAATAGAAATCAAGAAAGCCACACATAGATGTTATAAAGACGTTTGTAATTAACATTTGCATGTGTGAAAAAAAAAATAGTGGAGTAATTGAGTCGAATCCAATTTAATGCCAACACTAAACGTCAGTTTTCTAATGTGCTGTCAAGGCTAGGTGGGCACCAGAGCTCATCACTCCAGATCCTGTATCAGTTGTCCTGTCTATTAAGGCACCAGATTGAGCTCTGCTTAAGCTGATGTGCTGCCTGTGTACAGTGTTATTCTGTATCGCACTAGTAATGCCATGGATGTTTTCCTTCCTGCAGATAGAAAACATTGATTGGACATGCGAATAAAGTGCAGATGGAGTGCAGGTATAAAAAAACAAAAATGAAGTTAAGAAGGCAGTCATGTTCTCAGGAGTTAGATGATATAAACACAATATCATGTGAATGAGGAGCAATGTTGTTAGCTCCAGTTGACTTGAACAACCTCAGAAAAATGCTGTGTCTTTAATGCTGCACTATTTTCACAAGCTAGTTTGTTATTTGGTTTATCGCAGCTTTTGGTTTTGTTGAAAACAGCCGCTTGTTGCAGCTAAAAGAGACTAAAAGGCTCTGTAGAGTTAAGGAGAAATGGAGACCCCCTGTTAATATAAAAAACATTGATTAATGCAGCTATAAAGTTACAGAGCCTCTCTAAACAGTATATGTCATGTAGCTTGCTTCATATGTTTAGATAAGGATGCTAGTTTTCCAAAAACGATCTAATATTGTTTATTCAATGTCTTTGTTCTTTGGTGAGAATCAACAAATGTCATTTCTCACAAGCCCGCAGCGTCACACCTCAACAAAAGAGGTCCATGAGAGAGGAAGTAAATATTGTTTAACTTTGTTCAATCACAAAGCTTTTCATTTCTTATTGCAACTGGATGGGGATTTGTCTAAAGTAAACTCCAGGAAGACACTTGATTTTTTTCCCCGAAAGACAGAAATACTGACTGCGCTGAGCCACAGAAGAAAGAGGAACAGAAGCTATTCCGTCAGTGTTGCAGCACATCCCTTCAGGGCCACTGTTCCTTGTACACGCCCAGGTTCTGAAAGGTCCTAAAAATGTGTTTTTATTGATCTTCTTAAGAGAATGATAGTTGTGATTGTGAATCTGTAGACATTTTCCCAAATAAGCCAGGAGAGCAAGGTCAGCTTCAGGAAAGGTACAGTACTACACAAAAAGTGCCACAAAATCATTCCCAGCTTAATCTATACCTCTGATCACCGTCAGTTAACATAACGGGAAATAAATAAAGTTACAATCCTGTGCCCTTGTCTTAATTGTTCACTTATCTCTTGCTGTATGCCAAATACATGTCAACAAAGGTGGAGTATTCCTATATCAAAATGTCTCCTTTCTCGTCCTGTAAAAGATGAAAATATTCTTGTCAACTCATCTGGAAGTCTGGGTCTTTTATATAAATGTATCCAATCAAATCTGATTCTGGATTCTGGACTAGCTACCACATCCACCATATAAAACTGCTACTGGCCATTAGCAAGTAGTTGGTTGTAGGTAACAAATTGATCACTGGTGTTTTTTGGTTGAGATGTAATCTATTAATCTCTCCCTCATTCTCCACCGCCTAATCTCTAAATACAGTGCGGTGTGAGTGGAGGCACCATATTTTTGAGATTGACAAGAATTATCTCCCGACTGTCCTCTGCACATCTCTATCTAAATGGCCTAAAGGGTGTGTAGATACAAGATGTTACACTTGACAAGATCACTTGTTCGTGACAAATAGGATCTCACCTTCTTTGTGCAAGAAACACTTCCAAAGGCAGAAGCAGAGGGACATGACCAACAGGGCAGCCACCGTAGTGACAGAGATCAGGATGGTGAGAGCCGTCCCAACTAGGAGGGAGAAAAAAAGTGAAACGATCAGCAGTTTTATTATCTTCCATATTTCTATAGACTGCAGTGTGCAGATCCCAGCCTTGCAGAAGCCAGAGTCATGATACGTGTTGGTACTGTAAGGCCTGTGCTAGTCTAGACAATGCTTCCCTTTTATGGACCATCAGTGATTAGATCTGAGATTTAATTCACAGTGTTACCATCTGATCTCAGAGTTTAGTTCAGCAAACTAAAGCCATTAATGCACTGCCATTACCTACTGCCCATCATTAGCTGCAATAAAACAATACAGATTTTTGTTTTAGTAAAACTAATTAAATTGTATAATTGTTGTACATGGGACATTGCACATTTGAGACATAGGATTAGTAGAACTGGCCTTTCCTTATAGTGTGAAGGCAAAAGTCAGACCGCCGTCCTAATAGCTCCTAATGAATTGAATTTAACAAAGCAACAAATTGATCATCTTCGTCAGCTGTCAAACAAACATCACATATACGTGACAAAGTATGTCTCTATGGAAAGGGCCAAAATAGAAAACCAAAACACTGAAAACAAAACAAAACAAAGATTCAGTACAATGTAACATTTTAGCTTTCTGGTGTTTATTTGACAGTTCTCTGATCGGTACGGTACTCTGTTAAATTAAATTCAGTGTGAGTATCAGTACAATGTGCAGATCTTTTTTCTGACTTTGGTTTTCAGATTGTTGTTTTTTTATCCAGCATCTGTCTAAGTTTTTTTGGGATGTGCACGCTACGTGTCCTTTACAGTCGCCAATGATCTCTGCTTTCTTTAGTATTCTTAGTAGGTTTCTTATTCCAAAGATATCTCATGTGATGAGGGCATCAAGAACTTAGAGTATGCCAGAAAAAATAAAGAAACAATGCTTTATTGAGGTCAAGTATCTCATTGGAGCAAAGGTTCACCGAGACCAACTCACTTTTAGTGTTCATGGATACAGCAATCGGTGACTCAAGCCCTTTGTGGTGCACCAAGCATTTGATGGACACATCTTTCAGCAGCCCAGATCGGACAGTCAGCGTACTGATGACCAGAGTGGTCCCATCGCCCTGTGGGAGCTGTGTTGTCACAGGGGGGCCCATGGTGCGGTTATCCCTCTCCACGTTCCACACTATCTCTGCTGGGGGCCGTGACACTGAGGTGCAGTTGGCTTCGATCACACCGGGAGAGGTGGTCTTGTAGCTCACCTGAGGTTTGGGCAGCACTGGGAGAAATATCCAGAAAAAACTAGAGCAATCACAACACACTGGCATACACTTACACAAATAAACTCATACTAGACGTATATGGCACATATAAAATGCACTGTGCCAATAATGTATTCTTCTCTATTATCTTGTGCTGTGTGTGAAATACACAAGCCAGAAAACTCTGGAAATAGTATCACATGACAATCAAACACTGAGGACTGGCATATGAAAATTGTTATGCTAATCCCGATTGTAGTTTAGTTTGTATTGTACATGCTCGAAGTGTCTTTGGGTAAATTGCTAAGATAATACCTGAGAAAAACCTTAAAGCCTTTGATCAGGTAGGAATGTGAATTCCTCTACTCGAGTTCCATAAGTAAATCTCTGGCTGTTTTCAATTCTCTGTTCTCGCTCTGAGACTGAGCAGGGAATGTGAGGCACTGGAACCGAGAACATTTTTGTTGGCAAGAACTATGTTCAGCCACAGATATTCAGCCCTCGTAGTTTCAGCGTCTTCTCGGAGTTCTAGTTGGTGAGCTTCACCCTCCATCGGTCTGGATTGTATCAGATTTCCACAACAGGAAAGAATCTTCATAACAATCCAAACCATAATGACCTGTGAGTGAGCACAAAGCTGGTGTGAAAGTTGACTGTTTGCGAAAATGAAATTCCACAGACTTTCCTCACGATATTTCTCACTATAAAGCTCCGTAAAGCTGAGGGTAGCTGCATATGTGGGTGATCATTTTCTGTAAGTTCATCACTATTTCTGTTTCACTTTGAAGAAACACATTTTACTTTAGTGACTTACTCCAGATGTAAATGTTGCGAGATCATGTGCCTTTGCATGTTTTATCTATCGCTGTGTGTGGACAGCATGTGTGAGAGAGGGAGTAAAGGAGGGGGCGTTGCATCATCCAGGGTGGGATGAGGGTGGAAGACTGTTGGCAGCCGTACACAGCAAGAAAAAATACAAAATGTTAATGCTAATCGTGCTTCACTACTAGAAACACCTACTGTACTGTACAGTTCAATTTCAAACAAAAGCGCAACTGTTTGTTGAGATGACTGTGAGAGAAAGGGAGCAGGAGAACATGAGCAAAGAGAGAGACAAAGCACAGAGGGGATCTCTGTCTGCTGCAAACACTGACACAGTCATGCATCCGGACCTCACTCCCTGCCTCCATCATTCTTTCGAATGCTCCATTCTTTACATGGACACACTCTTCTGTGTTTGTGTGTTAACAAATCAGCGCGACAGCTTAGCCTTGCTATATCATGAAAACATGCAGCAGCTACCATCGGGAAGAAAAAACAAAAACATTCCTGTCTAAATCCAAAGGGGTACCTGTCTTTCCTGCAGACACAAAGCCAAAATTGGGTCTCTTTGAATTCACGCGCATGTCTGACTCCATCATCCCCCACAAGATCATTTCTAGTCTTTCTAGCTCCCACATCTAACATAGTCACTCACTACTACACCTCTGCAAAAATATGCATCTGAACAACTCTTACTTCTATATCTTAAAAAAGAAAAAAATTGCAAGTGAGGTTAACATAAAAGTGACATTTTTGTGAAACAAAGCAGCACAGGAGATGACTGTAGTGACAACAAAAGCATTGACAACAAATCAATTTATCTGCCTTGAATGTCAGCTTTTAGCAGCATGGCTTTAGAGATGGACATGTGGGTCAGTCTGTTGGTCCTACACTTAAGTCCAGAATAAAATATGTCAATTAGATGGTTTGCCATGAGATTTTGTGTGTAATTTGATACAGAAATTCAGTAAGACTTCTGATAACATTGTTGATCACTGGACAATTAATTTAGCACCACCAACAGGTCCATATTTTCAATCAAAGAATGCCTCAACAACAAACAAATTAACTCCCATCAGCCTGATATGTATTTTGTGAGTAAAGGATGGATTCTGTAATTTTTTTGAAAAGCTAATATGAGGCTTCAGTAGTCTGAGTTAATCAGATAAAGTGGGTATCTGTCTGAGTTTTCACAGACAGTGTTTCCTTGCTGAACCACTGCAGATGGATTTTGGTTAATTAAAGGCCGATCGACCCGGTCACGGCTGTTTTCTGTCCTGGTCCCACAATGGTGGAATGATCTCCCCACTGACGTCAGGACAGCGGAGTCGCTGCCCATCTTTCGACGCAGGCTGAAAACTCACCTCTTCAAGAAGCACTAGCCTGAGCCTTGCACTTAACACTTATTGTATTCGTATTAGTTTGTTTCACTTATTGTATTGGTTTGTTTCTGAACTGTACTTATGCTCTGGTTGATGCTTGTTTAAAAAAGGAGATGCACTTATGACTTCTGGTGACTAGTAGTTCTCTTAAATGCCTACGTTGAATACACTTATTGTAAGTCGCTTTGGATAAAAGCGTCTGCTAAATGACTGTAATGTAATGTAATGTAATGTATTATTTGTTTCCAGTCTTTATGCTAAGCTAACCTAACCGGCTGCTGGCGGTAGCCTCATATTTACCGCACAAACACGAGAGGGGTATCAATCTTGTTCTTTAACTCTCTGCAAGAAAGAGAAAAATTTCCCAAACTATCAAACTATTCTTTTAAAATGTCATTTTAGAAAAGTATCCTTTAATCCAGCCTGATGACCTTATTCCTGCTCAATACAGTAAAGAGAAATCTCACTTTTTATAACACAAGCATTGACTGATAGACGGTATGTACACTATATTATACATAACCTGCTCTTTCCTCAAGGAGTTTTCCTCACCTATTCGGCTTCTGTGTGGGCCATACTTTTACATAATGTAATATATGATAATCATCAATAATGGGAGGTGTGTAAAAAGAAGTTTACCATAGGTGACGAGGCAAACTGTGGACGTCTTCGGCCCGTCGAGATGTGTGTTGTACAGGCAGGTGTAGCAGCCCTCATCCTGGATAGCGACAGGCTGGATGGTGAGCTGACTCTCTGACAGAGAGGCACTCAGCCAGACTCTTCCCTGGAACGATGGCTCTATCATGGGGTCGCTCCGCTTTGCGAAGGAGGCCACCTCTGTGGAGTCACCTTGTGCAGACGTGTGTTTCCATATGATCTGTTGAACCTTCTCAGGCAAACCGTAGGAGCACGAGAGGGAGGCCTTCTTGCCGCTCACTGCTGTCTTGTTGCTTTCAACGGTGACTTGAGCTGGGATTAAGAAAAGAGCCCACCATCCAGTGGAAGAATGACGGATGAGGAGAAAAGACATAAGAAAAACAACAGGGGGACAGAGAGTGAAACACAGGACAATATTCAGAAATACGAGGGGCCCAAACAGAAACCAGTCACTGGAATCTGGAACAGCTGTTTCTGCTTAGAAAGATGAGCCCCCCTTCTCTTCCACTGCTGCACTGCTCTTTATTAATATGGCCGACTGAGCCTCTGAAAGGTTAGGAGGGGTTACATATTTCTCAGTAAATCCCCAGAGCGGATTGATATTGAGGTTGGAGGGAGGAGTAACTGTCTCTGGAGTCTTCTGGAGTATTGGTTTTGTTTCATTTTAAAGGGCGGGGGCAAAGGGCAGACTTCCAATATCAGCTATGCCACCTTCACGTAACATTGTTTAAAATGTAATTACGAGCAGCAGAGCGGGAAAAACTGTTTGCGTCAGCCTCCAATTTGTAATTCACACCCACACTGACGATAACTTTCATAGAGCCGTCAACAAACTGTTGGCAAAGTGGCTGCAAATCTATATTACTAACACTAATACAATAGATGCAGCTGATTTAAAAGAAATATAATTCCTCAAACTAATAAACAAATGGATGTGAATGACACTGACGCCTGTTTCAAACAGAGGCCAGATCTCATTCAGGTGTCCGATTCTGGATAATTGAGCTCCTCGATATATCTGTACGGCTGATATCAGTCTCCCTTCTGCGTGTCACCGTGATCATTACTCATCCTGGCCTCACGTGGATGCTTCTCCCATCTGGTTCAAGAACTTCACAACCATGTCACAATAGCAGAGACACTTCCTGGAATTTATCATGGGCCAAAAAATACCTCATGTTTCATCTAAAGCTGTCCTCTCAGGGTTGAATAAATGTCAGAGACCCGCATATTGTTTTTGCTTCATCCCTGCATTTCTAGCTCTCTAACAGGCCAGCATGTCGTAACAGTACATGGTTTTAAACCTTGGCACTGGAGAACCAAGAACCTATATGCTGATACTCATTTTAAATTGCTCTCAATATAGGCACCAACAAGATTAGACATTCATCTTGTCTAAACTGTAACTAATTGCGTCCTTGTTTACAAAATTTGTGGTCATTACAGGACTTACTCACAGGTAACAGTGAGGCACGTCTGTCCCTGCTTTGAACCGGAAGGATGCATGTCAAAGATGCAGGTGTAGCAGCCTTCGTCACGGAAACCCACCCTACTGATGGTGATGGCTGAGGTGTCTTTTGGGGAGGAGGCGAGCTCCACATACTGCTGTCCACTCACACTGTCTTTGTTGCCGGGTTGGTAGCTTAGCAGGGTCTGGTTTTGGACGTCCAGCCAACGCACCTGCCTCAGAGACTCACCTCGTTCCCTCAAGACACTGCAAGTGAGAGTGAAGGGCTTCTCCACTGGAGCTTCTAAACGCGCTGATGCTGTTACCCTTCCTGAAACACCTACCAAAATAAAAAAACAATAACATTATAATATGTATAAAAAAAAACCACATAATATATACTTTGGTGTGATATGAGTTCTCGATGTCAGTTGTTTGATGTATTGTTATCATGGCAGACTCACCCTGTAGTCTTCCCACCATCAGGAGGATTAAACACACCTGCACACCTTTCCTACAGGAGGCCTGGATCATCATCTTCTTCATCACTCATTTAACAGGGAGGAGAAAGAGCGGTACTGAGAATGTCACAAGTAACAGTCAGCCCAACATGAACTCAAACTCTCCTTTAAATTATATAGCTGGTCACAGTGATACAGGAAGAACTTTGAAGAGTCAGAATTTTCCTATACTCCGAGAGAGAATTCAGCTCATGAGTTCACTAGATACTGTTTAACACATTACATTGCATAAAAACATCCAGAAAACTATTCAGTGGGAGGAAATGCAATGCAAAAGAAATCCTCATGTGCTATACCAATATATTTCAATATTCAATACAAAGCTATTCATATGAGAAATAGATCAGAAATAAATTATCCTTGGGTCTCATAGTTATCAGAGCTCTTTAAAATGTGAACAGATTTGTTTTCTGCCACATCACTGACTACTTGCAATGGACATAAAAGCAGTGTATAACATCATAACATCATAACATCATACATATAACATCATACAGCAGCCATTTTTGATTTAGGCTATATTTTCTATTCTATGTCACAAACATTATGACATGAATTATGACACTCACCTACTTGTCCTAATGCAAAAGGTAAAAGCCAACGGTTGAAGATGTTCTACCTCTGCAACATCTTGTACATCCTTATAACCCAGCAGTCTTTCGAAACATCACTCCAGACCAAGCGAGAAACTATTTTTACTCCTCCGTGTGTTTTCTGTTCTGCGCCCCTTCAGCACAATGAACACCAGCCGGTGGCAGCTCCAAACCTCCAGTTCTCTGGGTGCAGTGGGGTTTATGAGTGCGGGCAAAGCCACAGCGCAGTTTGGATTAAACAGCGCCCTCCAGTGTCACTTTTTGTATTGTTTTGTGATACAGGTGGAGATTTCAATTATTTGATCCACTATTAATGCTTTTACGCTTTAAAAAGTTACAATTGAGTAATTGCTCTATTAATTAGGATTTCCTTGTGGCCCATGTTGCAGTATGCGATGACAGAAAGAGCCTACCACAGGAGAAAAGAGTTCATTTGCCCTGCAACTTTCACTTCCAACTCATCTCTGTTGTCCGGAGATAAATCATAAATTAAAAAAAATAAACGTATAAAAACGTTTAATTTACGTGCATCCACAATGTTGATACAATTTAATTGTAGAAGCATTTATGTAAACATATCAAAGTAAAAGTATTTGCAGTAGTCCAGTTTATAGATTCAAGTATCAAACAGTACTCGTTGTGAAGAGTGCACTGTCTAGAAGAGTACGGATAAAGCAATATTTACAGAAACAATAATCACGTGAAGTAAACAAACCAAATATTTTCTAACTTTGGCAGAAACTGTTGTGTTCATGAGGGACTCAAACGCTCAAATAGAGAGGTGGATTGAGAAAGAACAATAACTTTATGGACCTTTAAAGACAAAAAAAACCCCGATTGTTATCATCGTTATTATAATTATTACTATTATTAGTAAAAGTATAGGCAACTTGTTCTTGGTGGTGGGGAAAAGTAGCAGTATGTTTTGTCGCCCTCTGTATGCACACATGGTAACTACTACAGCGTAACAAAAGTCCTCAGAACGTTAATGAAAGGGCTAACCCTAACTTTAAACAAGTTCATGATTTACTATCAATCAAAAATGCTTTTAAAAATGTTTCAAGGTTCATGAATCATCGTATTACATCGTACATCGTATCATGCGATTTGCTTTTCTTTTTCTGAGACGTCACAGTTGTGCGACGGAAGTGTATTTAGTCGGACTCATTTTGATGACGTAACAACATGGGCTGCCGTAGTAATTTCACAGCTGAACAACAAATGCTCTTAAAATGAGCTCATTAGTGACATAAACATTTGAAGCACGACTTTTTTTTTTTACACATTAGCATGAATCATAACTGTCCTCTACCCTGCTACACCTGAACGGTCAGTTTGTTTTGCGGACTAAAGGCTGTTTTACAGACATCACCATGTCGTTCCTGGTGGACTCAGTCATCATGTTCACCTCACAGGTAACGTTGATAGTGAGTTAATAAAGTCGACACATCGCAACTTGTGTTATTTTCACTGAACAAGTTCATACAGCGCCAGCTAACGTTGTATTAAAATGGTATCTACGTAACGTTGAACTTCAACGTCCTGTAGTCCAACATGGTGTGTCTATCTAAATTCATTTCATAATACTCAATATTGAGATCAAACACTTCCCACGTCAGCATAACAGCGGTTTATGTGGATTCAACTGTTCTTCATGGACCACATCGTTCTCCAAATAACTCATTTATTCCAACACAGGTGCTGTTCTTTGGGTTTGGCTGGTTATTCTTTATGCGGCGGCTGTTTAAAGATTATGAGGTACACTGTTATTAAACACAAGTGCATTTCCACCTGGTTATCTCCAATAGAGCTGTAGGCCTCATCAAGCACTGGACGTCCTCTCTACTAACTGTAAACTGCTTTTTTGTTTGTTGACAGGTGCGACAGTATGTCGTCCAGGTGGTTTTCTCCATCACTTTTGCTTTTTCATGCACCATGTTTGAGCTCATCATCTTTGAGATCCTGGGTGCCTTAAGTAGCAAGTGAGTACATGTTCTGTGGACTATAACTCTGTTTTATTGCTGCTTCCTTGCAGTTGAGGAATTTTCATTTGTTTCATGTCTTTGCCACAGCTCTAGGTATTTTCACTGGAAGCTGAATCTGTATGTGATTCTGCTGGTCTTAATCTTCGTGGTGCCTTTCTACATCGGATACTTTGTTGTCAGCAACATACGCCTGTGTAAGTATAGCTGTTTAGCCGGGTATTGGAAATAAAATGCTGTAACTAAAAATGTATTACGCAATTTTGACGATTGTAATTTCACACATTATGTCACAGAAAGCTGTTTTCTTTGTGTCTGTGTGTAGTGCAGAGACAGAAGCTTCTGTTCGCTTGTATGGTGTGGTTTACCTTCATGTATTTCTTCTGGAAGTTGGGAGACCCATTCCCCATCCTGAGTCCAAAACATGGTGAGTGTGCATTGGTCTCCTCTCTGGGCACCTTTACGCCTCGTTTCTCTTTCCTCATACTGTGTAGAGGCCTTCGTCTGTAAAGGTGGTTGATAGCCAAGTGAAACACTGTTGTCAGTCTGTTGTTGTCTTTTCCCCAGGCATCCTGTCCATTGAGCAGCTCATCAGTCGTGTTGGTGTGATCGGAGTCACCCTCATGGCTTTGTTGTCTGGGTTTGGTGCGGTCAACTGTCCCTACACGTACATGTCCTATTTCCTCAGGTAAGCTTAGCTGTGGGTTTTCTCTCAGGTTATCTTCAGCAGCCGCATCACACAGCTTGTTAATCTCAGTCTGTTTATATGCGTCAGACATTGTTATCGTGAATGGCATATTGTTGTTTTCATGACACATGCGGCCATTGCTTTGATGCGTCCTGTTTGGTTCTTTTCAAAGGAATGTAACAGACAGTGACATCCTCGCTCTGGAGAGGCGGCTGCTCCAGACTATGGACATGATTGTCAGCAAGAAGAAACGGTGAGTAAAAAGTATTACTTATCTTGTTGATGGAATGAATAAAACAAATTATCTTACTACTACAATTTGTTCTGTGTGTGTGTAGAATTGCCATGACACGGCGGCAGATGTACCAGCGTGGGGAAGACCAGAACAAACAGACAGGATTCTGGGGCATGATCAAGAGTGTTACCTCGACACAAACAGGCAGCGAAAGTATCCTTTATACTTATATGGACTAACATTTCCAAAAGTCTGTTCCTAGATAACTGCGTACTAATTGTTTACAGTATTTGTAGTGGATGTCAGCCTTGACTTATTCCCTCCAGACCTATCTCTGATCCAGCAGGAGGTTGATGCTCTGGAGGAGCTGAGTCGGCAACTCTTTCTTGAGACTGTGGATCTGCAAGCCACTAAGGTAACACACGTGCACGCACACACACACACACACACACACACACACACACACACACACACACAC
>NW_022280077.1:2058204-2073864 GCF_004355925.1 Anarrhichthys ocellatus | reverse complement strand
ACACACACACACACACACACACACACACACACACACACACACACACAAGGCCACGTAAGCACACTGTGCTCCACTTAACTATGAAGAAACACAGAGTGAATAAAAAACAAAAATACAGAAGAGCATGCAGGCTATAATCTTGAATGACGTTATGCAGGTGGAAATAAAACAAACAAACCTGACTTACTCCCTCCAAGTTAAGGTTGGAACAAGTAACCATATAACAAGGAATGCCTGGGATTCAAAAGTAATGAATGATTGGCAGGTTTGCAACACCCCAATGCCTGACGGAGCTGTAGCGAGTTTCAGCTCATTGTCTCTAGCTGTCCGGCCTGCAACTTCACTGTTTTGGTTCAAAAACAATGCACACTGCCTGCTCAGCACCAATCGGCAGACGGACACAGTTAGGGACTTACTAGTGGACATTATAAAGCATATGTATTTAATATTTTTTTATATAAAAGAGTATATAGCAGCTAAAGAGACTCCTTCAGGAGTAGGTGGAGACCAAAAACAGCTAAAAGGAGTTAATATTGGGCTTACATTCATCAGCAAAACACAAACAGGATCCAAAGGAATGATAATGTTGCTCCATAACTGCTGGGTGTGTAAATAAGTAACTCTTTGCTAACACATAGCAACAGGTGATTATAAGTCAACATTGTGTTGTCCCAACTCTCACGTGATCAAACACAGGTTAAGCATGCTTTAATGACTATTTTATGACTCTGTAAACCAAAGGCTGAGTTCAAGTATAATCTGTGGTGGAGTTTCTTTGATGACCGAGGACCCGTCAACAAAGAGTCATCTCCCAAAACACATTCTTAATTGCTGCTATCAGTTTGGAGCTTTATCAGCTTCTAAGCTGTGTACAGGCGAGGATGCTAGTTTGTGTTCCCCTTCGATTGTTATGCACCTCTTGTGTTCGTAGCTCCTCCGTTGATTATTAAGGCAGTGTGGTCAGTGCTGCTGAGGGAGGCGTGGGCCAGTCAAAGATTACAGAGCTAGTTAAAAACATAGAAAAGAAGACGTTACTGACGTACACTTAAGTCCTTTCTTCCTGACAGAGTTTAGCCATGTCTAGTTATTTCTACATATCCTTACCCCGACCATATACACCTACTTATAAAGTTGTTGGCTTACAATTAAGTATTATCGCATCCATAACACACACATCTATAGTAATGTCTCACTGGAGTAGTAGTTCTGTGCACCTGATGAACCAGTGTTTACTGGACTTGGAGTTAATTAGAGGGGTTAAGACTCAATCGTACAGTAAACGTGCTATAAAACAATTCGCTAAAAGCTCTGTAGAGCTGCAATCTCAATTCTCTTTCATTCTAGTTTTGCTGATTTTTGCTGGTTCAACCACACTAAACCTAAACGTTGGTTCTATTAAACATGTCACATAAATACAAATCAGTTTCTATAAAAGATATCAAGAGTCAGGTTTATTACCACTATATATCCTCACATGCAGGATAACATCACAGGACCTTGCAAAAAAAGAAGCTTTTTATAGCGTACTGCCAGGTCTGCTCTTGACTTATCACATGGTTCAATCACATCAGATAAAGAATGATTCTGCAGCTGCCCACATGTGAACTGGCATTTGGACTGGGGCCAGGCTATGGTACCTGCTGACATTACATACACACACTTCTATCTACACACACCTTTGCCTACATGCGATAAATGATGACTTAATGCTTTACCACCAACTTTCCTTATCTTTAGGAGCGAATTGAGTACTCAAAGACATTCCAGGGGAAATACTTCAATTTCCTCGGCTACTTCTTTTCCATCTATTGTGTTTGGAAAATCTTCATGGTGAGAACATTTGCAATTATGTTCTGGCATTGTGTCTTTCCCTCACCTCACATATAGATTCTGTGAGTGCTACGGCCCAATTAGATAATCACATGTTGTTGTGTTTTTCTTATTGTTTGAGATGCAGTTATAAAAAAGTACCTTTTATTTATTTTTCAAAATGCCTCTTCTATCCCCCACAGGCCACAATAAACATTGTGTTTGATCGAGTTGGAAAGACGGATCCAGTGACGAGGGGTATTGAAATTACAGTGAACTACTTGGGCATCCAGTTTGAGGTAAGACACACACACACACACACACACACACACACACACACACACACACACACAACACACCTACCTGCAGTAACAGTCACATGTTACACTGCATACCTCCTGTAAAGATAATTGCCAGCACATTGTCGTCTCCCTTGCTGCTGTCTCTGCTGCGTACCTGATCATGATCGCATTCAATCTTTTCCCACGTAGATAATTATTTAATTGCGTTATTGTTGCGTTATAGCTAACACTCTCAGAATATGGCAGTATGTTTACATTTAAATAGATACATGATGAAGTTGTCATCTTCCTTTCCTACTCCCAATTAACACATGTTTTGCTTTGTTTTTCATTTATTCTCTTTCTCCGCTTTTCAGGTCAAGTTTTGGTCCCAACACATCTCTTTCATCTTGGTGGGGATAATAATCGTTACCTCCATTCGTGGCTTACTCATCACCCTCACGAAGGTAAAACTATCACATGATACATGTTGAAATGGCTACAGATCTATAATAAATCTGTGATATTTTCTTTCAAATGATGCTGTTTAACCAACTGTATAATGCTCCTTGGTTTTTTTAGTTCTTCTATGCAATATCAAGCAGCAAGTCGTCTAATGTCATCGTGCTCGTCCTCGCTCAGATCATGGTGAGTGTGTTGCTTTATATAGTTATCTTGTAACACAGAGCACAGCCTTCAAACAACAGATAAAGCAACACCTTCTCCATCTGTCTCACTCCACCAGGGGATGTATTTTGTATCGTCCGTGTTGCTGATGCGTATGAGCATGCCGCTGGAGTATCGCTCCATCGTGACGGAGGTTCTGGGAGAGCTGCAGTTCAACTTCTACCACCGTTGGTTTGACGTCATCTTCCTGGTCAGCGCCTTGTCCAGCATCCTCTTCCTTTATCTCGCCCACAAACAGGCACCAGAGAAACAAATGTCCTTCTGATGCCCTACATCCCCCCCCCCCCCCCCCTGGATTTGACTACTGACCCTTGGGTGACTTTGAATCTGGAATCTTGAGATATCCAGAGATCAGTTGTTGTTTTTTAATATGTGAGAGATAATTATATCGAATGCCTGTTCCTGAATCAGGAATGGCTGATTGTTGGATGCAAGTGATGGGGAACTGTTGGAGCACATTAGCAAAACACTTTGAAGGTGGACTTTCTTGAATTGAAATATATGCAGAACAGACATTACTATTAGTAATTTCATTTTACCTGCAAATGCAACCACTTAAATTCTTATTATTTCAGCCAGAACGATCTTTTGGAGCTGTACTGTTCACAGCAAATCTGTGCTTCACTGCTACTGAAGTGTAAAAGGACTATACGAGGAAAAGATCAAGATGTCATTCATGATCTCCACCCTGAAGCAAAATATGTCCGTTAATTGTGAATAAAACCAAATCCTCGTAAAGTAAGCTTATTTCAGATAGTATGTTTTCATTTATTGGTGTTAGTTGAAATTGTAATTGATTTAATTTCCTTTTAGAACATTAAATAAAGGCAGCAGTCTTTGCAAAGAGAAAAACAGACATGAAAGGTCACAGTACGTACTGGTGATAATAACAGCTGAAGCTCTTAAGCTTTGGTAGATGTTTTACGTTACTCAGATCATTGCTCATCTCCAAGTAGAGCTGCTATTTTCGTCAAAGGAAGACAAAAGTATTCACGAAAAAGTATTCTCAGCCCTTTAATCATGCAAATATCCTGCCAGAGTTAAGATATCGTCAGTACATTTCAAAAGTGTTGACTGTCCTTTTTTTTCCTGCATCTCTTGTCTCCTGTGATGACGACTGGATGATTGAAGCCCACACAGCTGATTGTTGAGAAAATGATGGATCAACATTAGATTGACAAAGGCCAAATCGGAGAGCGGGTCCTTTCTGTGATTTTTTTCAGAGTCTCTCATCGACACTTTCTGCAGATGAAGACGATGGCGTCTAGAAGAGAGAGGGGTAAAAAAATCACAATTATTTTACACATTAAACATTTTTTTCTCTGTGAAGGCTTGTGGTTGAAAAGATAGAAAAGAAATGACATGAAACAGCACAAAACAAACCACTGCTAACACTCATGGGGAGTGTCGTATGTTTTGCAGGTAATTATTCATAAACCAAAGTACTGAACCGATTCAAAGTATGACCTGAAGATGTAATGAAATCTCTAGCAATCACCAAAGTTGTTCCAATTCATATTTAGAGTAACATAAATGTCTGTATGAAATTTTGTGGCAATCCATCCAATAGTTGACAAGACATTTCACTCAAAACCATAAATGATTACCTCACGGTGTTGCTGGTGATTGGTCACTAGGACTTATTGTTTGGGGAACATCAATGTCTGTGCAAAACATCCCTCCAATAATCGTTGAGATATTTCAGTCTGGACCACAGAGGTGGCCAGACCGACAAACCCGACATTGCCATCCCTGGAGCCACACAGCTAGTGAAATATATCACCTGTGAGGCTTTACAAAGCACCACTCACCCTCGCTCTTGCTGGTTCAGTTGGGGTTTCAGGTCTGGCCGCCTCATGTCTCTCTTCTTCCTCTGGAGTGTCTGCAGTGTGGACCTGAGCATAAGATGTTTCTCCGAGCAGCCGGCGTGTGATGGTCACTCCTTTAGCTTGGAGTTGGTCATAGACGCTTTCGTTAGCCACCAACAGCTCCAGAGAACTGCCACTGCTGCGGATCATCTCCACCACCTCATCGTGGCTGCTCTGCTCCACATTCACCCCGTTGACCTCCACCACAATGTCGTCATCCTCCAGATCCGCCCTGTCGGCCACTCCACCTTTAACCACCTGAAACGAAGTGTTTGTCACCAGTTTGATATGAAAATGATGAAATGCTGGAGATGTCTGTACTTCCTACCTCCTTGATGTGATTTCCAGACACCCCCTGGATGCCATTTAGGTGAAAGCCATAGCCAGTTGAGGCCTTTTCCATCTTACACAGTTTGGGCTTGAGCTCCTCCTTCCTACTCTGAACGGGTGTGGATGGTTTGACAGGAGCAGGTAAATTGAGGGCCTCTCTGTAACTGGGCGGTGAGTTGGAATCCTTTATCTCCTCCAAGAAGACTATAGGAGACACTTGGCCCTGTGAGGGACACAACGATGACATTTAGATGGTCTGCAGTCTATATTGAAGTTTGACAGTGGCACTCTGACTCACTTGCATATACATTTGGTCCGTGTCTTTGTCCACCACTAGGAGGCAGCATTTGTTTCCACTCTGCCTGATCTTGTCCACCACCTGCTCATGGCTGCATCTGTCCACCTCCTTACCGTCCACAGCTACTAGTCTGTCCATTTCCTTCACACCTGCTTTTTCTGCTGGGCTGCCTCTGTCTATGTCCTTGATGAAGTGGCCTGCATGGAGTCAACGAGCACACTGTTAAAACACAGCCTTCTCTCCGCATTAAAATACCAGTTGTTTGTGATATTTACATATGGCCTTGCCTGCTTGGTTCTTCTTCTCCTTGAGCAGGAAGCCATAGCCATCAGGTCCTTTGGTCAATTGGATGATGCGTGGCTTGTGTGGGAGATACTTGGCAGTGGCTAACCATGTTCCTATCTTCATATGCTTGCTCCGGAAGTGCCTGTCTGTTTCCTCGTCAACCAGCAGGAACATGATGCTGCTGCCGCCAGCCAGTCTGATCTTGTCCACTACTTGATCATGTGTGGAGCCTTCTACGTCCTCCCCGTTAAACTCCAGCAGGCGGTCGTTGACACTGACCCCAGCCCTGTCAGCCACACTTCCTCTGATCACCTCTGTCATGAACAAACCCTGCTCACCTAGAGAAGATGTTATAGCAGATATGAAAGCTATGCAAAGATTAAACAGACTGATACAAATAGGAGTAGCCTACTTTATAGATTAGTTATAAGCCATTAATAGCAACATTATTTGGTGGCTAGGTTGTGCAAATCACTTTGGCTTGTTTTCATTCTCCTTGAATATGTCACTTGCTTTTGCCGGTTCAGCAAATGACGTGCTGTTTTGACTTTCACCACAAGTCCTACAAGCTTGCTTCATTCATAAGTATTTAAGTTATTGACGTTATACATATCAATCAAAATGCTTCCTCAATGGACACGCTAAAGATCTAAATGCATTACAACAAAGAGTCATTCTGGAGGAGCATATAAACTAACTTTCACAATCTGGCAAACCCAAAAGTTATTCTAATTACGGACTTGTTCCTGATCTATAAAGAATTACAAAAGGTTTTTTTTAACCAATAATAAAGCCAATGCAGTAGTTACAATCTCTACTACATTTTCTCTTTCCTCGTATAATCTACCCACATGGGTAGATTAATTAAACAGGTTTAATTGTATGTCGTCATTTAGTGCTTTTTAAAGCACTCTTTCATTCTCATTCTTTTCATCATATGCCCAAAATTGACATTCCTTAACCCGTCTCGTCATCTCACCTTTGACTGAGCGAATGGAAAACCCATAGCCTGAGCTGGACTTAACCAGGTAGCAGAGTTTGGGCTTTAGAGCCGGTTTGGCCCCACCGTTGGCAACCGGTGTGCTCTGAGGGTCGGACAGGTTCACTCCCGTTGCTTTGGCTTGCTCGTAGGAATCTCCATCCAGGATGTGAAATGTGACTGATGCTCCACTGTTTCTGATCATGTCCACCACCTGTCCCGGGGGAACACATACACAGCAGAGGTGTTTTAATAAAGATGCCTGTAACAGTACAATTCAATCATCCTATGGAGCCTCAAAGCTGACAAAATGTACTCCAACATATAACAGAATACACAATACACCCATAATACTGTTAGTCTAATGAGTACAGTTGTGTTTAAGCAGGAATATAAAGCTTTTTACTATTTATTTGACCTCTAATCAGTTAGTTAAAAAAGCAACAATCGCTTAATTTCTTTACTTTATCACCAATTATACATTGACTCCTCTTCTATCTAAATGTCACTAGCTTGTTTATTTTTCGACTCCTTACTTCCTATTTTATTTTGCGTCTTGACACACATTTAATTGTTTATGTATTCTATACTCTCCGCATACAACATCAATGAAATTCCTCACCACTCTCACAGTAACTAAAACATCTTAGCAGCAGCAATCTAATGCTAACGCCACTTTGAAGTTGACAGACACCATACTTCTATCTTCACCACATCATCTTCAAGTGTCTCTTATCTTCATCAAGGACTACAATGGACATTCTGTGTGTGATGTATTGTATCTTCTCATAATGTTAAATATACTAAGCTAAAAAGGTTTAGGTGGTAAACTGCTATAATGGGTATTCCCATGTCACTTTCAAATTAGCAGCATGGAATTAGAAATGGCATATTGACCATCAATCAAGTAAACTTTATTTGTATAGCCCCTTTAATGCAGGCTAGTGCATTACAAAGTGCTTCACAGATGACTGATGAAAGTATTACATTTCATATTTCACTCCAAATGAATAAGCTTCTACTGCATCTTATCATCTTTGGGGCTCCATATTTATCTCAGAGTTCTTATTGATTTAATTGCACTGCGGTAATTCCACATCCTACTTACCTCTGAATGTGACAGCCCATCAACAAATGTTCCATTGACCCGCAGGATGCGGTCTCCGTCTTTCATGCCAGCCAGTTCAGCTGGACCGCCCATTTCCAGGCAGCGGATCAGGTGACCGCCCACAGCATACTCCACCCTCAAGTAGAAGCCAAATGAATGACCTGGCCTCTTGGTTAGAGAAATCACCTTCGGCTTGTACCCGGCCATGTCCTAGCATGGAGGAGAGGGTTAATAATATACACACACAATCAAAAATGATATCTTGTAATGCCCTTTATGACACAAGCTGCTGTCTCTCGTCACTGCATTTGTCTCCAAATATTACTTATCAATTGCAAAATCAAAGTGATGATAAAGGAAATATTCTTAGCATATAATGTAGACTATAGACATTTTGAGGCTGTGATATGCAAACATAAACAAGGCACATACAAACATACAGTAAAGTGCTATTTTCAAGTTACAGATCTAACCCTTCAGTAAAGGAGTATCTGCAGTTATTTGATATATTTATTTCCTTAAACCTGTCCTGTCTCCCCCCTTTTCCTGTCACTGCTGTCCCTCTTTTAACTGTCATATAATAGCAGATAACCCTGGACCTGAAGAAGCAATAGAAGTGCTGATAACTTCAGATGAAAAGTTAATCTTCCATGTCAGCACTCGAATGGCAGTTAATTGTTAACAGCAAGGCAAGGCGAGGCAAGTTTATTTGTAGAGCACATTTCAACAACAAGGTAAGTCAAAGTGCTTCACATAAAACCATTAGCAGGCACAGCTGACTGTGGTGACGACTCTCCGTTATAAAGACAGCCTGGACTTTGAATGCACAGTTTCTCTGTACCGCTTTAATCAGACTGTCATCTCCATATGGGAAGGTTGTAAAGTATGTGTGTGTGTCCTACTGGCTATCATAGTTATTGTAGGATACTGTATGTTCTGTTAGAGTCACACAGCTTTTCCTGGGTCGTAACCACCGTGTACTGACAAGTCAAACAGACCTAGCAAATATAAGATCCGAACAATTTGTGGTTTGGAGTCGGTGTGCAGTTGTTATTTTTTTTTTGTTCCAACAGCTTTGCACTTCCATGTGATGTGCAGCATAATGACAAAATTACGCTCCAATTACAGTTCATGCCATTTTATCAAACCTTGAAATCCCTGATTTTCCCATTATTTATTTATTTATTTACTTGAAACAAACAAACAAGATGGCCTTACTATACAGGAACAGTGTAACGCATGTAGTAAATTCTACATCTACTTTCCCGACACTGAACTGAAACTAGTTGATGCCTATATTGAGTGCAATATTCAAAGCCAAGACAGTTTGTATGACAAATACCTGTACTTAAAAAAAAATGTTCACAGATTTCCCTTAAATTCAGCCATATTGAGTGTTTTTGAAAACATTGGAATCTCCGCTAGAATGTAAAGTAACATTTTGTGGTTAAGCATGCCCAGAAGAGGGCACTTTGTATAGATTATAAAGTTAATAGATCTAGTATCAGAATTACACTTGAAACAAAACAAACATACCTCAAATTAACTATATTGCCTTCATAAAAGTCCACTCATCTATTCTTTTTATATAGATGAAGAATTTATATTGTACTGCATGTTTGTGGCTTGTGTGACCCCTTAAAACGAAGCAATGTCTACCTGCGACTCCTTATCATGTTTGTGACCAACTCAACCAAAAACTGAACTTTCACTTAGTTTCAGAGGCCTAAAGTGGTACAAATGTCAGTAAATCTTTTTTTTTTTTTTTTTCAATCAACAAACAACAATAAATGTTTTTTGTTTTGTTCCTAATGTCATAACTCTTCAGATTTGGATTAAGATCTGGAATTGGCCTTTGAAAACATTCTGCTCTATGTGTTCAATAATGTGATCATAAATTCCAGTATGGTAGAAGGTTTTCAAATTAAACTCACCAGCTGGTCTCTGCTCAGTGTCCCAGTCGTCAGGAGGAGCTCACCTGTCACTGCTTGGCTGTTAGCTAATGTGTCTTCAACCTGTACTCCTCCTCCCCCCGCCGTCTCTCTGCAGGGACTTTGACATGCCAAAGGTGAGCCTAAAGGGTGAGTTATTTAATAGTGTCTCGTGTCAGGAATATCTCAGGAGGCGATGGCCCTGTGCAATCTGTGCTCAGAAATGAAGATGGAACCACGAAGCAGTCATCTGTTTGGTGGTCAAAGGTTCACCACGCAGATGGCAATAAGCAAGGAATCATTATGGTTTGTATACATTACGGTCAGCACTGCATTAAGGGAAATGCATCATGGGTACCAATTTATATTGATCTCATTTCTATAAAGGTTTTTATTTGTGGAACAAAAATCTGTTTAAATACACTGCATATCTTGGCAGTATCGCGTTACTCTAAAGCTATAAGCTAAAACTATATCATTTGGGTTCAGAGAGTCTTTCTAAAAAGACAAAAAAGTTTTACCCACTGTCCTACTCACAAAATACATTTTGCATGTCAATACGATACAACAGTAAGAATTAAAGCCTACTTAATCAACTCTGAAGGGACATTGAATTTTAGGAAGACACCCACAACATTCACAAAGTTCAGGGTGTAGTTTCTCAAGTGTTATGGTTGCTGTGGTCTGTAACTATGGGAGAGTCCTTTGGTTATAAAAGGCTTATTACAATACTGCTATCCTTGGGATGGGACAAAGGTGACAAAAGCTCAAGCTCAACCAAAGCCAAGCAAAACAAATCTGCAAACTGTAATAGTTAACTCATCACTGTGCAAGACTTGTTGGTAGCATGGCTGTTCTTTAAATATTGTACTCTTGAATTAAATTAAGTAAGTCTCTGTTAAGGAAAAGTCATTGATTTAAACATCGATAACAACACTTTTTGGTCCACTCAGTCATCAGCAGCTCCTCTCATTCCCTTTCTGAAATGAAATATATTTTGAAACATTTAGTTGACATTGTCAAAATAAGGATGGAGCTGCTGTGGACTGAGGAGATCCCACAAGACGACAATCTGTTGGAGTGAGGCTCTGGCTGCTTAACATTGCATTTCTGCCATCTACTGTTGTCATAAAGAATATTTCTGGGCATTTTCCAACAATGCAGAAATACATTATTGTTGGAGAGGTGCAATTTATTTACTTTGCATGCACTAATGCAACACATATTTGTGTGTGATGACGCATGTATTTCCACGTGTGTGTGTGTGTGTGTGTGTTATCCATGTGTGTTTACCAGGTGTGTTGTTGTGCATTTGTGCACATTAAGTCTGTGTACAGTGAGTATGTACCTCTGTACCTTTCACTCCCTGCTAGGCACTGGAAACACAGAGGGAAGCCCAACATCAATTCATTTGCAAGCACCCACATAGAGAGGCGAAAGTCCCGCTCTTTCCAGTGGACCACCAAGAGGAAGTATGAGTCAAATCATTTTTTGATGCCATTTAAATTGTGCCATAAATTACACATGGATGAAGAACTTTTTCATTATGTCAATATTTTTTTCCACACAAGTAAAAGATCCACTTTCTTTGGTCTCAGTAACATTTTGTATCTCTGAGACCAAACAAACATTTCCTTTCCCATAAAGCACTTGCAAAGCGTTTTAGTCGATGCTTTGAAACATGCATTAGCTGCACTTTTATGTCATCCTTCTCTTTTTGCCACACTGCTATTTTTCACAGCGAATTACCGCCACCAATGGTAATGCATATCGACAGATATGCATAACTGTTGGTGGAAAGATCGCCAGACATCCATTACCATCCTCTACAGTTTGCAGACTGTGTCAAGTCGCCCCATGCTCATACTGTGCAGTGCATTGAGAATTGGTGACAGCACTCCACCTTCAAAGCTACAATTCCTGATTTTCTTGGTCACTTGGGTGGCAGCGGAAACAAGCTGTGTAACATAACATTAACATATCATCACCTGTTAAGTTGATACAGGGAACTTGTTAGCAAACCGTTAGCAAATAAGAACAGACTTTATCATTCATTTGGAGTCCTGTTTTTAGAAACTCGCAATGAAGCTCGCTAAGGCTGACGGGAGCTTCAGATACAGGTGATAATTCTTTTTTGTTTCATCACTCTTCTGCTTAAAGAAAAGAGCAAATTTGATTAAATGCATTACTGTCCACCTCTTGTTCAGTGTTTGTTTTCTCAAACAGCGCTCAGGTGTAAAAACATGATGGCGCAGGACTGTCTGGCACCAATTGAGAACAACAGCAGGAAATGGCAGGATCTGTGTAGGATTGAGGGCGTCAGTCTCCACGCTTGAACACAGAGACTTTCACACACAAGTGAGTGTCTCCTCCCGACCCGAACGCCCCCTTGTTAACACAGACACACACACACACACACACACACACACACACACACACACACACACACGCACTCACGCCTTCAATCCTGTAACCACTCACTCACTACCGGCCTGGAGCTGTTTGAACAATCGATCACTCGGGTCCAAGAGCTACAACCAGAGAAGAGATGAAGTGAGTGGAAGGAGACAGAAATTGTCTTCAGCTTGGCTTAGCACTGATGCATTCACTATCCATTACCCTCAGTCATCACCTTGTGTTTGCCAGAGAAGGGGAGAAAAAAAGAGTTTCATGTCTTTCCGTGACACCTACTGCCTGGATTACTGAATCCTCCAGTGCTGCAGATGTGTATTTGATCTGAAACCTAATGTTAGTAGTGTTTACAGTAATGGCAGTAAAGTATGCATATACGTATATAGCGCCAGAGGATACAGACATGAGCTGTAAAGTTCCACCACAGAAGTGATTATCTCCAACCTGTCTTCATCAGCAGTGGAGCCTCAGTAATCAACACACTATGCCAGTTTGTGATTACAGCACTCAACTGGGAGCACTAGTCTCTCTCTTCATCTTGATTGACATCCTCACATGGCTTGTTTATCTGGGGTAAGTGGCCCTGCACATGACCTGCCAGAGTCAGCTAATTAGACCAGGAGAACGATTAAAGGTGGGCCGCTTCAAATAATGACCCCTATTTTTTTTTATCTGGGAGTCATTTGAGAATATGTATAGACCAAGCAGCCGGTCCCCGCTCTCAACAGCAATAACTTGCATCAGAGAGCAGCGACATTTCAACCTCCCAAATGTACAGGTGCCACGAAGAGACAGTCCATGCTCATCTCCAGCTGAATACAGCACAACGGTGCAGCTGGACTAAAACACAGTATCTTTAAACTGATGATAGGATCGATGATTATGGCGTTACAAAAGGATTTCTAGAATCATAACAATAATTTACACCCATCAATAATCAGATCATTCCTGAGCGTATTGGTGTTTTTTTGCTCATTCCCAAAACATGAAGCACAGTGACAAATATCACGGCTGCCATGCCTTCAATGGTACAAAAGAACATGGCGTTCAAGGAAATTTCTTGCATTTATTTTTGATCGTTATAATGAAATTGGACAGATTTCAGTGAGAAACTTAACTGTATGCCAGTGCAGATCATAACTAAATGCCTTGTTCGCCACAGTACCGGAAATATCCGAAACACCAGCCTCATGTAACAAAATTCCATTAAAAGCAATGATAGTCATTGATAGGGGCGACTGTGGCTCAGTGGGAGAGCAGGGTCGTCCTTCAATCAGAGAATCAACAGTTTGATCCCCAGCTCTGCTAAGTGCCTTGCCCAAGGACACATCGACATCCATGTCTATGATCCATGATTAACCCCAAATTGCTCCCGCAGCCTGTTCCTACTGTATGAATGTGTATGAGTGGTTAGCTGAATGGGCACGTGGTCCTGATGGGCAGGTGGCACCTTGCATGGTAGCCCCTGCATGCCATCAGAGTATGAATAGGTGAATGATGACATGTGCGCTTTGAGTGGAAGACTAGAAAAGCGCTGTACAAGTACTGTACAAGTCTATTTACCATCAACCAAAATATGAGAATTATTATTATTGTTCATAGTCAACTCATTGAGCTTATTTAACACCAAAAGATATTTTAACCTCTATAGCCCTAGCCCTATTTTATTTTTACAACACATGGTAAAAAAAAACAGAACAAGGATGGGACATTTAAATATCATAGCCTATTCGTTTCTTCTAGAGGATGGGTTAATTGGGTAACGATGATGATTTTTATATGATAAACAAGATATAATGAGGAGGATAACCTCATTGGATGTGACTTAAGAGAACAGTGATTTCCATTTCACGTTTATGCTCTTGCAAACGACGGAGACAAGAATGTAACACATGGGTATATTTTGCGGAACATTTCTCATCAACACAGAGCATGTTGTTCATTCACCAAAAAGACAGTAAGTGCACTCACACACCACATGAGGGCGACGGTGCGCATGTAAAACCACCACAGGCGCTGTTAGTCATCTCTCCATTAGCTACACGCTCTAAATCCTTGAGCATGGCGAGGGGGCTGGAGCCAACCAACCGTCTCCACCTTGGAGGTCTCCAAGCTGACACAGAGACATACGACTATTCACACACATTCGCATCTACATACGGGCAACTTAGAGTCGCTAATTAAACAAGCATGCAAAATAGCTGGTCTGGATACAGTCACATTGCGTCATTTATTTTTTTCTTTACACAAATCTTGTGTGTGAATTCTCCCCAATCTCATTCATTTAAACTGCCCGGCAGTTTTACTGTAGATCCAAGGTTTTTTTGTCATTTTTTTAAATTTTCTAAAATTGCAGAGATAAATGCAAAAGCGTATAAGGCCTTACATGACAAGATGATAGCTGAGGATAACATATGGCAGTGAGATTATCACTTTCTGAGCGAATAGAACAATACAACTTCCTTGATGACGAGTGTCCACAAACTGACCAATGGACCGTTTTTTGCTGTCCCACTCTCTCTCTCTCTCTCTCTCACACACACACACACACACACACGCACTCTCACACTATATGACAGTCTCCCGGTCCATTCGGCGCTCACTCGGTCCCTCCATGCGGTTCACTTGGCAAAGGCGCAGCAGTGCGCCGCGATCTCCCTCTCTCATGGAGCGCTCCGACCTTTGATTAACGCGTTTAAGTGGAAGACATACCTACAGGAAAGGTGAATAAATCAAAAAAGAAGTAAATTGCAGTTTTCAGTTTGTTTTGGAGTTTGTAAAGCGACACTTTGCCTCAGTCTCAAGCGTGAAGGACTATAGATGCAGTCTAGTTAGTTGACCACTTGAAAGGCTCACACGAAAATTTGCAAACGGTCCCAATCGAACTTTTTGTAACCTTTGAGACACAACTGAGTGAAAACATGGATTCTTTTGCGCGAAATGAGACATTTACGTCTCCCGAGTGCGTCGGAGCGCAGACTGATGCGCTGCAGAACGGAGCTGGTGACGGGAGCATGGGAACATCAAACATCACCTGCGGGAACGTTTCCACACTGCTCATTCCTAAACGTGTGAGGCACAAAGGTGAGCGGACACAAAGCTTACTCAACATTATCACTCGGAGGTTAATCAAAAAGTGCATCTGTGACCACATTTTGAATTGTCTTTAAGGTGCTATATTGAACTGACTTAACAACCTCCAGCACATGGAGGCAACAGTGCAGCAAGACAATTCATTTAAGCTTTCCTAAAGCCCTCAGTTTACACAACGTTAGGTTGTTAATGAAGGTTTATTGAGACATGATAGGCTGAAAGGGCAGATGCTCTATGAATTGAACTTTTTTTCAAATTTCCCTCCACTCACATAACTACAGAAAAAAAGAAGAATTTGTGTGGCTCATAATTATTTCACCTTTAGAAATGAATGGTTAATTTAACATTTTAGGCGTCATTCAATCTCAATTTACTGGGATATGATATTCTGATGTGCCACACTATTTTCAAAGTAAAGCTGAATTGTTGGCTGTTTTGCTTTACTTTGAGGGAACATTGATGGAAACAAGTTAAGATAAGACAAGATGAGCCTTTACGTGTCCCCAGAGTGAAATATAAATCAGAGAGCAATGAGAGAGAGAGAGAGAGAGAGAGAGAGAGAGAGAGAGAGAGAGAGAG
>NW_022280077.1:1992395-2058194 GCF_004355925.1 Anarrhichthys ocellatus | reverse complement strand
GAGAGAGAGAGAGAGAGAGAGAGAGAGAGAGAGAGAGAGAGAGAGAGAGAGAGAGAGAGAGAGACATGGAATCAAATCCTGGCCACACAGGGATTTATTCATAAAAAAGTCACATGGCTGCCCTATCTGGACTGTGCCTCATGGTCGTGCTGCTGCTTCCTGCTGTTTTCAAAAAAAAAAAATCTAATATATGTTTCTATTTTGCATATAACATTAACATTTCCGAGCATGTTATTCAAACTGAGGGTATAAAGATGTGTCGTATGTTGTACAGAATTTAAAACTCTCAGAGGCAAATGTTTGATTTCGAACTATTGGTAAAACTGACTTGACTTGAGCTTGTGAAAAAGAAAGAAAGTGCGTCATCAGTCTTGCAATTTCCTCTCAGTCCTACCTCCTGCTATTTCATCAAACAACACCTGCTATTTTCACTTGCTCAACAGTTGTTTCTCAATGTTTACCTGCGTTGATGATGTGTGTGCGTGGGCTACGTGTGTGTAGAAGACTGATTGTGCATCTTCGTTATGATGTTGTTATTATGAGTGTTGACAGCCCGCAAGTGAGAGCTATACGTTTCTTAACTGAATGATTTCGCTCCATTCCCATGTTTACGTCACATCTTCACCGCCAGAGATGAGTCATTTCTAGCACCCCTGAGTGTGACCCATGATAGTGAGCTAAATCAGTACAGTGAAAATTACAGACTGGGGACACCTGTGACAAGTACAGATCAAGACCGCCGTGTCTGGTGCAGCAGTTAAGTTGGGAGCTTAATCCACTTGCACTATTATATTATTTCGCCCACACAGATAATCACTTCTCTTCAGTTTGGCTTTTTGCTGCCTTATTTCGCTCTATTTAGCATCTTCCAACAAGACCACACTCCCAATCTTCAGGGTAGGAAAAAATGAGGATGTCTGACCCTGTGCAGCTGCTGTCGCCATCATTACTCACTCTGTCACCCCCCGAGTTTGATTAATCTCCACCATGTTCGGTCATCTCCTCTCCCTGTCCATTACTCTGACCCTCTGTGTTTATGGAGCAGATTAGGTGGCGCCATCAAATTCCCACTAGGTTGCCCTTTGTTATGAATGAAGACCTGCAGCATATGTGGGAAGACTTTAAGTGGTCCGTGGCACATGCTATGACATCCCTGGTCTGCAGGGCGACGAGTCACATTAAGACTCCAAATCAAACGAAACAGGCCATCAAAAAAGGAATTCAGACAAAATAACTCTCCACTGCTTTCAATTTCCCTCTTCACTCTCACCACTTCTCTCCGGTGCTTATTCCACTATCTCCATCGATCACACCCTCTCATCTCACTGTCTGCTGAGAGCTGAGGTGTTTAATACATGCATGCACATACGTGCAGAGCGACCAACATGCTGTTTTGTAGTGCGACTGCAGTGGGCTCTGCGGCTCGTGTGTTGTAGTCTGTCAGTCAACAGTAAATGGTTTCGTTCGGTGCCTCCATCAACTGTTCCGGGGGTGCAGTTGGCTTAGTGAAAAGCCTCAGATGACATTGACTATGCTGGATTAGCTACTAGCTGTGACATTTACCAATACCTTGGTCTTACAAGAGCAGAGCCGGCTTTTCCCTGATAGGTACAGAAGGCCAACTGAATATAATATCTGAAAACTGAATCAGAGAAACAGATGAGACCTTAAATATTCATGGATGGAATACAAACCCCATTATTCATTCATTCACTATTTCACTGCATATCTAACAATAGACTCTGCCACTACAGTCTACTTTCATCTTGACTTATTTTAACGTTAATGTTAGCAGGAAATCTGTTCACCGGCCTTTCACATTCAACACTTAAATTGATGATAAATTAACAGCGATGATGTGTTCAAATTGAGGTTACACAAGAGGTGGAAAAGCTTTAATGAACTTTGCATTTGCACAGGTGAACTAAACAGTGTAGAATGTATAACATGCATGTACACACGGGTGTCCAATATAGCGGCATGCTGTGTGCATCCGACAAAATAGAGATACATTACTGAGATCTGCAGGTAAAGAGGTAAAGCACTCTATAATAAGATGAATATGGCAGAAAAATTGAAGCACTGTTCTCTGACATATCATGATTTCTGCAAATAGGAAACCTCTAGACGTTGCAACAAAGTAACAGTGCTCACAGTGCTGCTAGTCTGTAAACAGAGAGCAGACTGTGTGCCAGAGCCGATGGTCAGCCACGGTTGATAGGCACTGCACTCACACACTCATGAAACCAGCTCCCCACACTTCGAGCGCTGCGGGCTTCCCTTCTGTCATTTGGCTCTTTGAACTGAAAATAGTTCTCCAAATAATTAGTGCAGCAGAGGGCAAACTAAACATTGCAAAATGGGCAGTGTTTGGTTCATGTAATGTCTGGATTTTTCCTGTAAAGTTGTAATATAGCAGCTTCAGTGTTAAGTCTGCAGTGACAGTCGGTGCATTTCTAGAGGCTCTCCAGATATAACAGGGATTTGTCCGCCAGTTGTCTGTCACAGGTGGTGAAGCACTAAAAACTGGTGGAATATTCATAATACACCCACATCAGGAGCACCACATGCAGCACAGCTGGGCGGATCAGCTCAAAGAGCAAGATTCACAGCGAGAGTGAAAACACTTAACCTGAGGGAACTATCTCGCTCTTTAGCCGCTCCACTATGTTAACCAGCTAGTCACTACATTTGCCTGGCTGCTGTTTAGATAGTGTGCCTTGAGAGCTTTTTATCTGTAAACTGCTGCTTGGTGCAATGTTGTGGGCCATAAAACCAAAACAATGAGCTGAAAGAAGCTACAGTATATAATACAGCGGTGTAACAATACAATGGACAGCTGATGCAGATGTGCCTCACATCATATGTATTTGAAATCGCTTGATAAAGACAGCTCCGAGGCAACAATGTCTCATGCCCGATACTAGAGGTGGTGAGTTATCTCACAACATCAAAAAGTATATTTCAGTATGCAGCATGGTGATCCTTGTTAATCCCTGTTTCCCCTTTGTAGGTTCACTTGCTGCTGTTTTGCTCCTTATTGTTTTGAGTTATACCAACTGGGCTGTTTGTTAGTTTGGAGTCTTTTTGGAAAATATCCCTTTCCTCCAGTGAAGCAGGGTGCCATTGTTGGGAGGGCACCCACCAAGCACTGGGACACAAATGTAGACGGCGCCATTTTCTGTTTTGAGGATTGGTGTGTTGCACCTGAGGTGAATAAAGAGTAGCACCCCTGGGCCCTTCTCAGTCCACCAGTGGCCGCAGCTCAGTTGTTCCACTTGTAGCTCATGTTGGACCGGCAACTTGTTTAGATGATTAAGGGTTATGGTTATGGTTTTAAATTTGTATTAAGGCCTTTTATCCAAAAATACACAATCTCCATGCAACAAACAGAAGCACATGGCTAATTATCATGCAGAATGAGGGCAAAGGATTTCATTTTCCACAGGTGGAAATCGCTGAAATTGACGTCCGTTCTAATATTTTTTCCCCAACTTGAATGTTGCAGACGAGTAAAAGCATTCATAAGGACCGACAAAGTACGTTGTTATACATTTCTGTGACAATTCTTCCGACGGAAATTTGTGCCTGGTGTGAAAAGGCTTTTAAACAGCTTGTAGTTTAATGCTGCAGTATGAAGCTGTCAAGTGAGGCTGTAGAAACAATAACTACATAATAGGAGTGCTCGAACGCAGGTTGGTGAGGGGAGGTGATTAACATAAATGCTTCCGCTCTATGAGCAGCTTTTGCTGGCCTGAAGGAAATGTTAAATGTGCTGAGGGAGTTATCAGTGTTTTCCGCACAGCCAGCGAGCACACAGGACAGCTAATTGGCTTCAATTAGACAGAGGCCAGTGTAACATATTTCATTAGGAAAGAGAGAGAGCGTAGTACAGGAACTTTCTTACCAATCATCTGTCTGCACATTATTTTGCTCATGTAAATGTATAGGTGCACAAAAAAGCAAAGAATTAAAAACGTTTAGTTGCTGCCATTTACGAGGCTGTTGTGGATCAGAGCCCTGATGTTGTGTCAGCAGAACAGTACCCACTACCCACCGTATTAGAGGTTCCTGCTTTTTTTTATTTTGCATAGAAGTGCGTGAGACAGATGGTGCAGCCTCATGTCATTAGATGGGAAGACTGTAAGTGTGTGTTTCTGAGAGAGAGATGAGAGGGAGAGAGAGGAAGACAGACTGACTTTCGCTGACCAAGCGGAGCCGGAATCCATCGCTAAGCCTGCAAGTTAAACAAACACATTTCAGTGCGGCTGGTTGGAGGAACGAGCATTAAATCAATTACATGCCATTATCCTACTTTCATATACAGTATGAACCACACATCTGCCCATTTGGATTTGAAGCCAAATCCTGTTTTCAATTGTCCACTTTAACCTCATGCCAGGTCTTGTGCTGCAGAGTTCAGATTTTCACATCTCTACCTGAATGTAATGCTGCTTTTTGCACACAGATTACAGTATGTGCCCTAGCCAAGCTGTGCACAATTCATACATTTACATTTCAGGTGGATTTTTGACAACTGTAATTACATGTGACAGGCCAAGGGAAATACGGGTATGTTTTGTGTTTTTAACATCATTTGTGATGGTGAGTCAGTGAGCTGTAAGGGCTCTGGTCCTTAAAGAATAACCTTATCAGATAGAAAACATGAATCACTTGACTTTGCTTTGTTGCTGTATTTCTTTGAAAGCCTATTTATAATTGAGAGCAGGAGAGGGAATGGACCAAGAAATAAAGGAAAGAAAGCAAACTGCAGAAAACTCCTGAGATGGAAAAAGGGTAAAGATCAAGAAGAGACGCCTGAAAGATGAAAATGTGCTTTGAACATATACTCAGAGAAATGGGAGTGCAGTAAGTGAAAAGAAAAGATGGAGATGGCGCTACATTTAGTTGGTGTTTTGCAGGGAACAGACTCTTTTTAGATGTGTTGCAGATTTTATGATGCAATTTACCATTTACTACAATTTACCAATTTACTATGTGCCTTTGAGGAACTGTTGGAGGTTTTTCTTCAGAGGCTTAGGGCTTGAGTGTGTTCGGTCGCCTCTACAACCGTGTCAATGAAGTCATGGCTAATGCATGTGATGTGATTTCTGTCCTGCGGCTGAAGTAGACATGGGTGCTTCTAATCCACAGGATACAGTAGGTAACCAATTCAAGCGTGTTGTGTCTAAGCAGGGTGTGAGGTGAAGATAACTCAGAAAGCCGACAACATGGATTTCTGTATGTGATCCAGTGAAGCTGCCAATGGCTGAGGGAGCAGACAGGCTTTGCGCTGCAGACCAAAGTATTTTGTATTTAACAATATTTTTTAAGGTGGAAAATATTAATGTTGGGAACCAAATTCGATGCACACATAGTGCTTGGCTGTATAAAAAACGACACGTGCATACAAAATTATAATTTAGCCGGATGATTTATCTTTTATGACGATTGGACAGGTACTGTCTTTGATATTTTTTGTGAGCCAAACCTGGCAACACTGGTTGCAGCTAACTGGTGACTTGCCATGCCAGTAGAAATATGTATGCAACAACAGCTATCAAAAACAAAACAAGCTAACCAGGCTCACTTTGTCCAAGGCTGGTGGCAGAAATCTAGTGAGAAAAAGGAGCAGCAGGTAGAAGCTTGTCAATTATGTAAATCTGTTTATGATTGTTTTCAGCCAGGTGGTGTAAGTTCGACATAACTCAAGCACAGCTGGACTCAACCAACTTATCCTCATACAACACTTTGAATATGATATATTACGAAAACATTCCCGAAAACATTCCCGCTTGTTACGTGCATACAGTCTTTTCAAAATATAGTTCCGTCTTCACAGGAAACCACTCGGTTATGTTTTGGAAAAGATTGTGGTTTAGGTTAAAATAACTATGGAAGTGACGTTACTTAAGTACGGCAGTTACGCGACAAATAAATCATTGTTGACTTCTCGTTTCACACGGGGCACAAACCACAGTCTCCTGGGTGAAAGACTGGTTTTTGTTTGACCCATCCACCCCTCAGGCCCGTTCTGTGTATGTTTTTGTAGTCCTTAAAACTTCCTTTTTTATAATTACTTGGATTACATACAAATTGATTTTGTACAATATCACCAAATTACAGTGCTTTCATTTTTGTAGGTATAGCTACGAACGCCGTATGAGAACAGCTGGAAACACAATAACTTTTTTTTATATTTTACTGTATTTAGCATTGAGGTATAAACAAATGTGATATTACAAAGACATGACCAGAGCAGTGAGTTTGTACCAGTATTTGATTACCCTGAATATAGAACTAGCACAAAGTCAGCATGGAGTGCTGCTCGGATGTGAAAAAGGTGTCCCTCTGGTGCTTTTCAGTGTGGGGATCCTCCTAGTTAAGTTAAGCTAGTGTTTTATAAAAAAAAACTAAAAAACTTGAATAGTTTATGGCTATTTAGTGCTGTTAAAGAAGAAGAATTAGCGCAATTGGCTCGAGGCTGTCTGGATCAATACATTACAGTCATTTAGCAGACGCTTTTATCCAAAGAGACTTACAATTCAGATTATATCACACCGTAGGCACAGCTACGGGAGCAATTGTGTGCTTAAGTGTCTTGCTCAAGGACACATCGACATGCGACTAGCAGAGCCGCCGATCCTCTGATTGAAGGGCGGCCCTGCTCTCCACTTAGCCACAAAGACAGCTTGATCGTATTGGTCATCATGTAAGAAAGGGCAGTAGGGCAACCATTTTCACTCTCTGACATATGCTCCCCTCCTGTCTCTCTCTGTAACAGATGATGACCACACGCTGCGGATCCTGCTCTACTCACTCATCTTCTTTCTGAGTGTGTTCGGCAACCTGCTGATCATCGTGGTGCTGACGGTCAATAAGCGCATGCGCACCGTGACCAACACTTTCCTGCTGTCGCTCGCCGTCAGTGACCTGATGATGGTTGTCTTCTGTATGCCCTTCAACCTCATCCCCAGCATCCTCAAGGACTTCATCTTTGGAGCCGCCATGTGCAAGATAGTGTCCTACCTCATGGGTGAGAGGAGGGGGGGCATTGAGGCAAATATACAGACTTTCTATCTGTAGATTTGCCATCATTCTCTACATTCACTATAATAACATACCTGTGTATGTATGGAAAACAAATCCCGTCCTTGTTCAATTATTCACTTCTTCTAGCATTTCGTAGACTTAAATATTAGCTTACTCAATCAGCTGATAAAAAAAACCAACAGATCAATTTATAGTGAAAACATTGTTGGTTGCAGCTATATTTATGAAGGACAGCCATCATCTTGATGCACTGAGGAAAACGTGGACAAACCCAGGGGAGAAACTGTAGGCTGATTGTTCTTTGCTTCTGTGGGATCTGCTCTAAAGCTGCCCTCATTGGTACGGACACAACACAGTGCACCCCTGGGTCCTGCCTCGCACACACACACACACACACACACACACACACACATAGTCTGTATTGTGTCTTTTCTCGTTGAGGACGTGGATAAGAGAAGTAAAGAGTAATTTCCCGTCTTGCCCTGTCAGGGGGAGATGGATGATAACATCAGGTCAACATGATTTCTTCTACCAAGACTAAGATAACCATCCCTACCTCCTATCTCACACTATACTCATTTGTTAGCCCATTTCCACAGGGCGCCACGTTTTGTTCTCGGTTATGATTGCAGATATTATGTGCGCATCGACAAACATGTTTTTATTACTTTTTTTATTACTGGCCCACTCTCTATTCTGAGCGGTAATAACTTTACATTCATCAAAAGAAAAGATAGCATGGGTGTCTTCTTACAATTTGAAATAATCTGTTTTGTTATTCCACAGGAATATCAGTGAGCATATCCACATTTAGCCTGGTTGCCATCGCGATCGAGCGCTACAGCGCCATCTGCAACCCCCTGAAGTCGCGGGTGTGGCAGACCCGTTCCCACGCCTATCGGGTGATCGCTGCTACGTGGGTGCTAGCCCTCGTCGTCATGATCCCTTACCCAATCATCAGCGACTTGGAGTCTTTTCATCGTCCTGACAACACCACTGCTCACCAGTGTCGCCACATGTGGCCCCTCCCAAAAGCAGAGCAGGCCTGGTGAGTGTTTACCGTAGATGGTGGGTCCTTTAAGCAATCCCAGTTCTTTAAAACGGTTTCTTGAATATGTCCAGAATGACTGTGTTGACATGCAACCATGTGGAAAAGAATCGTTAGCTAGAAACGTTAACTAGCATTAGCCACCATAAACTCAAGGATTGCTTTTGTTGGCTCAACAACCACATTTAAGGTATTTTTAATGTTAAAATAGTCACATTACATGAAGTTTGTAAAGAAAAAGATATACAATGATTTTTTTTTATGAATTAGAAAAAGTGGAGGAATGGTTTTAGTTAAGAAGTGCTGTAAATTTAACTGGAGCTGAAGGAAACACGAGCTGCTTTTCCTTCACCATCATTTCCAGAGTAACCGAGCACACAGCAGATAAATGCAACTTAACATAAAACCTGCACTCAGATCATCCATCTTGCTAGCCATCTGGACAATGTGTGGTTTTGTATCAAATCAATTTCGGATGACCTGCGTCTGAATGTGTGTGTGTGCGAGTGTGTGTACTTTCAAACATCTCATTTACTTCCATGTTAGGAAGCCTGTCTTTAGCAGCTCTCACTTTCTGCCTGTGTGTGTATTTCACTGCTTTTGTGTTTGAATGTCTTTGTCTGACTGTCGGCTTGCTTGTGGGTGTATAAATATGTGCATGAGCACCAAGTCTGTGTCTCTAGTGTATTACCCTTTGATTTGATTTTAACAGAGAAAAGCATTATTTTTATCTGAAAAGAATTTAAATACACAAAAGGTAATTTTTCAACATTTACAGCTGTTATGAAGCTATTTTAAGATTCCCCAAAGACTTACCATCTGGATGAAAGAATGCTTTATAAAAAAATGATTTTGGGTGTATTTTATGCCTTTATTAGAATGCAATAGTGGAGGAAAACCTTTGTCTAAAACTTATTTCTATTCAGTACACTGGAAACATTTTGTACAACGCAATAAACATGTTCTTTTGTCTGAAAATCTAAATTACAAATATATGTTTCTTATTTTGGTAGACATCACACAAGCTGAGCAAGGACATATGTCATTTTGAATTAGGAAGACAGTTTTTTTTCTGAAAAACAAAACAAAAACAATGCTTAGCTCTGTGACTCAAACATAAAGGTAATGGTAATACATTTATACGTGAGATGTACAAACTGGGGCTACATGAATGTCTGAATTCATGGACATTGGGATCTTTACCCTATTTATGTCTCTCATAGGTACATTTTGCTGCTGCTTGTGCTGTTTGCAATCCCGGGGTTGGTGATGATTGTGGCCTATGGATTGATCTCCAGGGAACTTTACAGAGGCATCCAGTTTGAGATGGGCCACAAAAAAGACTCTACCGGTGAGATCATGTACACTGCATGTGGAAAACATACAGACAATAGTAGGGTTAATGTCCCAGAGGGCAATTTGGCTCGCAGACAGCAGCCAATCAATACAAATAAAAAAAGTAAAGCAAGGAGTAAAAAATGCTGATTCTAGGAACTTTCTGCACGGAGACAGACAGATGGACGGGAGGGAGACACTTTATTTGAAGTTACATTAGTTAATCTACATGTATGGATTCACAATATCTGAGAATGTTTTGTTTCTCAAACTGAGATTACCAAACCAACATTTTCAACAGATGTAGATGGACCAGAGCAGGAATAATTTTTTAAATTTTAGGAAAATAAGACTTAACATGTGAGGGTGGCTCATGCAGGTACTGTACATATGAATACCAAATAAATTACATTATTCAATATTAATCTCTAGAGGGGTGTTCGGTGGCCCATGCGCCGTGCCGTGCCGAGCCACTAATTAAAACAAACGTAATGTAGTTAATACGACCTATCAATGACTACTTACTTATGTTACTTAATTTACATAACCCTAAACATACTTATTTTAGCCCTGACTATGATCTTTTGCCAAATCTAAAAAGTAGTTTTGTTTTCTAAACAATGTTTAAAACTGCGACCGAGCACCCGTATGAGTTGGGAATGAGAGTTAAATTACATGTAAAAAGCTTAAAATACATGCTACTCCTTCCCATGAGATCACATTGTGTCAAACTGTGTCTCTTGAATGTCATCACAATATCCAGCCCCTACCAGCTACACTCTAATGTTAGCATTTACATGTGAATGATGAGGAATTTCATTTTAATCACAACGATATCATTAGCGCTACAATCATTGTAATGTGTGCAGGTTAAGTGGAGCGTAACCTTTTGTGGGCATGTGCGAGTGCGTCTAGGAGGATAGCAGCATTGAGTGTATTTGCCGGTGCTCCATTAGAGGATGGAATTGGCTGGCAGCTGCGAGCCCGGACATCCCCATCTGTTTGGTCTCAGAGAGAAAGAGGTTGTCCAAAAAATATATAAAATCCAGCTCAAGAGACAAAAAGCATGGGTTAAAAAAAACTGGAATAAAGGACATAGAACTTCTAAAATAACAATTTTGATTTAAAAATCCAGGCGTGGTTTACTACCGTACCAGTTTCTGTTTGCATTTGCTTGACTAGAAGCTCTCATTGTACTTTAATGTCAATTCAATTTGATTATTAAATTACAACATTCCCTGCTGGATGATTGCTGTGGCTCAGAAGGAATTGCTATTCAGTCTTTTTTTCCACCAAGGTGAACTGCTGCTCTTTGAAGAGCTATGATTCACCCAAAAATAAACTAAGAAATGGGTGAATGTGTAATCACAGAGCTGTGCTTATTTGTTCATTTAAGATTTTCCAAAATGAACTGGCTGTAGGACGTCTCATGACTTCCCTGTTCAATTTATTTTTAATCCAGTGGCAGGCAGAGGTAATTTTAGAGTTTTAAATACAATACATTTGTGTCACAGTACTACTTTTTTTTTTACTCTGCACTCCCACCACAGATGTGAAGAATGGACTCACCTCCGCTGTGTCTACTGGCAGTGATGATGGAGATGGTTGCTACGTTAATGTTGTCCAGCGGCCACACTCGATGGAGATGTCCACCATGGCTGCATCCAGCAGGGCAATCAAGGCAGAAAGACCACGCAGCAACACGTCCGAGGCCAAGCTGGAGGCCAAGAAGCGGGTTATCCGCATGCTGGTGGTCATTGTTGTCCTGTTCTTTCTCTGCTGGATGCCTCTGTACTGTGTCAACACCTGGCGGGCTTTTGATGACATCTCCGCCAAAAGTGCCCTCTCAGGGACACCCATCGCTTTCATCCATTTGTTGTGCTACACCTCTGCCTGCGTCAACCCAATTATTTACTGCTTCATGAACACACGTTTCCGCAAAGCTCTGCTGACCACGTTCGCGTGCTGCGCTGCACCGTGCCGCCACCACCGCCGCCGTCGTAGTGG
Source organism: Anarrhichthys ocellatus (assembly GCF_004355925.1). Lineage (NCBI taxonomy): Eukaryota > Metazoa > Chordata > Actinopteri > Perciformes > Anarhichadidae > Anarrhichthys > Anarrhichthys ocellatus. The sequence continues at coordinate 2,046,751 of NW_022280077.1, read as the reverse complement.
GCTACGGGACAACGAGGAGGATGCTATGGCAATGGGAGCGTCCATGTCTAAGTTCAGTTACACCACAGTCAGCACCATGGGAACCTGCTGAGGCAGATGGATACAGGCATAATCCAGAAGAGACAGTTACTGCGGGAACACAGCACCCCACATCCTTTGTCTTTAGGCCTATTCTGTACTCATAGGGACAGTAATGTGGACTGGAAAAAACAGGCCAAATAGTGTCGTAGGATAGAAGCTTCAACCATGACTGTGAGTAAAGTTATGTAGGGATCATTTAATGAAACCCAGTCTTACAGTGTATATACCTCCATAGCTATAAATGAAAAAAGCACAGAAAAAACCCAGATTGTACATTTATCTGTTGTCACAGTTGACCGAGACAAATTGGCTGTTGAGATGTTTACTCATATGTGTGTGTGACTTCAGTGGTGGGCTGTAAGGCATTTTAATAACTTTGTAGTCATTATGTAGCTTTAAAAAATAGGAAGACTGTTTGCTATGTAACTTTAAAATTGTTTTTTTATACTGTGCGGTCGGTTGTGTATCTGTGTTAATGACAGTAATGTAATTGCCTTGTGGACTAAGTGCCTGGTTCTAAATACTATGTCATATTTGTCTATTGCTGATTTGTCACACTCATCAGGGGCACCATTATCACAGGCAAAGTGTAGCCCGAAGGTTCCTGGAAGTGGAGTTTAAAGACTAAAAAGATCTTCTAAACAAACTGAAACTGAATTTCGTCCTGATGGGACCCGACAAAAGAGCAGGTTGTCAGTTCTCCATGGCTCCGTGGTTTGCAGAAAACACTTCAGTGGTATAAAAAGCTTAGACGGGCAGTGCTGATGCCTTGTGTTGTGGTTTGATACTGTAGTGCTAGCCACCTTCGTGTTTTTGGAGACAGCTTTTTCTGTATATGCTGTAATGTTTGTATTGTGTCCTTGCAGGTGAACACACTATATGAGAAGGATGACTTGGCACTTGAATTGTGTTTCTTTCTCATGGGTAGCGATGTGACCATTTAACGGGTCCTATATTATTATATTCCTGACCGTATTAGAAAAACACCACTGAGTACAGCAGAAGGTTCTGTGTTTTGCTATTGCTTTGAGGACAAAACATGTATTAGACGTTGATGAAGTCACTAGTAGTAAGCTTATAGCTGACACAAATATGTTATATACGTACCATATGGCAACATGGATGGGTGATTTTTATGTTAAGTTTACTGCAGCCTTATGCTTTCAAGGAGACAAGTTCCCTTAGTTCAGTGACTTGCAGTCTCTGTTAATAAATTCACTTTCAGGTTTACAAAAATGACAGCCAGGTTTCAGAGGTCTCTGTTGGTCAGGCCCTGTCTAGCGTGCCTGACTCTGGCTCCCCTGCTCACTTCATACTAATTGTGTTACAACCTCAACCCTGCCAGGCTGAACAGATGAGCATATTTCACTGAGTGCACCAAAGCACAATGCTGTCAGCCTCTCAACTAATAGATGGATGCCCAAACTTTGTAAGCATTTTTTGGAAGATTCTAAATTGGCCTGCAGCTTTTGTGGTTTATTGTGTGCATCGTTCCCTTTGTATTCAAAATATGAATCATAGTGAAGCATTACTATGAGATTAAACTACAGTAAGACAGAATTTGATCAGCCGAAAGCTCAAACTACGTTACGGAAATATAAAAGCAAATTACAATCTTGTCGACACACCTAAACTAGGTCAACAAAATTGTACAATTACATGCTAATCAATTAGTATCTCCTGCAACCTTATCTTTGCGTGTCCAGTTCATGTCTAGTGCAGAGAGCAAGACAACGTGACAGCCAAAACATCACACTGACCGTCCCCTTGTCTCACTGTACAGACAGGCCCCGTCATCTTTGAAACACAAGAGGCGCACATTCAACTAGTTGCTGAGTTTGTCTCTGGCCTTGGTGGCCATGTGCCACATCTCTTAAAGTGAATAAGATATTTTGCATGTAAACAGCAGACAGGAGGTATTTATGTCTGTGCTGTTGTTTATGAGTGACACTTGGAATGTGTGTTTCTTTTCTCGGTGAGAGGCTGATTGCCATTTGACGTTCTGATTTGATGCCCAATCCACACCAGCTCATCCAGTCGCCACAAACACACATACACAGAGTTCTCAGCTTCAAATGGTTACTATATATTTATTTACACACTTGCGCACAAACAATTACAGACAGATGCTAATGATTAGTTCCTTTCCTCCTTTACAAAATTGAAAATTAATTCTCAGTATAAAAATATCTGTGATGACAAGTATGCAGTGGGTTGGATCCTTAATTGACATCTTCCACTTATGTATAAATACACTTCTTTGTGAACAGAAGTACTAAAGGTTACTGTAAACACCGCCTTCAGTCCTTTGTTTAAAAATCACGTAGGTTATCATATATTTATCATATATGTGTAATGGCAAATGGGTCATCCATCACTGCAGCTACCCTCAGCTACAGTGTTTTTATTTATTTTGGATCATATTTTTGGTTTTCCAGCTCTCATCCTCCAGCTGCAGCAGGCAAGCTGTTTTCAGCAGATAATCCAGCTGTACACTATACAGTATGTGCACAGCACCAAACAGCACACGGACTACGTTATTGACTATTTGGTGAACATAGAGGAATATCTAGCTGCTTAAGATCAAGATATTTTTCAGGGGTTGGTGGAGGCCAAATCTCGACTTAAATTTATTGGGTGACCACAAAAATAACTCTGAATTAATGTATTTTCCCGGCTGTATAAATAGGCATCTGTTTGCTAACATGTTAGCAATAACAACACAGGATAATATGTCAAGCTTGTTCCACTGAACCCAAGAGGTATAAACAAATCATCTACTGCAGCTTTAGTGTTAGTGTTGAAATACAGCATCTGAGCTATCTCAAACGCTGGACAAATGAATCTATCTGCAGAAAGAAAGAGGTGTTATTAAGAAAATGGGTGTTTTTTTCATAGTCAAATAAGACCTTTTAAGTTCAAGTAAGAGAACACGATATTATAAATGTCTGCTATTATAATTCCTACTTTGGTGTGTAAATATAAAACACATTGTTAGAGGGATGAAAGTGTTCACTGATTACTATCCTTAATCAATCATGTTCAGTCAAGACAACGAAGTGGCCTTTACAGACTGACAAGTCCTCACTCATTCTTGTGATTATTATGCCTCTGCTGCTCTCTCCTCTCCACCTAGACTACACAAAACTGTTACCGGCAGCGTTGATTGATTTTTCCATTCCACCGCCATTGGTCTCCACCATGTTTAGCTTCCTATTACCATTTTTTGATGATGGCATCTCGCACCTTTAGCATTTTGTGTGCCCATATCTCAGTGATGTGTCTGTTGGGCTCTTGGGGGCTTTATTGTATTCTCAGCTAAATCTCTCACCGCTGCTGAGATTGCAAAGCAAAGACCAGAGCATGTTCCTCCAAATAAAAGTGTAACCATTTGTTACAGTAAAATGTTCTTCGATTCTTTGACACAAGTGTCCCTGATAAATGGTGCGTCTGTGCTCAGAGTGAGTGCTGCTAGTGAATGATAAGGACACTGTCCACATGTGCAGCAGGGGGAGTCTCTGGGGCTCAGGTGTTGGCAGGGTCGTAATTGTTTGAGGAGCAAAATTGCCTGACTGGGCTACAAAGCCAGTTGGATTCATGACAAATCCGATATAAAAAGAGTCTTGGTTATCTGATTTGCAAACACAACTCCTTTCCACAATGCCCTAGCAATGTAATTGAACTGTAGCGGTTGGTTTTGCGGTTCGTATGAATTTCAGCTTGCCATTTCGGAGAAGGTAGTTGATAATTAATTACTTTTAAAGTAAGAGATGTATTATTATCTTGAGGTATTAATTATAGTCCTATGTTTGATTTCATACAATTTAATGAGATGGATCATGTCAGCACATTTTAAACTAAAATAAAACAGCACTTAAGTTAGATTTTGACACAGGGCCTTTCTACAAGATGGCCACAATATTAGCTAATAATGAAAGTCCTACCTTCATTGATATTGTATTTTTGTGGTGCAAATTCACTCACACATTTGCAATGAATCAAGCTACACGGTGTATTTAGGGCTTTTGGGGGCCCCTAGATTTCTGGAGTCCCAGGATAGTTTACAGTTTTGTCTGACTGGTAATCCAGCCTGTACACATTTGCTTATAAAATGAGAAGCTCATTTCTGACACAACAAAGGTGTAATTGTCCCTTGGGAGCACCAGAAAAAAAACTCCACAATGCAGCCTTTTTTTGACAACAAAAATCTTTGTTGTCGAGTTTATGTGATGACCGATCTCCTGCACGCGGTAACTTGCTATGTTATGTTTTAATATATTCTTCAGTGTTGTATTATAATGAAGATGTAGTAGTTATTTCAGCCATCATGTCAATATGATCCATGCAGAGTGAGTGTAGAAATAATAATGTGGAACGTGATGACGAGGGTTAAAGACCGCGTCGTCTGGGTATTGTTTCATTATTGTTAATGTTTACTGTCTCTGAGGCAGATTTTGGATTAGTGCAGCCATCTTCCTGTGAACGTCAGCGACGATACAGTATGTGGACACACAAGCCTTCTTTAACAACATCCAAATATAAATTGTATCCGCTCCATATCTGCGCTCATACCTGCTCATCTGTATCATTATTAATATACACATTGTATTCTGAATTGTACTGAAATCAGGTGTTAACAACATGAAATATTAATGTGAAGTATTCTCTTGTATATCGTGATGTTCCGTGAAGGAAAGAGCTGATCTTGTGTTTCAGTGATCTGTAGTAGTACTCCATGTTTCCAAGCAGCTTGTACAGGCCGCAGGCTCATATATGGGATGAACAGGGTTGAAGGGTTAGGGAAGAATACAGGGGCACATTTAGATCTACTCGAACGGTCACAGTTGCCAGGCCACCATTGCCTTAAGTGTGTTTTGAGTGTACAGTTGCTGTATGTAGGTGTGTGTGTGTGTTTGTATGTGTGTGTCCCTCATGCATTTACTACATGATCCACTTTTGTTTGAGGCAAAACAAGAGCTGGAGATGAAAGCATTTGGCAGCCTTGTTTCCCCATCCATGGTGAAGACATGGACAGAGCTTTCTGTGACTATATTGTTCTTTCTGTGACAACAGTGACAACTTTGAGAAAACAATGTGAAAAATAGTTGATGTGGTTTTCTTGGCTGCTGTCCACACTGTTATCTTAACAAGTATGTTTGTGCTGCTATGACGCTGTAAGGCCTTAGGTGTTGACTTGCGGTTTGGAATGTGTAGTTTTCCGTTCTGTTTTATGCTCACGGAGGAGCTTCAACAGGTCTACCTCCCTTATGACAGGGCAGATTCATTGCTATTATGATTGTCATTACAGCCACTATTCGTTGTTCCTGACTTAGCAGACCGGAGGGATGTGCTATCTGTCAGCATGAGGATCATCTGGATAACATTTGTGTATTTTAAGTATGGAAAGTGTGTGTGTGTGTGTGTGTGTGTGTGTGTGTGTGTGTGTGTGTGTCAGAGAAGAAGCCATATTTATAAAGTGGAGGCAGATCGTGCACCATTTGTCTGGTGTGATCTTTAAGATTTAAGGCTTACTAAGTTGGTTTTCCTCATGTCTAACATATACACATTTTGTGTGTTTTGCTTTCTTTCTCTGTCTCTCTCTCACACACACGGTTATAAATGTGTATGTTGGGTGACAAAAGAGCTGGCTGTACTTTGCTTTTGTGTGTAATGTTACGTAATTCTAATAAAGTCAAATTATACCTCTCCTTGTGTATTCGTTGACACTCTACTGCAAATATAAGTCAATTTTCTTCCTGTGCTTTGGGTGCTTTTCATGAATTTTAATCGTCTTCACTGACCATTTAAGTGGAAACAGAAGAGCAACACATTTATCAGGCATCATCTCTCCGTTTCAGCTGCTGTGAGCACTTAAAGCCTTTAAGGCCATGCTGAAACTCTAGAAGGCAAAGTGCACAGGCGATGCCACAAACTCATGCTTAGTTGGTAGTGTTGCTTGGAGTGGTCTTAATGGAATCAAAAATAAATTTAATGTTGGCTTAGTTACTCTTTACATAGCTCCTGTATTGTCTCTCAAAACACCAACAGCACTTAAATTCTAAATAAATCTTTATCCTTCACTACTGAAATAACCACTTGGCCTTAATGTACAGTAAAACATACAAAAACCTGTAACAAGAGCATTCCATCACACGCAGTAATGAAAGACTTCATGCATGAGAGCTCAGCAGAGATGTGCTGATTAGCTTGACCTTCATAACACAATTGCTATCAAGCTGGCAGCTGTTTAATTGTAATGGATAACAGTGTGTGCGGGAAAAGGTACTCACTGGAAACAAAAATAAATAAATTAGGTTATGTTTAATGGAGGACTATTGGTGAAGGATGTACTCGCCATCAATACAGCGACTCTGACAAGGAGAAGCACTGCCTGCTAATTCATGAATGGACGAGCATCTGGCCCAGAAATCAATGTGGACTTAAAAGGATTTCATCACCTGTCAATACTGACACAAATCCTTTCAGCCCCTAGAGAATATAATTACATGCATCTTGCCTGCTGCTCTCACTGAGACACAGTTTGACATGTACAAAAATAAAACACTTAGACTCAAAAAGGTAAAGTGTTGTATTTTGTTATAGCTGGCTTCCTACGCAGCAGCTACTTTCCTCAACTAAAAGAGACATGAAAAAAAATGTATCTACCTCTCCTTGGACCATTAACTACCGATGTCATCAATTACCTAAAGCCAGTAAATTTCTGGGAGCAATTACCAATGATGGCAATCTCCTGCTTCACATCCTCCAGTCATCACCTCAGCCCAAGAATGGGAGGTTACAGAGTGCCTGAACTCTCGCCTTTTGGGAGTTGGAGGTGTTTGTCTCTGTGAATGCACAGGGACATACAATATATTGATGTAATAGCAAAGTTTATTTATATAGCACTTGTATGAGGTGTTACAAAGTGCAAGGAAAACAGAAACAAATGCATGTACGAAGGGAGATCAGTAAATCATACACATTTGATTGGTCACCCAAAATGTAGATCAGGTCATACAAATATGTGTTACATCAGTACATATACATACATACATATAACAACCTACATCAGGGGTATTCAATTAAAATGCAACGAGGTCCATGTGCTATGATTTAGTTCCATATATATTGAAGAGCCCTACAGTTGTATTAACGTCTGTATGTAGTCAACACCTGACTGTCAAATCAAATAAAGAAAGTTCAATTGAATAATATCTCAACAATATTTATTATTAGTTTTCAAATTGAACTGGATGAATTATAAATAATACATGATCTAATAATAACAAATGTTATTCTCTCGTTTCAAGTAAAATAATGGATGCATTTAAGAATAAATTACAAAATAAATACTTAATTTAAGAAAAATGTATTTAACTGAATTGTCTTTGCCCTGCAGCTTTAAATTCAGTTCATTCAGGTGTGAAGTGATGTCACACAAAAACAGCCATATTCTTGTCATCTTCTAAAAAGAGAAATTTGTGTACGGGGACTAAATCTGTGGTTATTGAAACCACTTGTTTCAGCCTCATTCTCCTCTCTGTTTATCATTGTTGGGCAGTGAATTCATGTGTTAGGATTCTAATTGATCAATCATTTTGGGCTCTTAGGTTTATTTTTGTGCCTTCATTTCAGATTTGATACATTATCAAATAGATGTGTGCTTTGTCTCTTTGTAGTGCTTTACATTACCGTTTTATATAATCGTCACGGTCTCTGAACATATGAGACAGACATGTTTTAAACTGCCCGTGGGAAGAATTAACATTTAAGAGTCTGTCCATTCTTGGTTAAAGGCTTTGGTCTCGCTGACCACATATCTGATTTTGAACGTCATGTGAAATAACTTCTGACTCACGTATTATTCTCCGACTATTCGGGCTCTCGCCCCGTCTCCCCTGTGTTTGTAAATCTCACTCGAGTCGGGAAGCTTATCGGAATACATATATTTGATTGGCTGAGCAGCATCACGTGATGCGATTTGTAACGCATGTAATTGGTCGTTGTGTTTCCTGGACCGTTGAACGAGTGCCATAAAGGCTGAAAAAGCTGCGCTGGTTAAAATAGAAGCGCTCCGTCAAAATTTCGGTTTCAAAAATTTGTTTTAGGTCCAGGGTCCAGGTGCAAAGGCATCTGGGTCCGGACTCAGGACCGTAGTCTGAATCTGAGTTTGGTTCATACAGTACACCTTGACCTGGGACCATTCAACAGGTTTCTGTTTGAGGGCCTCAGACTGTACAGGTCTGTGATGTTCTGATTTTCTGTAGGTGAGGGTTCATTTCTAAGACCTGAATGCAACTGAATACAGTATGAGCAGATCAATACTGTTGATGCATGGCACATAAAATCTTCTCATCACACAATGTATGTTTTCACAAACACAATGTCATAATTCTACATCGGTGTTCATATGGCTAAAGAAATGTAAGGCAACTATGTGGACACCCCTGCATCCTAGTTCCAGTCATGGGGAATGTAAATATTACAGTGCACAAATTTATACAATAGTGTGCTTCAAACTTTGTTGCAACAGTCGAGGGCCCTTTTCTGTTTCGACATGAGAATGCGAGTGCGCATTGAAGGCCTGATCAGACAGAGAGCGTTTTGCATGTTGTTGCTGTGAAGTGACATTTTAGATCAGGAACGAATGCAAGGGAATGATACATTGTATATAATATAATGTAATATAATATGATGGTGTATTAAAGGTTAATAGTGACACAAAATCTGACCTTCATATTAATTCCTTGAAAAAGCGGTGCCATCAGATCCAGGCATAAGCACTTTTTGTGTTTGCGCATTCACTTTTGTGTTTGTCTAACCAAGAAGCCAGTTTTAGTTTAAACAACTATAGTGTTGAAATTGACCACGAGAGTTTGAACGACAGGTTGGTTAAAGTATATATGATATACAAGCAGGCAAACAGTCATAGAGTCTGACAGATATATAATGCAGGCATTATAGTCATGCTGATGTAGCATGCGGTCAGGCCGCATGCAGAAAGACAGACATGCAGAGCAACACAATGACTCGCATCACTGCAACACAGCAGCCAGCAGTTTACAGACAAAGGATTACAAGAGAATAAATAATAAAAAGAGAAACACAAAGCATTTTGGGGAGTCTCTCTTTCAGTCGACTTGCTTTTGAATGGAACATTTCATCAGTCAATTTCAGTAACTTAGCAACTAACTCTGTGATCAAAAGAGATCTTTTTCACTGGGATGCAAGTTTCTTACCAGATATAGAAAAATGATTTTGCACAAATAATAGCACATGTCTATTAATATCTGCTATTCCTTTCAAATTCCTTTTCAGCCCCTTGTTATTATAATAATAATCTATTTGAGCTCCATCCACTGCTATAATGTTTGCTCCGACTAGCCACCGCAGACATGGGGCAGAAAATAACTTGTCCAAGGAGGTTAAGAAATGGTAAGACTGAAGGTACAATTTACATTGCAAAACGATATGACTTAAGTTGGAAGTGACTTTGATGCGTGCATGTTGTTGTCTCCATTTTTCTGATCCTTTAGTTTTTATCTATACTCAGGCGTGTGCCAAATGAACTAACATGTCCGTCATACTTATTAACTTCAGGTGAGAAGAACAGAAAAGAAGTCAGAGAGGAGAAGCTGACCATGTAAAACCAACAAAAAAGGACTGCATGAGGTGTAAATGAATAAAGGGGCATAAAGGGGGTATTGTTTAATGACTCCTCCATCTCCTCTTACCTAATTGTCACATTGAAAGACAGGATGGAAAAATGGAAAGGGCGCTTCAGAGAGCCATGTAAATGACAAGAGTGAGTTGTAATGCAGCGTACAGCAATTCCATAGACTTGATGGAGCTCAGTGTGGATATTACTTCCACATGGCTAAAAGCCTACCTAGGAGAAGACCAAGCTCTCTTACTTTCCAAACTTACTACTTTAAAATCCATTACGGAGCCATTGCCATTTCCTGTGTAGAACATGGATATACTCCAATTATGTTCATTTACAAATTCAGGCTGTTTGAGGAATTTGACAACTTGTCTTCTAAAATGAATTCTGGAACAAATGCAAAGTTACTCTGAAATATGTGCTAACGTCACCTGATTTTAGGAGTGGCATCTGAGGCTTATTATTAAGGCAGCGGATTGTAAGGAGGTTCAGGGAAGGGAGGGCTTTACGTAGACCTGCCAGTGAGACAGACAGATGACCCTTAGGTTGTTTCAACATGCTAACAGGATATCTCCACAGGGGAAAGCGTAAAGAGCATTAGAGACGTGATGTGATGGAAAGGCTGATTATTGGGAAATTCAATAGGTTTCGGGCCACTTTGAGGTCACCAGGCTAATGGATGGTGACACTGCAACTCTCAACGGTGTTACTGTGAGTAAATAATAAATTACCAATCAAACAAATCATTTTGTAGTCTGTTTAATTTGCATTTCAATTCATAAAATCCATATCTTCAATTTGAATTGATTTGAATTAATAATTTAAATGGTGATGCTGCATTTATTGGGACCAACAGGAATGATGTTCAGTAGCCATGAGAGAGAAATGAATTCCCTCATTTGCTTCAGCAAATTATAACTGGAAAATGATTGTGTCAGTTTGTCCTGTCCAACCTTTTTGTGTACGGTTTACTGTATATGTCAATTATAACGTGTGTAGCCTTATGTTGAATTACAATACATGATCTATTCTTACTTGGGAAACAATGATATTTATCAGTTTCAGGTGTACGGTTTCCGTTTCATTTACAGATGGTTTCATATTTGATTTTCTTTCAGCTGTACCAAATACCCAGATATAAGAAGCAGCTTCTTTTGTGTTGGAACTGTTCTGTTTTTTGTTTGATTTCTGTATTTACACTTGTTTTTTCTTGTATTTGCTGCTGGTGAAGATGTTTTTGTCCATTCACTCATGCTTTCATTGCATTGAAGTCTCTTATATCCTCACACGCCTATCAAAATACATTCAGACCATTAGCCTGGACCTTTGTGAATTGTGTCTGTAATTAGGTGGGTTGTGCCTTCACACTCCAAGCAGCGGCTTTGTCATTTTTTTCTAAACTTCAGATGAAATGGATCATGTTGAGGGGATACTGTAAAAGGCAAACATTCCCTACTATGTGGAATAAGGCATATCAACTTTGCTTTGGATCTTCATAGCTCAAACAATATTGGGCTGAGCAGATTCATTTGTTATTTCATTTCTGGTTTCTGTATTAGATCACTTAAGACGGGGTCAAGCTCCTTATTAAATAAGCCAAATTTTAAGGTTAAAAGATGATAAATTGAACTTTGACTCTTCTTCTAGATAATTTGATATAGCGAATACCAGCCAGTTAACCGGACAGATAATTAATTACTGTCCAGAAAGGCGCACGCACCAAAATGGCTGAATTGCAAATTGCAGACACACACACACACACACACAGAAATCCTAATTTTAGTAGGAAATTCATCTCATCAAAATAGTTCAAGGTAATTACTGATGTCACTTGTACTTCATTCCCTCATGATGACTGGTGTAGTCTGAAGCAAGGAAGGAAAGGAAGGGGGAGAAATGAGCAAGTGCAATATTACAGCAGCTTGTGTTCAGGATCTTCTCCGTCAGCCAGGGATGCTGGTAAATGGCAACGACAGAGCTGAATTCTAACATGTTAATCAAAGAGTGTGACCGTTTCTACCATAGGGAAATCAGTAGTTAATTCAGCACTGAGCAAAACATGCTATACTATAAACTCAGGTAATACACAAGCGAGTGCTCTGGAAGGCATTTATACAAACAGAGAACAACTGCAAACACTCTTAGATTTTTCTATTACAGTACCTGGTGTCAGAAAAATGATCCAAACTCTGTTTCACCATAAAAACTTTGCAGTTCCAAATATATGATTCAGAAAATGAGTAAAGGTTGTTTAAATGCAAAAATAAGTGGCTCATAATGCTTTATGAACCCGCCTGATAAATGAACTCAGTCTGTAAAAGCAAATACCAGCCATGAATGTCACAGGCATGAGGGCAGAGTCACGGTATCCTGTTTTATTAAATGTTGCAGAAATGAATGTTGACATGTTTTATATGTCAGGTAATGACTTGGAATAAAGTTGACTAAGGAGTTGAAACACAGAGGTGGGTGATAATTCATACTGTATGCTTTATAAACAGTCAAACCTGACGGGGTCATTTTTGACCCCAGAGGACAACAGGTGTGATTATGTGCTGCCATTAGAAAAATTCAAATGATTCAAGAACAGCATCCTCACTAAACTTTGATATGTACCTCTCTGTGATCAGTCAAATAGTAAAAAATAATATAAAGTCAAAATAATTCATTGTTTCATTGTATTTTCATTCAAAAACAGGGTATACTTTTATGTAAACAAGGTCTATTGGCCCTAAATTCCAAAATGAAGGGAACGATTTGTGGTAATGTGTTGGACTGAAGTAAGACTAAAGGTTTAAAACTGAATTGATTGACAATTTATACTATATGCTTTAAAAACAGTCAAACCAGGTGGGGTCATTTTTGACCCCAGAGGACAACAGGTGTATGGCAGTCGGGAGGACAACACAAGGGTTTTAACATTAATATGTGCTTTCTGCCTCATGTATGATCTCATCGACCTTCAATTAGCCTTACCGCTCCTCATCTCCTCGACCTCTTTCCTCGTGGTCTGAGAGGTGTGGACGACTAGAGGCTGCTTTTTACAGTCAGGATGACAACTCAGGTAATCAAATCTATCCGCGCTAATTGCTGGCTTCCCCTCAGTGCCTCTCACTGGAAGTAGAATCAGTGCTAGACTAAAACAGAGCGCTCATGAAAAAGCAGCAAGAATGATGCACCCATGTTAAGATGAAGAAAGTGTCTTTCATTGTCATCTTTCTGTCTCCCCTTTGTTTCTTTTAGAGCAATTTCCATTCTGACCCATTCGACCTCACTTCCTGCTTCTATTCTTTAGCCTGTCTGCCTATTCACTTGATTTTATTATCAGGCTATTCTAACACATTTTTAGGCTGAAGCTCCACTCTACTATCAATACAGACATTATTGAAATCTAAATGAAGGACACTTTAAAGGCAATGAAAACACATCTTCTCAATCAGTCTCTTATTAATGATAGCGTTCAACGTGTACAGACACATTTCTACCAAAGGTCCTGAATTTCACATTCAAGTTTTTTTGTATTTTTTGTGTTGTTTGTGTTTTTGTCACTGGTTGAGTATGAAGGACTCAGTTAGGAAAAGATCACATAATGCCTTTCTGGTAACCGATCAGGTTTTGGCAATATTTGAATTAAAATATGATGGAAAATGTGGGGGTGTTTTCCCGATGTTTCCTGGGCACTGTCAATCAAATCTGATCATACCACACCTACACACTACATACTCTGTTGATCTCCAGACTTCTCTTATAGCACTACCATGAGGTTGAAAATTAGTTTGAAATATCTTGAACTGTTTTCATGCATTGCAATGAAATTTGGTTTAGATAATCAAGATCTCCATCGTGACGTCCCGGATCAAGCTGAACTTGACGGGCAAACCGCAGGACAGAGCACAGAACTCCGCTGGGACGAGAGGAGGCGGACTCTGTTTACATCAATGATGTTTGGTGCTCAAATTAAAGTTATATGACCGTCTGTCATATGACCCTCGCTTTGCATAATGTAGCGGTCGCTCGAGTCTCTTATTTATGCATCTATTCTTGTTACTTTGACTTAATCAAAGAAAGCAGGCCATGTTTCAAATGTAAGATTATTCACACATTTAGAGAGGAAGACACTAGTAGGTCCTCACATCAGACTCCAGCTGATGCTAAGCTACTGTGGTGAAATGTGTGCTCAATGCTGTGCTCAATGCTGTGCTTGAATTTGCTTTGTTTTAAGTTGCTTTGTCTAAATTATGGTTAACAAAGTCATGTGTGTGTTTGACCCATTCATACACCCCTTCTTAACTATACGTGGACTGTGTCTCTTGTTGTAAAATCTCAAATCAGCATCTAATATTGCTGCAGATGGGTTTAAGTTAGAAATACCTGAAATCCCGGTATGTCTCATACAGATACTAAAGGACGCCTTGTGAATCAATATCAAATAATATTAGTTCTATTTCACATCTTTACTGTACTGTATAGTGTATGTGATAGTGGTTTCACAAACGGTAGTTATTTTAGCCACGTGATGAAAGTATTAATCGATTGAGTAAACATTTCCCTTGTTTTCTGTGTTCCTGCTAATGTTGTATTCTTGGGGGAAATCCTTGTCTCTTTTTGCTACTGACTGCCAGTGGTGTCCTTGTTGAATCTGTTGGCTTTTAAAATTTTGGTTTACTTTAAAAAAAATGGTATATTGAGTTTACAAGGACATAAATATTTGGGGTTTCCCAGGTGATCTCGACACCTGCCATGGAGACTTACTGTAACACAGTCTCTGCCTTGACCACCCATCACACAACAATAGCCTGGCCTTGGGACCTCTCATCTGCCTCTCTGATGGAAAACACTGATGGTAACAGTGTGTGACAGACTGTGTATGATAGGAACTGGATAAGTGCTAAAGTTTCATCATTTTCAGTGGAAAAGTGTGTGACATAGACAACGCTCAGCCTTGAGGGGTAAGCGTCCACCCACAGCAGCTTATCTGACTTGAATCCCCTGTTGACGCACTGATCTGGGAGGGCTTAACTGGTGGCTCAATACAGCGAGCAGAAGAAGTAGGAACACGTCCAGGAGGTTTTACCCACTGTGTCCTTTGGATAACATTCACCATCACACACATCACACTTTCTGTGCTCATATGCACAAAAAGTGGAAGTCCACAAATGAACAGAAAGAGACTGACATCTCATACTATTACACAAAAGAGTGAGTACAAGAGAGCAAGAGAGACCGTTATTTGTCTTATTATAATAAAAGATAATTGAGATTCTCAGAAGCTGAAGAGAAATTCATCAGCTAGGGATGTCGACAGGTCGTCTTGACCTCAACACCTTCACCTTCACCTGACTGGCAAATAAAGCAATTGGTACGGTTAATGTGCAGTAATAGAAATCATTCAGATTCTTCCTGTGCTCTCTTTTCAGAAAAGACAGTAATACTCAGAAATAACATGGTGATAATAATAACAAGTAATAAATAGCTTATAATTAATGTTTATATCTGGGTAATATTGGACTGAAATTTATGGAACAGATTAATAAGTGGCCAAAAACAAAGGATAATAATGGGAAGACACATTTGAATATAGCAACAAGGCAAAACTGTTTAGTAACAGTTTGGGATGGCTGTTTAGTAACTGTTTAGTAACAGTTTGGGGTGGCTGTTTAGTAACTGTTTAGTAACAGTTTGAGGTGGCTGTTTAGTAACTGTTTAGTAACAGTTTGAGGTGGCTGTTTAGTAACTGTTTAGTAACAGTTTGGGGTGGCTGTTTAGTAACTGTTTAGTAACAGTTTGGGGTGGCTGTTTAGTAACTGTTTAGTAACAGTTTGGGGTGGCTGTGTTTAGAGCAGGTGGTCCTTCAATCAACGGATTGGCTGTTCGATCTCCTCGAGCTCCTGCAGGCTATGCCTGCGGTCTATGAATGGGTGTGAATGAACAACTACAAGTCCATTCATAGCATAATAGAAAAGTAATATTTTAGACATGATATGGCTAACCTAATAACCTAATAATAATGAGGTAATATAGGTTGATATTTTCACAATATAGGCTACTATCAGCGTATTACCTTCAAAATCACATGGACATTTTTGAAAGTCAAAATTGGTATTTACCATATTGTAATTCTGAAATTCATCCTCCCTTATGTTCCCTTTTGTTTGAAGGTAATACCGTACAAATGATCTGTGAAATGTTAACTGCAACACTAGTTTCTGTGTAATAACCGTATGAGTGCTGCAAAATGCTATAGGTTAACAATGGTGCATATCCCAATATAACTACATGTTCATAGAAGCCATTCCTTTAAAGTTTAATATGTAAAATATGTAAAAGGCATTAACAGTATCAAATATGTTTAGTTGAGAGTAATGACTAAATAATAGAAACAGGCATAGGTAAGCATTATGCAGCCCTGATCCAAATGTTAGCGGATTACCATTTTATTACCAAAATATGACTTTACCATTGCCTCGTTGATATCCTTAAATGTTCCCGTTAGCCTTTATTTTTTGGCCCCTTTTTACCCAGTAACATTGAACCCATATACCCATATTCAAGCTATTACCTGGTTATTACTTTAGTAATAACATGATGTTACTTAATTATTACCTTTTTATTACAAAACTTTTACCTCACTATTACTGTATTATTTTAATGTAAATTGCCATCGAAACATGAAAACATCTATCTGGCTAAAACATGCTGTTTAAATAGAATTGGTTTTAAATGTACATTTTTTAATTGTTCCTTTGCAGGCACATTATAAAGCAGGTGGTATATGTATCAAATAAAAACCTAAAATCTAGCTTTAGAGTAACGAACTGAATGTTTGATGCTATGTGAAAATCCTTTTTTCATCAAATGACGACAGTGAGGAGAGAGCCAAACTGTGTTGTCGGGACTGATATTTAGAAGGTCTGGGACGGGAAGCACTGCACTTTGAGCACAGTGGGGTCAAGCAAACACACACATGTTGCTATTTTTACTCACCAAGCAGCTTACTAGTATTTCATAGCATCAGTTCATATTTTTTTAACTCTAAGCAAACATCTGTTTTATTCAGTTATTCTCCTTTTCAATTCAATTATTGGCTCTAAAGATAGAAGAAAATGCCCTGAACAAAATATAAAGATGGAATACAGCCATTATGTAATTAGTTACACAAACATAGCGATGTATCAAGATTACACACTAAGAAAATCTGAAGAGATCTTTTAGTTTGACCATGTGGACATATTGGAGAAGGTAGAGATACTACACTACGCATATATACAAGTTCAACATACATTTATTTAGCTAACACTTTCATCCAAAACTATTTACTATAAGTGCATACCCACGCAGTCCCGAGAAGAGCTCTGCTCAGGTTGTTTTCCATGGCGCACCCCCACAGGTGTTGATCATTTGAACATTCCCATCCTCTCTGTTTACAAAACTGTAGACCTCATCAATGCCATTTTGTTGCTAGGGAAACATCTTTGGCCCAAGCTTACTTCCTGTCAGCTGCATTAACAAACATTGCAACAGGAAACACAAAGGGGCCCATTTAGAATGTTTGTGTCTTGAAGTTTGAAAAGGTCTGTTTTAAAAACAGATATATATGTTGTACAATACTTTGTCTTATGTTTAAGCATTTTTTTACAGCACCTGTCAAAATTGACACAATGAAGCATCCAAAAGACGAGCCCAAATGTATTTTATTTTATGTAATTGCCGTAAGGCAATGCCAGTATTATGACAGGGGAAAAAACCCAACCGATGCTGCCTGCCAAGGTGACGTAAGGGAGTAAACAAAAAACCCTATCAAGCTGATTGAACCAAATGTGAGGGCTTTGTTTATGCTCCTGAATTCAGAGTATCCTCTGCTTTCTCTGTATTAGATTCCCTTTGCATTAAGAAAACACTAATGCGTCACTGCCATTCCACTTGACTTTAGTGAAGCAGAATAACCAGGTTTACGGTATCCATCTCTGTGTTTGATTTCATTTCGTTTTTGTTTTTTCAGCTGAACATTCTGTTGTTACCATAGACCGTATAGAAGAAGTGGACGTAGTCATCGTGACGTAACCCATCGGTTTGTGGACTGCCGTTTTAAAGCCTTGAGTTCGGCAATTTTACTGTCGCCATCTTGAATTATGGCCGTCTCCATGTTGTATTTTTCGCAACCAATAAACGGAAGTTACTACGTATATTTGGAATGCGGAGGAGTGACGTTGTGAAGCTGTATATACGGCTCTGGTAGGGGCATTGACCCGCCAGCACAGTAAGCCCGCCCAAAAGCATACTCCGCTTTATGGTCTATTTTACTCTAAATGGGACAATAATTTACGAAATGAACATCATGCTGTATTAAAGAAGACTTGAAACTAGCAATTGAGACCATAAACACATGTTTACAATGTTTATTAAAGGAATAAATCAGGTGAGAAGTAGGGTCATTTTCTCATAGACTTCCATACAATCAGACTTCGTCCCCTGCTGGTCAGTAGAGCGAATGCACGTTTTAAGACACTTCAGCATCAGCTTCACTCAGCAGAACAGGAGGTTACAAGCAACCAGTGGCATGACTGTTTCCATCGTAGTTTTACATACATTGTTACATCCTCCATCTTATCAGATGCAAGCAGATATTGACAACAATAATATTATCTTTTATCCAACCTCTAAAAATTGAATTTATATTTGTGTGTACTAAATAGTTTGTGACTAATTTGTAACGGTTGTATTTTGAGAAATGCTATCATGAAAATAGCCTGCTGTTGGCTACATTGACACATTCATTATCTAATGTGTGCAAACAGCATTGTTAGCATTGTTAACGGATTCCTGGGTGCTTGTCTCTGCCATGCTATATACACCCATGTGGAAATAGCCACATTGCCTATTCCGCCCAGGATCAAATAGTTATGTTGGCTTCTACCTGGGCGCGAATAACCTCTGCGTAGATACTGGAGCATAAGATACAATGTAACTTAGACAGTTGGTTTGAACGGTTTCTGAATTCCTCATTTTTATAATTTAGAATATCATTAAAATTGTGTATTATTCAATACTGTTTTCACAGTTTCATATTTGTTTTCAGCAACAACTTTGAAGACCAATACCTCTTCATTGGAAGTGAGTTTTGCTTGAGCTGTGCACCTACATCATACAGTGAGGGGGAAGGAAGCATGACGAAAAATAAGAAAAGTAACAAGGCTCTAATCAAATAAAAAATGGAAATATATATTTTAAAATATATCTCTGGTTGGCATTCATCACACCAGCAGTCCTTTATTCTCCTTGTTAATTGTATTGGCATGCAGGAAAAATGTTGGTGATGATTACAAATGATGCTTCCTCATGTCCACTGATGTCCTATTGATTGACTGTGCAGCAGTTGGTAATGGAAAAACAAATGGGCAATGGATGGAACACCAAGATAATGTTGACAAAAGCAGCACATTTCTATCCCCTTAGGAACAGTACCTATTTATCAATGTGCAATATTTTTCAAGCTTCATTATCATGTGAAATATTCATGGATGACACCCTACCGGATAGAAGGGAATTTTTAGGTTTTCTTTGCTCTACATAATGTGTCTATTCTTCTAAGTCATGCTCACACTTTCCTGCATACCTTTCATGACACAATTTAAGGTGAAGGTTCAACCTTTGCTAATGACTTTATCAGGATCAGACGTGTCACCCCATATGATTAGGTTGATATCCTGTTGTCAACCGTGTGTCTAATAAAGTGTTTATGTTTACTGTATGTGTGAAGGTTTTTGGGGTGGACGGTTATGCTGAAAGGAAGTCATAGACAAATGAATGATAAACGTATATGACTGAGCAGCCATTACTTTGAGGACGATTGTTTCATTTGATGGTTACCAACGCTCTTGGTGTGTTATTTACAGTATGCGATTCATTGTTTGAACCATTTCCACTGAGGCCACAGTAGCTGATTACTTCTGAGCCAGCCGTCCCTTTGGTTTGTCGCTGGGCAGACACACTGTATAGCCTGCACAGTATGCCTAATGAACACCTGCATATATTTAGAGCTCTCTGCTATTCAGAATCACATCTACTGCGTATCATAAAAGATGCTTAACATCAAGTTTCTTACTTATTATTATTAGGTAGTAGTTAGAGAATGAAATACAAACTAGGAAGTTAAGCGTGGTTGGAAGCGTTGGATGCAAAAAGACACTGCACAGTGGTTGATGATATATGATTTACCGCTCTGGAGCATTATCACAGCAACAATCATCCTTTTTTTCCCCTCCATTTCAATAACTGAAATGGTTGCGACATTTTGCTCTTGACGTCAAGGTATTCAAACTTCAATTACCAGAGCCTCGGAATAATTTCCCTTCCAGACGTTTTTCAGAGCTCTTATATGATTGCTGGTTGTGAATAGCTAATCATATGGCCCTGTTTTCGAAACAATTTTTCAATTAAACTGAAGCAGTTTAATGGAATTCAGCCAACATTCATTTTATTATTAACAGCTGCACGTTTCCTGCCGACATGTCAAACGTTTTCCAAAGACAATGTCGCTTGGATATCCATCCATATATTGGGGGTTGGGTCTTTAGAAACCAGCTTACAAGTTGTCAAGATCACAACCGTTAGCAGTTTTGTATCTTGATTTAAACACAAAAAAATAACAAATGTGCATTCATATTATTCTGCACGGCGGACACAACATTACGCAAGTCTCACCGTAATAGCTTCTAGCCTATTTATTGTAGACCTAGTCAGCCCATCATCAGACAGTCAGCTGATGTCTGTGGCAGATGGCATTAGAAACAGATGCTATCAGTCAGGGTTCAGCTCCATTTGGGTCTAATAACTGATGCTCTATGTGACCTGCGTATGCGTGTACATGCGGTAATGCGCGCATACATGTGTGCGTGTAGGAGAGATAGAAACAGTTGAGTATGTGTGTCAGTGAATTTAATCCCTCGACTCCAATTAAGACAACTAAAAACTGCTTATTACTTTGGCATGGCGATGTGTGTCTGCTCACATGCATGTATGTGTGTGTGTGTGTGTGTGTGTACGGGATTAGACTATAAAACTAGCCATCCAGCAGCAGAGAGCTAGACAGGCGACAATGTTTTACCCCATTACCCACTAACTTATAAATCTTTTGTCCGTCCCATCTGTGTGGCCTGTGACCTCGTCAGTGACTGTGCAAGGCGTGCACACTGGCTTAGCTGGAACACTTAATCACAAAATTAACTGCAGCTGTATGTCAATGTTAAAATGTCTTGTTCAGTGATGAGCACTGTAGCAAGGAAAAGTAAAGAGACACTTCAAAGAGCACCACAGAATTTGATTCAGTGGTCTTGCTCTGTGATTCGTCACATGTTGATGCATTTGTGACCCCAAGGTGGAACAAAGTAAGACAATGAGAGATTTAAACAGGTGGAGATATAACGTCTCAGTAATTGGACAGAGCTTTGAGGATCCTAAATCTCAGGAGGCACACAGAGTCCTATCTATTCATCAGTAGATTCCTCAAATGACATGTTGCCTTATTAATAATGCCACTGACTATCATTGACTTTATGCAATCCTTTGATAATCCCATCATATTAACTGAACTGACTCAGTTATGAAACAGATTTCCAGCCGTTAGACCAGTTGTTGCCTGATGATAAATAGGACAGGACTGTAAGCTCTTTATGATGGGGTTTTCCAGTTGTGGCAGATGTGAGAAGAAGGAGAATTTGCACGTATGCACAAATGCAACAGATACAATGCAAGGAACCTTTTGCTTTCCAATTTTTTGCCAAGCTTTGTTTGCACATCCTGGATCTCTGTAATGCACGGACGTACAATTGATCAGTAAGATGGGTAAATAAGCATATTTACCAATATAATGTTGTGCGTCATAATATTTGTCACACAGCAACAGTAATTATGCTAAAAAAGAACTATGAGTGGATTTGTTCTATAAATGGCTTTCCTGTCCTTGCTGTTTACCGCATGATTTATTTCTGACTCAGCCAAAAATGCAAAACACAGAAAGAAACTTGACAAACCAATAACTTTCTTGCCTATAGATCTTATTTGGCCATTTACTGTGTCTACAGAGGCTTATTTCCTCTTTGAAGGCCCATCAGTTTGATAAGGTCAGGTTGGATTTATCCACTGGACTCGGGTTAAATATGTTTCACTATTAATCCAAGAGGCTTCATCGTTTCTGGCTGGTGAGGAGTCCCAGGCATTAAAAAAACACAATGCTCCGTGTCGGTTGCTCCAGACCGACACTGGTGAGACAAAGAATACGATCCAGGAAGTGAAGATGGAGTACAGCATCCAAGAATTTGTGGGCCTACCAGAAGACTAAACATTGCAGTTTATAATAGTGTGAGACAGGATTTCACAGCTCTGGTATACGTATCACAGCAGCAGTCTTTTACTTTTACTGATGTGAATCGTGGAATCCAGCAATATAAGCCTGCATGTGTTCGGCAAAGACATCATACTGCCTGGTGACATCACTTTGAGTTGCAGCAAAGACCCTGCATTTTTCAGATATGAAAAACACACATCAGCACCATCCATGCATCCTCTTTGATGTCTAAAGCTTGTGACAAAATGCAGTCCTGTTGAAAAGTGCACTATATGGTAAACAGGTAGATGGCTATATTTGGATGCTTACTCCATCCAGGTAGATGGTTCTAGTGAGCAGTGTATATTAATGAAGCTGGTGTTGTTCACTTGAATAACATCCGCATTTGGTTATACTATGTTCCTCCCAAACAAGCAGTTACCATTATGTAATTCAGAAATGCCGTGTGGACTTGGTCTCTCCTTATTTCTTTGCCACTAGTTTTGCCCTTTTTGTACCATGAATTTGGAGGCACCGTAAACGTTTCGATGTGACCGTAGGGTCTAGAAGCAGACAGATAAGATCAAAGAACAAGTTTAAACTCTATGTGTGGGACTGAGAATCATCTAAATGCATATCTGTCATCTTACTTTATTATGTAATACATATCATAGAAACAATGGACTGGAGAATTTAATGGCAATGATTCTCAAAGTATAGCTTCTTAGACTAACCCGTTTATTGAGGTTAATACATTTAGCTGCGAGTGTTGGTTTCCCTCTCCTGCTTTAGTCAAATCCAGGGAGACCTACAGATGATGCACCTCATCAGTAACCGTGTGTAATTGGGCTTGTCTGGCTGTGACTGACACTTGCCACAATGCCACTCATACTGCCGTAAGCAGCATTTACGACCCGGTGCGCAACTCTGCTCATCTAATCAACTAAGCATCTGTTTATTTATGCCTCATCCATTAAGTTCTTAACAGTGACCGCAGCAGATGGTGGTGGGTCAGAAACAGTGTAGCACAATCAATAGCCTCATTTTCTTTCTCCATGTCAGCAATGATGTGAGTGACACTGCTGTGTCAGATGTGCTTGAATTTCCACTGAGGCAGATCATCTTCTTAAATCCCCGTAGTCCTAATGTTGCTTTCCTCCCCTCCCTCTTGTTATAAAACCTGAACACACACATTATACACACTCTGCTGCAAATACAAGTGGGAAAAAAAACAGGAGGATGCGCCAGAGACTTGGCTTAAAAACTGTTACGAGGGACCGTTACATAAGGACTTCAGAAGCTTTAACTTTGTGTATTATTAAACCAGGCTCTTCTCAACTCTTCTCACAAGCCTACACAACAAACATATAAGTAGCAACACCTCCATGAGAGACAAAGTAAAATGAGTGATAGTGAAAGAGTGATTTGAAGCTTGTGTAAAATATTTATGAATTCCTGTTTTTCCTTCACATTTACAAAGCGCCCAGCAGAACTGACAAATAGCTGTTCCGAAGGATTAGCTGACAACCAATCGGCAGCACGAAGGTGAGTGGAGAAAGGGGGAAAAAACATAACAGTTCAGCCAAGCTCAGCTCAGCTTTGATTTAAGGATTGTTTGGGATTCAAATCCTAAAAACACACACCCACATATATATATATATATATATATATATATATATATATATATATATATAGGCTTTCATTCCGCATAACCTTTTCTTGGTTTTATAGGGCCATGTTGACAGTAAAAGACATTTACCACTTTAATAACTGCGACCAATCTAAATCTCTGAGGGATGTTACATATGCATGCTGACCTCTGTTGGTGGGTATATGGCAGCACAGAGTTGACCAACTGCATTCAAGATCTTCTGACATGAAATCATTTTAAACCCATTTTTAAAGTATAAATATCGAATAGGATCGCTGTTAATTTCAAAATCAGCATCCGACCTATAACCCCTTATTCTACTGTTACTAGTCTATCAGTACTGCATGCCAATATGCTTGTAAAACAGCCTTTCATTAGCACAGTCACAGTATTTGGTCTGATTGTCAGGCGGAATATTGGATGCTGACTATTGGCGGGCTAGTTGAGGATTAGTCAGATGAGCTCATCCCCCAAAACAAGCTGAAATAGAAATGAGGGCTTTAATCCGAAGTGGAAGGGCTACTGGCACAGAGTGGAATATATGCAATTTGGTATTGTTCCCCTGTTTTATAATCCACCATTACAACAGCACTGAGTTTTGAGCCTGTCCTCAAAATGGCCTACCAGTGAAAAATAAAGCTCAGGCAGCATCTCACTGACCCACAATAGTTTAATCCTTACAGGGTGACACAGTTAATGGGTCAACAACAGAAAAGTATGGCTTGAAACATTATCATGCAAACTCAGTGACTCACTCCGTAATACCAGCGATGCTCGATAAACAGCTGAATGAATGTCTGTGCAGCTACATTACATTTTAAAAAGTGAGTTTGTATGCAACTGACCCGACTGGCCTCAGCAGGTCTTGGTCAGCACTTTCACAATGTACGATCGGAAGATGCATAAATAAATAAAGAGTGTGGTGAATATTTAATAGTTGCCCACTGGATATTGTATAAACGAATCCCTCTGCTGATGCGAAGATGCACCGAGTTCAGCACAAAATTGAGTCAATAAATGCCCATATAGCATTCATTCATGATCCCTGTGGTTACGCATGTCTACATTTTTTTCATGGTCTATTTTTGTACTCTTGGATTTATGCCAGCACGCATGCCTTCTAATATGCTGATACCGCCATGTCGTGGTTTCAATTGGAACTGCATGCTGTGTTTGCGCTACAGACTTTCTCTTACAAGAAATGTAGAATGTGGGGGATTTGTTAAGGAGCTTATGGAACATCATAATGAACAGAAGCTTAAAAGATGATTACTATCATTGAGTGATTGGAAGTTTTGTTTGGCCTTCTAAGTGGGATTTCCTTCAATGTTTGCTGTGGAGGGATGTTTCTAAAGTCTGTGAAAATATCATAGTTATGTCATCACTGTTAACTCAGCTTGTGCTTTGAGACTTCACATTTATGACAGAAAGCCTGCATTAGAAACAGAGTTCATGGAGTCTGACCGGCACTGACATGGACACTTACCAGACATTGTGTCCAAAGAGGAAATGTTATAGAGGTGCATTATATAGCATCCAGCCAGGGTTTTTGAAGCTTGAAAAAGACGAGTATTTATTTCATTTTTTTCATTTGAATTTGAATTTTTACAATTTAGATTAAATAATTTATTGGTTTTAAAAGCTGCGTTGTGTGAATCACTTTGCCACTTAAGTTTTAAAAAGTGCTGTCATTATTATTATAATTATTATTATTAGTTTTATTATTAGTAGTAGTATTTGAACTATTATTAAAGTCAAGATATTACAGCCTCTGAAACACCAATTTTGCCACCAAGACTAAAAGCAAATTGTGATGTCAAAAATGAAATTAAATGTTATTCATATCATACCTTTAATTTGACTTGAATTTAAATGGTTTAATTATTCAAAAGTGAAACATAATTTGTTTCCTAATGTCAGAGTTAAATACTGACAGGTGGGTGGTTTTTATAAAATATTTTATTTTTTTCTTAACTTTTTGTCCCCGGGCAGCTGACAATCACCTTGTTGAACATGACATCACTGTTGTGCACCAGCAGAGAGCATTGTTCGGGATCATTAGCTGTTGTCAGCACCAGCACCTCTCTAGAAAATGTCATAAGATTGCTCTTCGTGTCATCATCACAGGTTGTTGAGAGGTTGTGGAAATTGCTGATTCAGACACTCTTTTATATGTTAACCAACGTTGTGAGGCTTGTGTAAAATTATTGCTCCAGGTCTGCATTCTATCTATGTTTCTACTGTGTATTTTACTGTATATTGTGCCTTTGTTAATATGTTTTGTGTTGATCTTGTAAATTATTGGCCCCGTATGATCACCTTGGGTTAAATGTGTTTTCTTCCTTGTCTGAAATAATCCTGTTAGGCACTTTGTGACTTGTGTCTTTGAAAAGCGCTATATAAACATATATTTACTTACTTAACTTTGCTGAGCATTGTTGCTAAAAAGTGACCACACTCGGAATAGGGTTTCGGTAAAACGCCTGAAATATCATCTTTGGTTAAGACAAGCTTAACACAGTTTCATGATTTGTTCTATGAGATAAAATGATCCTATCTGTGCTTTCTGTAACTTCCTGTGCAGTGATCAACAAAGTTGCTAATATGTGGCTGTCTCTTTAAGAACTGAGCAACAGAAGATCTATTGCGAAATGTTCATGCTACTGCCTGGCTTCTTATAGCTGATTCCAGGTGTAATAGTTATTAAAAGGCAATTAACCAAAAATGACACCAACACCAACAAAAGATTTCCTGACCCTCCTAATTGTTTTCAGTGTGTTAACGAAAAGTTTTCAACAGGTTTTTTGTCCTTGTCTTTTGTTCTTCTTCATTCAAAACCTGATGCTTGAGTTTAGCATCTATAAAGCACAACAGTTCAACACATGATATGCAGACTTGTCAGTAAATCCAGATGGCAAATTATTCTTATTTTAACCTTTTTAAATTTTGAATTGTTGGTGTTATAATATGTCATTCTGGTTTAATAAAGCTTACTTTTACTTACTTTTATAGTTTTGGGCATCAGTTTTATTGATTATGATAACATTTTACTCAATAAAGTAGCTGCTGAGATCAGGCAACACTAGAGTTCCTAAGTTGTGAGGGGGGGGGGGGCACGATAACGTCAGTGCTGGCACCTGACTGTTAGCTAGGGTAGGTGTCAGCAACAGACACTCATCCTCTCATACACACACACACACACACACACATACACACATGTGTAAAGACACAAGCACACATTCTCATACACATACAGTAAATCTAGAAACACACACTATCACACACACACACACACACACACACACACACGTCTTCAAGGTAAAAAAGTCCACCCTTCCATTATTAGTTTATGAAAGCCTGTTACATAAAAATACAAAAACATTTCACATTATACAAAAACACAACAGAGGAACAGATTATATGTCTGTATTTATTTTCATCAGAACACAATTTTAATCATTGTAGCATTAGTTTTCATACTTTTCAAAAAGATCATGACTTGTGAGACTGTTTTATAAAT
Organism: Anarrhichthys ocellatus; assembly: GCF_004355925.1. Lineage (NCBI taxonomy): Eukaryota > Metazoa > Chordata > Actinopteri > Perciformes > Anarhichadidae > Anarrhichthys > Anarrhichthys ocellatus. The sequence goes on along the minus strand of NW_022280077.1, from coordinate 2,019,513 downwards.
CATTTCATCAAAGTTGTTTGTAAAAAAATTAAAGAAGTTACTTGAACTAAAGCATCTATAATATTACAATATACTGGTAGTATAATAGTAATCATAATAATCATAATCGCAATGATACTTCTATATGACTTTGAACCTTTTTCATTTCTATAATCATAAATCTTTCTCTGTCACACACACAGAACCTCAACCTTTCACAATAAAGTTGCGAAGCTGAGGACGAGTCTATTGGTTAAACCTCACCACATTCTCTTTTAACATCAATGATTTCAGATGCTCGAAAATAAAAGAAAAATAATTAGAAGAAGAAGAAGAAAGTAACAGCGTGACATCAACTTAAAATACACAAGGAAACCTGGACGCAAAGACATACATTGTTCAGCATACTAATGTATTTACAACCAAAAAAGGAATGGGCTTCTGCATAGATCCACAGGATAGAGAACGGAACTATTGTGAAAACAGAGAGAGGCTGAGAGGGAGTGAAAGAGGGAACTATCTGTGTGCATACCATTTGGTGGTGGGTGCACTGGGGGTGAGGGGCAAGAGGCATACATAGTCTATAAGTGCAGGGGAAAAAAACATTAAATTAGTTGTTGTAGGTTGGTGTGTTATTGAATGTGACAGACCACTGTAGGGGGTCTAGCCTGAATCTATAGGACCCTACACAATGTCTTCTCAGTATGATGCAGTGTAAAGTGACAAACCAAAACACTTGAAAAATGGAATTATCACAGCAGAGTAACCTGTTGTGTGCATGCCTGCATTACCAACAGAAGTCAAATCAGAGATTTATATCGGTCCAATCTAATTCTATTATATTCTGGAAGAGAAGCCTTGCACACGAGGTGCATTCTTGGTGTTAACATGTCTGCAGTGGCATGAAGGACGGCACATATGCACAGCATTCGCACCCATCCAACCACAGTGAGGATGCATGTCTGCATGTGGAGCAGACATGGGTTGTTTTTTGTGCATGTCGAACAGTTGGTTTGTGATGGCTGTTACATCACAGCATGAATTGCTGACATGGTAGGCAAATGACTTGAAGAGATCCCCGAGGCCAACATGTGTTCACGGTGAGGGCTGTGTGAGGCTTATGGGATGGAACCTGTATGTTGCTGACTTTGCACATTCCTCCGACACTGACAGACCCTGTTTTCCTCCTGTTGCCCATTACGTCTGAAATCTCATGAGAAGCAGTGTGTCATATCAGATTTTTATTGGGTTTATTTTACTCAATACAAGGTATGCTTTGGCACCGGTTTCGGGTCGTTATCCACTTCATTCCCCCTGACCTTCTGCGCACCATCTCATTCTTAGACAAGGCTTGAGGGAATATTCTATCAGGAATGTGCCAGAAGAAAATAGCTCTACCCCTACCCTAGTCTGTTTTGGGTCTTGGGGCAATGACACAGTTATTACACATTGTACAGTACAATGGTTTCATACTACAGTCCATGCAACTTTAGGGCTGCAGTGAATAATGAGAAAACTAATGTAGCAGGTCCCTGTGGGTCTAAAAACAGTGGTTTGCCACACCTGTCCTGCAGGCCCCAAGGTCGTAGCAACGCTAATGAGCTATCCAGAGAACACAGCAGTTAGCAACAGACACACACACACACACACACACACACACACACACACACACACATACTCATCAGCACACTTTTACTCACAGGCCCATCACTTTCTCCTCCAGAGTTCAGCCTTCCTGACTCATCTGTATATGACAGTCCTTGTGTGATAGGTCTTCAGCAGCAGTCGCAATATAAAAGAATATAAATATCTCCATCTACTGGCGGCCAATAGAATAGCAGCATTTTTCTATCACTGACTGCGGTCATCCAAGATGGGCATGGGTATACTGTGCTGAATGACAATGAGTAGTTATGTATTTCATGCAAGCAGGGATGGTCATGTCTAGAGTGGGGCAGGTACCAAACAGAAAATGTGTAAAAATAAGCCAATATACTGGTTATATAGACATGGTGTGAATAAAGATGAATTTTAAATCCTCATATAAGCTGTATAATAAAATTCTTGACATCAGATATCTTATTGGACATCTCATTTAAGTAATCAACATACTTGAGAGTGGGGAAAAAAAATGCATTCAACAACATCTGTTCGTCTTCGAATACCTGATCTCACAGCCGTGTTCATCGAATAGACAAAAGACAACGAAGAAACCAAAGAAGAAGTCAGCCCTTAAGGTCACACCATTCCTTTCTGTTCACAAGCTGGTCAACATGTATAGAATAAACATAAGTGTCAGCTGACTTGGATGATTATCAGGTTATGCCATTAGTGCTTACACAAACAGTGACATGCTCCTCTCTCTGGATGTGTTTCTGTTACTGCTCTCCAGCAACTGCCGGTGGAATGCCTCCGTACTGCAGGTGTATGAGTTTAGAAAAGAAACAGGAAATGAGCCATGTTTTTACCCTTAATTGTCGGCTAACAATTTGGATGTGCATGTTGTTAAGTGTGTCTGACTGTGTTGATGATAATGTTTGTACTGTATATCTTAATAAGCCCTTTACTTAATGAGACATTAGTTTGATGTTTTGAGGAGAAAAGTACAAGACAGGGGGGCATGCTACAGGAGCTGATTTGGGATCAGAAGTGGAGTGCGGAGTGGGGCTGAGGACAATTAACAAAAGAGGCGGTCATAACCTTGCAGAAGGCCTCCACATGCAGTTCATGAAAATTGATTACACATTTTGATTCAATAGAAACAAAATTGAACAAATTGTCTCTGTGTTGGTGATATGTAGAGTGTCATTCTATGCGTACTGTACGGCCAGGGAGCAGGGTAACGGTGTAATATGCCTATTGGTGGACAGGGGATTTTCCTTCACGCTACTGCAAGTAGCACGCTAACTTGCCTAGTGATACTTAAAGTCCTTAAAAGTCCTTAAAGGTAACATCCAGTCATCATGTTTCCTGTGAATAAAAAGGCCTGAGGTTTAAATGACTCCACTGATAAAGACGTCAGTATTGGTTGAGGCGCTAACTGTAATTATTTATTTTTATAAAATGATTCATACTTGAACAACAGGGAGAGGGAAAATAACTAAGGTCCTTAAGGCAGAGGAGACTAAGGAACCTTGCGGACATTATTTTGACTGGATAGTACCTTTAAAATCTAAAATAACAAAATCGTATTCATCTGGAACAAAAATAACATATATTGATCCAGTGCAATAATCCTGATGTCAGTTAACTTTGCTGAGCATTGTTGCTAAAAAGTGACCACACTCGGAATAGGGTTTCGGTAAAACGCCTGAAATATCATCTTTGGTTAAGACAAGCTTAACACAGTTTCATGTTTTGTTCTATGAGATAAAATGATCCTATCTGTGATTTCTGTAACTTCCTGTGCAGTGATCAACAAAGTTGCTAATATGTGGCTGTCTCTTTAAGAACTTTTGAACTATTGTTATTATAATATATTATGTATAATTATTTTGATAAGAAGTTGTTCATTTGGCTCAGCCCTAAGGTAGGGTTTGTCTTAAACTAAAATTGTCATTCTGGTTTAATAAAGCTTAGGTCTTACTTTTATAGTTTTGGCCATCAGTTTTATTGATTATGATAACATTTTACTCAACAGAGTAACTGCTGAGATCAGGCAACACGTCAACTTCGCTACGATGAAATCCAATGGCAAAAAAATCAAGCAGTTAGATCTTATTAAATATGTATTATAAACTAACTATCATTTTAGCCATCCAGCTTATCTAAATCATTGTGTTTGGTGTTAAAACTGAAAGTGAGTACACCTAAAATGTTTATACTAATCCTTCATTGCACAGGAAAACTATCAGCCGTTATTGTATCTGCTATATGAGTTTAAACTGGTGAGTGCAGTGCCTTGATAGGAATCACGGTCAAGACTATGAAAAGAGGTCCTAAGTTGAAATAAAATTGAGATACCAGTGTTGGTGATATCGGAGGAATGCTTCCTGTTTGTTCCTATTGTGTTTCACAGTTTAGCTGTAAGCTTTTTACTGATGATTACAGAAAAGTGTTGATCCTTTTAAAACAGTGTTAATAGATTATCTCACAAAACAAAGTGTTGGAAAAACCATAATCCTGTGTTGAACACAGTGCTTGTTACGGATATCAGAACCACATTTAAAACTCAGTGAAGTTTTAACAGGAGTGTGGACAACATGGCAGAGCTAAGTGACATCGGGGGGGGGGCATAAAAACATCATTGCTGCACCTGCCGGTTAGCTAGACTGTTCAGGTACGTGTCAGCGACACTCATCCTCTCACACACACATACACACATGTGTAAAGACACGCATACACGCACACGCACACGCCCACGCATTCTCGCACACATACAGTAGATCTATAAACACAAACCATCGCACACACACACGCACGCACACACGCACGCACACAGACTTGCAGCTAATTTGTTTTACACATTATCCGTCTTATTCAGAGAACACATTTTCTTCCTGTATGAGAGAACCAGAAACAAACACAAAGGATGAACATTAGAAAGAGAATATGATTGTGTTATTCCATAATCAGCCAGTGCAACAGAAACCATTAATTGGAACACAGTGTAAAAAAGCGTAGTGAGAGAAAATCAGCCATGGGGAAGCCGACCTTCCCACTCAACAAAGGCCGTGGCATTGTCCCCTTTCTATCTAAGGGACTGGTTGAGTCCCTTAGTATGTCTGTTCACTTATTTATTTGTTTTGATTGATTTCTGTGTCTTTCGTCTCAAAGCGTCCCACATTTTCCATGTATGCGTAGCAGAATGTCCACAGGCACACGGCTCCTCCCGCCGTTCGCAAAAACTGCGGCTGTATTATTCCACATGGTGAGGGAATCCCCCACCCCAACAACCTCACCTCCTCCTGGCAGCTCGATCACTCCTCGCTGGCAGGGCTCTCCTCCAGAGGCGTGATGGCGGGGAGGCCCAGTCCTGTTGCATTGTGGGATGCAGTGAGGCTGGCAACAGTGTGTAGGAGGACGAGGACCAGCAGGCAGAGTTTGAGCCGGCTGTTACACAGTCTGCAGGCTGCCGAGGAGCTGAGGGAGGTACGGTGCTGGCACGGCGGGTGAGTTCTTTTCAGGGTCCCCCGGGAACGGTTGTCCACTTTCAAGTCCCACCGCACGTCACAGCACTCTGCATCTGGGTCAACACCTGATGGATAGTCCTCCAGCAGCCCTGGGGGTTGTTTCGGGGGAAGGGTGGTGGTAGAGATAAAAACAGTCAGCTGACACGTTCTCTTAAAGATGCTGCCATGTAGCATGTTTCATAAATCCTGTACTTGCTTTCTGTCACAAAAAGAGCATTGCTGCTTCTCCAACGTTCCCCACAAGCACTGCTTTGAGAACCAAAAGACATTAAAGACAATAACAACAGTGGACCTCAGTAAGAATACATTTCTATGAACTAGGAAACACAAGTTTGATTGTCAGTGCTTCTTAATTTGCTTGTGTTTTAGATATTTGCAGTTGCAAGCTGAAACAATTATTCGAGTAATTAACTGACAGAAAATGAATAGAATAGAATAGATTGTTAATCAATAATCACTTTATAGTGACAGCTAAAACAAGCTATGTGAATATGTCATCTTGGGCTTTGGAAATGATTCAAATATTCTGACATGTTAAAGACAAAATGATTCATTGATTAGTCTTTATTGACAATAATTGTTAGATACAGGCCTTTTGCAATGCTCTAAAGTTTTTAAATGTGAGATATGAGATTATTTTGAAATGGTGATCAAATGTTTTCTTGCTTGCATTTCGTTCATTTCATTTGTGGTCTTAAGCTGCAGTGCAGTGATCCATCTCACAACCAGGTTGTATTGAATGTGTGATTTCTCTATTCTACATGCTGCTGCACTCCTAAAGTCTCTTTTATATTCTGCTCAGAAACATTATTGTCATTACTGTAGTCTTACCTTTGCAACTAGGCCTACAGGTACACCATAGAAGTATTTTTGATGTTTGAATTCTGCATAAAGATTGTCAAAACATATACCGTATTTTGTGCTTTACTGACGTTATAAGCAAAGGGTGTTTGTCACAGCCTGTGTGCACCTTAATATGAAGAGTGAACTTTGAATAAGTGTGTGCCCACTCAGCACAGTTTGACTGTCAACAGCTTAACCGTGACAAGAGGAACCATGTAATTACAGCAAGATTGTGACAATCATCTGCATTTAGAGCGACTGTGTTTGCAGGGTTTTCGACAAAATACGCACATACACAGATGCAGAGGTGAAAGACACAACCTGCAAGTGCTCTTTTCATCTCACTTATTTCTTTTTTTACCCAAATACTCGATTAGTCTTGCCCAGTGCACCGCAGCATAATGAACATGTAGATGCCACATGGTAAGAGCTTACTACTGCTTTAAAGGTTTGGTGATATTCTACATTTTCCGTTTTGTCAGCAAAGCCCATGAAAAACTAAATATTATCTGAAGTCATTCAAAGACTGATTTAGCTTATTCTTATGAGCTATGGATCCCATGATTGTCCTAAAACTATTTTTTTTAAAGTCACACCGTTGTACTGGTAGAAAGGTTTCTTCAGTACGATGAACGTCAGCACTGTAGTTTATTTTGACTCAATCCCACACACACTACTTCTTGCTATACATTTCACTACACAGCAGATTTGTATTTATCTACAGCTGCAAATAGTCCCAGACAAATGTCCTAATCCCTCCAGTTTGAGTAAAATTAGCCTTTTCTTCTTTTCATCTTGAATGTAAGTATTTACAGTATGACCCACTTTTTAAGATTTCGTCTGATGACAGGAATGGGCTTGGAGCTGAGAGCCACAGACAGGCTGGCTACATCAGAAACTCTTTAGAGATGGACCAACACAATGTTGATTCTGGTTTCTTGTAGTTAATAATAACAAAAATATAGATTTTTTTTTATATATAGCCATATCCTTCAATTTCAAAGAGCCACAAATTCAGTCTTGTTTAGTACTCTTCATAAACAAATGAATCAGTTCAAACGATCAAAAGAAAAGGGTACACAAATAAGAAACACATGCACTACTTTTATTTCATCCGCCATACTGTACATGAATGTAACCTGATGTTCAACATGAACACCAGAGGGCAGCACCAACATGTGATGTCAGTGTGTGCCTTTGTATTCATCATGTTGAGGGGACAGAAATCTGCTCACAGTGTAACACTGCGCCCCCACTCACTCATCTTCCATGTATGTGGAGACAAAAACCTGGTCTTGACAGGGTCAAGCATTATTTAGAATTCAGATGTGTGTGTGTGTGTAAGTGCGTGTGTGTGTGCGTGTAAGTGTGTGTGTGTGTTTTTATGGCTGGAGATAAGCACATTCACTAACACTGACCCACAGAGTGCCATTAGCTGTTCAGTACAGATAGAGCATGCAGACTTATTGTCACAGTCCACCATTGTACAGATGCCTCTTGGTGCTGTGAGTAATTGGCAGAATTTGTTGTTATGGTGTATCACCCTGTTAGTCTGGTGATTAAAAAGAACATCCTGTAACTGTAAAGTCAAGTGTGTGACCATCAGAGTTGCTTTGAACAGGACACTACGCTCGCTATGTCCTCATTATTTACTCTTGTACAATGAGACACTCAGGCCAAAAGCATGATGGCACCAGGTAAAGGCAACTTGTTACTCATAGCTGCCAATCCCAGATTTGGGGAACTAATGCTCTTTCATCCCTCAAATAGTCAACAAAGCACTTTTCTCCAGCTGCACAGTTGAGTTGTTTGGTAACCTGGGCAGCTGTATGCACATTACTGATGCCAATCTTTAAAATAAGGTTAAAAGAAAACAAGCACAGGGGCTAAAAACAAACAGAAAAAGGCACAAACTGTAGGATGATTTTTTTTTTTTGTACCTGTACATATAAAACTGGGGCTGCCTCCATGAATGAGATCATCATTGTCGGGCAGGACGAAGGGGCACCGCTGCTGCACCTCCAGGCAGTACTGACCACAGGGGATTCGCTTACTGCAGTGCATTTGGGTGGTCTGGAAGTACTGAGAACACAGCCAGGGCTTATAAACCATCTAGGACAGAGAGACAGAGAGGTGAGGGCAGGGGAGGGAGAGAAGACGGGTGGAGGGGGTGCAGAGAGAGGAAATCAATGAGTTAGGGAGGGTTGCACTGGATGAAACGCATATACACACATGCAGACTCGCACATGAACGTGCATCATCGACGACCTCTACAGCTATTGATTCACACTGAGCAGATATCCTGGTGATCCTGATATCCACTGTTTAATGAATGTGGCTGTTGCTGGGCAGTCATCACTTTGTCAGTCAACATACAGTATTACCCAACCTCCTCTTAAGAACAACTGAGCGTCAGTGTGTAGCCTACTGTGGATGCATTGCTCAGTTTTCCGAAGGATGACCTCAAATACACAGATGCTTCATGAAATAATTCCTGGTTGAAATGTAATGCACCAGAGGACCAACAAGTCAAATCACAATGTATAATGTAATTCTAAAGTAAACATATTAGTACCCTCACTACTGTTATCACTCTCAGATCAATGCAGGGACTATCATTAGACAATAATAGTTTACTGTTGCTAAACTGTTTTTCTGAAACTATTTAGGATTTGTTTATGTAAAATGAAAATCAAACAAAAGTTGTCCACATGAAAACTGAGCGAACTTCACTGAAAGAGACCATGAGATTAGTTGTGGTTGAAAGATTCGAAAGAAGCTCGTCGGTGGGCCTTCAAGAATCAAAACACGGAATTGGATGACCTATCGCTACCAAATAAATAGACAGCTCTTTTAATGCTATAGCAAAAGTAGACAACAATCTAAGTTATTACCGGTATCTGATGCAAACACAGCAGGATAACTATAGCTTTTATTTTGAATTATCATCAGTTCACTAACATTGAATAACACAAACACTGGTGTTGTGTTACAACAATTGGCTTATTATGTATGTCAGATCAGCTCAAATGTACAGCTCGCGGTTAAAACAGGGCCTTCATCGTGTAATGTTGGAGTTTGTTTGTGGTAATTTGTTTGAATTTTCTCACCCATTTTCTCAACTCTACAAGTGGGGACAAATCATTTACTTAGCACTTAATTTGTCTCCTCTCATTTAATAAGCCAGTCGCCTCATGCGGTATAATCACCTGCAGTAATTTGATGGTATTTCCTGTGAAAAACTCCAGAGACTGTGAGGCAAGCTAGCACCTGCTATGAGCTAATCATCACGCCTTAAAACCGTGCACTGGACCATATATCATATCATTCCCCCGTAGATACTTAATGTGCATGTTGTGGTTGTGAGCCAGAAAGAAAAGAAGAGAGCAGGATTGAATGTGTATGTTGATATTTGTATAATAGCAATGTAGGGCTCATCTGGATGACACACATATTTACAACAAAAAGAATCCCTGAACATGTTAAAGAGGAAATATACACATGGGCAACAACGTGTAATTATTTTGGCAAAAACATACTAATCAAACATGTAAGTAGACAAATCACACAATTAAATCATTATGTAAATATTGCTTGAACATATCCGCTGGGCTGAATCATCTGTCATGCTCTTTGTAGACTGAGAGGCACATACGTGCATTACTAAACACATGCACATACTGACATTCTGCACACATACCGTACAGTAAATTGCTGTATTGCTAATAATTGGATTTCCTGTCGAAGATAAGGTTGGTTCCTGCGGACACCGCACACACACACACACACACACACACACACACACACACACACACACACTGCCCTTCTCTCTAATCTAATGCTGCATAAATGTCACAAATGAAAATGTGTCCGCATTACCTAATGTCACATCTTGTACATACAGCATTAGATAAATATTTCTAAATTACTTGTGAGTCGATGTATGTGTGAGAGTACACGGTTGTCTTTTGCATTTTGCTTGAGCATTGAGCAACACATTTTCCACCTCATGTCCTCCTGATCCCGGTGTTTGGACAACTTCTCATCGTGTAACTGTCAGCCAAGGGGACACGAAGACAAACCGGGTGAAATTCAGCAACGTATCACATTACACTAACGATGTCACTGGCAATGCGTGTCAAGTAGTGTTCTGTTTTTGGCATTTATCACACATTTCCCCTTACTCAGCAGAATCTCAGAAAACAATGTTAAAGTCAATCATTTGCGCTGAGGCTCAGACAAAAATAATAAAAAAATCTAAAGCTGAATAATCAACAACATCACAAATGAAGAGATTGTGTTTACACAGCGCCCAAAGCGCCCCGTTAGCTTTGCCTCCGTAGCAGATAAGGTGTCACATTTCCTTACATCAGAATTCAAGTCAGTGTTGCTTAATGCTTATTTACAAGGACAAAGAACTACAGTGGGTTGAATCAAGGTGACACCTAGACCATGTGACAAGAACAAAAAAGGGCAGGCGTGTCTTGTGAGCCTGCCAGTCAGCAGAACTTCTGTGCGAAGTGAACAGATGTGGTGTAGGTGCCGTGTCTCTTTTTGGCCATTTGCCACAGAGTCATGTCATTTTGCACTCAGTCCCAGTTAGTGAAGCCCACTGCTGCTGCTGCATATGAGATCTCACAACCACCAGTCTACTGTAGACCCGTGACAAGTAATTTGTCATCCTGCTGTCACATCTCAGAGTGGGAGAGAGAGAGACAGCAAGTGAGAGAGATAGGGAGAGGAGTGTCAAGATAGAGATAGTCGTAGGATGGACTCTTTCTCTCATTTATATAATGAGAGTAAAATACTGCTTTCTCCTCAATCACCGACTCAGTAAGTAAGAGGTCAGCCAGCTGGCTCTCCAATTTTAATTCTCCTTTTTCTGTCAACTTTCGCCTCCTTTTACACCTCCCATTCACTTTTGCTGGCTGAACCCCTGTCATTGCGTCATCTTTCCCAATAAGGGTGCGAAGTTGACACAATACAGGCCTCATGGATTGATTAGCTGTAGTGATTTTATACATGAAAAACCTACAAGATGTATTTTCAAATAAAGACGGTGAACTGCAATGTACTATAATTCATTACTTCAGTATTTATTCATCAAGGGTAGCCCACATCAGTGCAATGTAAATATGTATGGCCAACCTGATCTCACATGAATTACATGATATGATCACAACCTCTTAACAGCACATTGTGTTGCGGTGGCACGTACTATGTTAAAATGACGTGCCGATTCTACGGAAAGATCTCGTCATCTGCACTCCCTAGGCGGGCTGACTCCATCATCACAACAACAGTCATGTTCACCATTCTTTCAATTTAGGACACAGCACATCAGTACATCAACATAGTTGCGTTATACTCCCTGCTCTGTTTCTCAGAGTTTCTCTTTTTAACAGAACTAGTGTTGTCAATCACTCGTTATTTACATCACTTCTAGTAGTAATGCATGTAAATTGATAGATATAAAGTAAAAGAACATCCTCATGGAGATAAAGAACAAATGCATTAACTTGCTTGGGCTGTAAGTTGAGCATTCATAGTGCCATAGTTGTTCAGAAACCACAATTTCCACGGCAAATGCTTCAGTTCAGTTGCAATCTCTTTGCACAATGCAGAGATATCTAGAGGCAGCATGAATGCAATCAAAGTCAATGGAAAGAAGACAGTGGAGATCAACAGATGCAGATGTTCAGAACAGAAGTCTAAAGTTGAAAATGACAACAACAACTTCAGTGAATATCTGTGGTGGTCCGAGTTGTGTAAAGAGAGATATCAGGAGATAAGTCTGTCTGCTCAGCACAACAGAGTCGGTGCTTGTTGTAACAGCAAACGTCAGTCGGGAAACTTGTTCATTGCTTGTGGCTGAAAGACTAAAAACACTCCTGCGGTCAAAGCAAGCAGAAAGTTTGCTTTTGAAATTTTAAAACGAGACAATTGAAAATATTTAGGTTGCATTACAGTCCAATCTGCAGCTCTACAATGGATTCATTTTTCTATCACAGAAAATAATGCCTCAATATTTGATAACATCCCCCTCCCCTCCCTGCTCTCCACTGGTTTGCTTGCCTGTTGTTTATCTGCAGAGTTGAGTCTCAGCTGTCCTCTGGATTGGATTATTTCATAACGATTAGGCTAATAAGGTTGTAATTGATGGAAGGCCCTATCCTGCTCTGTGGTATTGGTTTTAAGTGGCCCCGGATGGCCCTGCCTTGTCAGAGCCTCATCTTTAATGTTGTGGTTGTGGCTGAACTGCTGACAGAAGCTGAGGGAGCTGGTAGCAACACACCAGATTACTGCAACTCTTTCCTCTTCAACATGCAGTACAGTACAGTAGCGCTACAGAGAGGCACAGACACACAAACACATGCGGAGTCTCATGAGCCGCCTTGTCAATTACAACGAACACAGCCATTCACTGCTTCGCTGCGTTGAGGCTATCCGCTATTTTTTTATCCTCTTTTCTGCTCTTCTTATTTAAATGATCCTCGGCTTGAATTATGAACCAAGACAAGTGTACAGCACAATAGCCTGGTATTAGCATACTTTTAAGTTGTGTCAGACTGGGGCATGGAGGTAAAACAACAGAGGGAAATGATGAAAAATGTGTGAATTCAGGTTAAGCCTCATTGTCTTCGCTTTTTAACTATTTTCACAGGAATTTTGTCTCAGAGCACTTAATGATGTTAGATGTCCTGCTGCAAAAAGTAATTTACAGTCAACAAGCACAGCAAAGAATATCTTTGGAGACAGAAAATGCAAATATATTGTATTTATTCTGACTATGTTAAAGAACTAGAAATAGAGAGAATATTTTTGGAATTGTGATTTTAACAAATGTTTAAATATTCTCAGAAGAGGCATTTCAAAATGTAATTTTGTAGTATTGAAATAAATCAATGGACCCTATGCACTGTATACTGTCTACTGAAGAAAATGCAATTTCCCCAAAAGCACAGATTATCAGTCTGCAATCTCTCCACAGTGTTGGATGAAATGAGCAGTCCATTCAAGCAGTGACAGAAAGGCAGTCCAAGATGTGACGGGTCAAATAGGTGTCCTGCTTTAGTAGGAGCCAGCATGTAAACTATCACTTTAATTCCTACGGCAGCAGTAGCTGCAATGCCCCATGGGAGTTCCAGTACAAGATGGGGGGCTGAATGGTCAAATTGCAAAGGTTACACACCAAATGTAATCGAAAAAAAAACAGCATCCACATTCACAGATGTAAACAACCGAGTGTGCATAACTAAACACGCCGGTAAGTCGATGTATGTAATCAAGCGTGAACTCAAACAGAAGGAAAAAGAAAGGAAAGTGCATGTATAATAAATTCAATATCATTGCAGAACTACCTTGCTGACTTAGGAGATACCATTTCATTGGCTGTGATATTCGTATTGTGCAATTCCGTGTGTGTGTGTTGATTAGCTTGGGGCGGCAGCACCTGGCGAGCATAAAAACAGTGTCAACTGCAGTTATAAAGAGAAAATGTAATGTAGCTAATGATCTAAGCAACGAGACCGACAAACAAACAGGCAGGTTTAGCCAAGGTGGTTAGAGGAGCCAATGAGAAAGTAATAGTAAAACAAAAGCACAGGCAAGGCTGCCGGCAGACCGAAGGCCCAAAACAATACATTGATTGGAAGAGAAGTGGTGCAGAAAGCACTCATGCAACTCCCTGAGAGGCAGCTATTCAATTACATTCAGGTTATATTTGAATGACTGTGTGGACACATGAGGCCTGGTTTCAAATTATGACCCACCTGCTGTTTGTAGCAGATGCACAACAGAAACATTCACGCATATAGCAAACACACACACACACACACACACACACACACACACACACCCACACACACATGAGACCACAAACGGCTAAACACCACTTCATATCTTTTAATATGGGCTGCTCATTTGGCAAATAAAAGTCATGCTGAAGTAATTGCCATACACCAAGGACTTACATTCTTAAATTGAGTTAAGTTATTAAAAGGAGAACATAGCCAAACAAATAGAGGGACAGGTGGGGACGTGTGCAAAAAATAGAATAAACTCAGACTTCAGACAGCACCGTGTTCACCAGACTGTTAAGCTGAGACATTTGACAGGCCGTGTTTCAATGTAGTGAGATTCTCAGAGAAAAGGGAAAAATAACACAAGCTTTATGAGTGCTGAATTGCAAAATAGCAGCTGTACAGGGGCACAAAGGAATGAATGAACGATTCGGTCATGGCAGTATGTGAATTAATAATGAAAGAGGTGCCTACAAGAGTGGTGCAGGTGTGAGTCTTTGATCCGTTTCAGGTCCTACTGTCAGGATGTCATTCTGTCTGGACCAGTTGATAAAGTTATCACCTAGCTCCAATCACACACACATTTATAGAACCGTGTGAGAAAAGAAAATGTGCTAGGTTTGAACAGTGAAGTACCTGTCTTCATGAAGGGGATGATTGTACTGTATGAAAGAAAACAAGTCTCAGTGGTTACTGTGACGTCCCTCCCTCCTCGTCTGCTCCGTGTTTGCTCCGTGTGGAATTCCGACTCAGGAGCCAAAAAAGCACAGGACAAGAGGAAGTGGTTTACACCTGAGTTATTTGGGCCTTATTCACAATGCACCATCAAATGCTCTTCCTGCCCCACCAACATCAAGTATCCTCTCTTCACCACAAATGAAACATGTTTTACTAATATCTGATTGATTTGGACCTATACAACATGAAGACACAGTGTCACTTTTGTGATTGGCTTTTCATAAGCACTGGCTACCGGTCAAACAGCTGACTACTGGGGGTGGAGTGCTATTCATTTAAGTACCAAAGCACACGCACGACGCATGGACACGGTCAAGTTGTGGCTCATTTTGAAGCTTATGTAACCACAGTTCGATAGCAAGTTTACATACATTAGTCAACTAAGCACACGGTCAAATGTTACATGGACTTCATGGAGGACTGATATATATAACGTTGCTCTTACTCTACTTTGTGAACGCTCTGTGAACATTAGGAAAACAACATCCTGTGAAATGTTCTGTTAGGAGAATGACGTTCTGAAAGAATATCTCGTGAAAGTTAAGAAATAAACGTCCACCGCAAAACGTTAAAACAACGAGCTCGGTGTGAACGTTAAGAAAACCATAGATATAAAAGAGTGGATACAACATTACCTCATATGATAACCCTCCACCATTTTACCTGGGTATTATTTACAAGCACCAGCTGCAACTGGTTGACAGCAAAAGGACCAAAGAGATCAGGGAGGCTGGCATCACTTTGCCCAAGTCAGTATAGAGTAGATGCGAGATATTTTACATATAGGTCAACTAAAACTACAAAAAGTTAGCGAATTTGGTAACTTTACAATCAAAGTTATTGCTGATTGCTAGCTCCCATCAAGTAATAACTAGGAAACATTGTTTTAATGTTAGCTCTACTAACGTGGCTCAAAGGTAAGGTTAAGTAATGTTAAAACAAAGTTATTAATACAACCCCAACATTGTTAAGCAGCTGATTCCATGCAAATCAAGAGTAAAGTAAACATACAACGTGTTAACGACTTCACTCCTAAATCTCATTTCAGAATATCTCGAGACACATCCAGAAAGCCAGCGTCACAGTACACAAAAAGTGAAGCAAAACATGCCGTTAGCCACATCCTCCAGCAGCATGAAACACTAACCAACCACTCAAACGTTCACACTTTGTGGTCCCGGTACTCTAAACCCTACAGCTTCTCTATAAAAAAATACAGCGAAAGTGTCGGCTAGAAGGTACTACAATGAAAAATTATGGATGTGAGGATGGTGATGGATGAAGAAGAAAGAAGACATTTTCTACAGGGAGCACATCCATATGAACAAAACATTTGCCCTTAATGTTGATTAATCGAGGTTATCCGGGTGTAATTCATCGGCTCTGTCACACTGATAATTCATTTGACAAAGATAATGATCAGCAAGATGGACCTACTGTGAGTGAGAGTGATGAATCAACACCCACTGCAGTCATACAGCCTGCTGTTAGCTTTACTGGGCCACGCTTGTATGCATGTGCGTGCACCTGCAGCTCAGTTATCAACTCTTTCTGCCTCAGTGGGGTCCCGCTCCTGCATCACAGCCATGCGGACCCGTTTAATACTGTAAGCCATCAAAGCAACAGACAACTGTTCACCGTAACTGCACAGTTTCACAGGAAAATCCCTTTCTCTTTGTGGAACTGTTATCTCTCCTGCTGCTATAAATGACTCCCACCACCCCATCCCACCCCACTCCCCCTTGTCTCCCTCTGCAGTGTGTACTGCAGCAGTTGGATGAAAAATGGCCTGGAAGGGGGGCCTACACAAGGTTGCCAGCAGAAAACATAACAGATATGCACGCTCACCTTCAGAAACACACTGTGCTGTGTGCTCTCCTTCTAGCTTTGCTGTGCTACGTCTGCTTGCTGTGTTTCTATCTCTTTTACAGGTAAAGCAAGCACACGCAGGCATTTAGAAATGAGTTAGAGAGAGATGACGTGGTGTCTTCAAAGGTCTTTACAGTATTGATATGCTATAGTTGTTAGCTTGTTATCAGAGGGCTTTCCTCCCACAGGTGCCACTGACTCAGCAAGGCCAGTCATGTCAGGCCCTGGGGATCGGATCACTCAAAATTGAGTGTGCCAATTTGGTCAGTTAATTACCTTTTTGTCTAAAAGGTACCTAAATCATGTTTGTGTCCATCCACAAACATTTGTTTTAGTGACTCCCCTCAAATTGCTAATCACTTCTTCGTAAAAAGAAAACTATTCCATCCATATTTATCTGGTATGAAAGGTAAAGTCAGAAAGAAAATAGAGAGGAATCCTCAAAGTGTGTTGATAAAGTTTATCTCTGCTTCAGTAATTGATACTTTGATTTTGTGAGCAGTTAACAGTCAACTCGTTGCTTTCTGTAGAGAACCTAATGATTCCGAGGTCAGTGTCCTAGTTGTGTGCCAGTCAGCAAATCCTCCACACTGCTGCCACTGTGCTCAAGCTCTGCATTTTTAAGATTACATCATAGCATTACTTATAAAAAGTTTCAAAAAAATAGCAATTCTAAAAACATTTTGCCATTTAAAGATATCGTAATAACTGCGTTAAGTGTGGCTAACAAAGTTTAAACATGTTTTTTTTTATCCAGGAAACCGTTTTTATCCTTATTGTCTTTATTCCCACCTTTTAAAAGTCACCCACTGTCACCCTCTCACCTAGTGTCCCAAATCACTCGTTTTATAATGATATGAATTGTATTATGCACTGAGTGTGAGTACGCTATCTGGATTAAATTCAGTTTTATATAAATTCATACTGTATAAAGCTCTGTCAGCATGAGGCCTAGATGATGTGAGATTCAAAAACAAATACCGTATTCTATAAACATCCTTAGTTGCTGCACATAGAACTACAACCAAACATGCACACACACACACACACACACACACGTACGTGCACAATCTCTTGTAACACAGCAGAAAATGGGCACTAACTATTTAATTATCAGATGTGCAGCTACCAGAGGTGAGGAGGTATTGATAATGGAGTCTTGTCTGGGCAGGTCCAACAGCAAGCTGTCTGTGAACCCAATACTAGCCGCTAGAGTACATCACACACGTACACACACACACACACACACACACACACCACACACACACACGTACGTGCACAATCTCTTGTAACACAGCAGAAAATGGGCACTAACTGTTTAATTATCAGATGTGCAGCTACCAGAGGTGAGGAGGTATTGATAATGGAGGTCTTGTCTGGGCAGGTCCAACAGCAAGCTGTCTGTGAACCCAATACTAGCTGCTAGAGTACATCACACACACACACACACACACACACACACACACACACACACACACACACACACCGCATACCCTGTGTAGAGGCCAGCTCTACTGACAATAGATTTGATTCCGAACCTTAATAACTCCAAAACTCTCAGAGAATTGAATATCATTTTTTCATATTCAAGGTTGAACGCAATTAAATTAAATACTCAAGTGTTACAGCCAATTACCAAAATTGCATGATTTCACGGTGATTAAATGAAATTGTCGACAAATCATTTTATGATTATATTTGATCAGCCTGACATTTATTTATCAACAAGAATTTCAAACAAGTTGATTTCAGCATCACCTAAAAGCAGGGTGGTAGTCATAATAAAAAATAGAATTAACCACGAATGCACAATGTCATTAGCTTTCGATTTCACACTTTACGTCAGATTAGGCCCCCATGGTGCACGGTGTATACAGTGGTTATGCCTGTTGGCTGTGTATAACAATATAGAGCGTTTTTTGTCTACGAATTCTATATCAAGCCAGGACAGTAATTTCCTGATAAAAAGGTTAAGCTGCCAGCTCATGCACTGGGAAGCTGCTCTTCTAACCAAGATTTCACTACATGCTGATGTTGTAGAATGCAAAACAACAGGACCCGGAATTACAGCCCTCAAACACATCATAAGTGACAGGAAAATTATGTGTTTATTTGGGGTATTTTTGGAACAGACCAGGTCAGACAAAAAGTGCTTCGTCAGCAATGCTTCTGAGAAGATCAATTTCTAATAGCAGTATCCCACAAAGAAGGAGCAAACTCAAGGACAATGCTCCATGTTATGTGTATGCGTGTGTTTATGTAAGCACATGCTCATCTATGTACAGTAGGGGCACACACAGGCATGCACAATATGTGGAACTCGAGGTCTCTGTACTGCAGCTTGAATCATCATATAACCCGAAGCTTACAAAGCATTGCACTGATCAAAGTAAGCTTTCCATTGCCACAGAGGAAGATGTAATGGTCCCTATGGGAATCATTCCCAAGAGAGCCAGAAAGGTCAGTTGTGCCTGATTTGACCTCAAGGATTCAATAACCTGAGTCGCAGCCCCCGAATCCTTCAACATGCCTTCTCTTGTCACTCTACCTACCTTCCGTCTCATTCCCATCTTTACTGGTTTCTCTGGCTAGAGCGTGGCATCAGCTAAAAGATCACTGATCTCTTCTCTTCACACATTCCTCCTCATGCGAAGCACATTTTTTTTACACTGAGACTACATTTTTGACTCTTTCTAGCAACAACACTACAGCACACAGGTATCGCCTCTCTTCTCTGCCATTTTTACCTCATTTGTTTACTCCCTGTCAAAGCTTTCCATCTTTTCATGTTCTCTCTGACGTTTTCTTTTTATCTCACATGCGGACGGGAAAGTGGGACAGGATTGGGCAATTTTTGAAATGCGGGACAGAATTAGAAAGGAACGGTAGAACCCGATGGGGTCACATTGTCTGGGCCAAGTCTGAGACTTAGCTGCTTTGCTGGCCCCAATGAGACTAAAAACTACAGGCAAGAAGTCTGAGTCTGATATATTCAACCAGGCCACATCCCGCCCCTGTGCTTCTGTCAGAGAAAGTAAGGAAGTGGGAAAGCAAGAGAGAAATGGGGAGATGCAAACATTAGAAGAGGAGGAAGGAGAGACTGAAGATAAATTGGTCAGCCCTTCCCCCACCCCTCTCCCTCCCTCTCTATCTCGGGACTGCTGTGTGCAAGACTGCAGATAGATTCTGATGTTCTCATTTATGTCTTAATGATTGGGTTAGTATGCAGCTTGTGCTCTGCAATGCTGTGCTTAGGCAGAAAGCAAGATCACAGAGGCACACAAGTATACATGGCCGCTCATACGCACACACACACACACACACAGTGCAAGATGAAAGGATTATAACAGAGAGCTAATGCATGCAGTGGCACATATGTAAATGTATGTTTCAGTGGAACCAGAGATGACACTATATTTTGCAAAGCACACTTGGTAAATCAGTACTGAGTCATATATCAGTTGGAATTCTGCTGTACATTATTCTTGAACACAACGCGACTGAAGGAAAAGTACAAGATACACAGACGGCAATCGTCTGCAGAGGGTGGATTGAGGTAAGAGAGAAGGCGGAAGACAGAGAGAGGTTGTTGTTGTTTGTGACATGTCATGTCATCATGGGTGATTACTGCTTGAAATTCCAGGATGAGTGTCCTTTTAGTAAACAGCCATATCATTTGAATATTTCATTGTGGACAATTGCTATCTTGTTTATTTATTAATCTGATTGCTGCTGCCAGAATAAGCTGCAGCTCTGTATGATGGGGAGAAGCACAGAACAGCAGAACAGAGCAGCCCCCACACTGCTGGAAGGCCTACTGCAGGAGACAGCATCACATTTACAATGAATGATAATGATGGCTTGGAGAATATTATCATGATCGAGTTAAGCAGTTAAGGCCTTATGCACCTAAATGCAGACGCAGCGCGTATCCATGGCCACCACACACCAGGTAGAGAACAGCACTGCTCTGACAAGAAAACACTGAAAGCACAAACAGCTATGAATGAAAAGCCAACATTTTACAATCACACAAAGTAACAGACCGTTGGCTAAAGCCCTCCCACCAAACAACCCTTGTCCAATTACAGCTGAGCAACAGTAACTAGGCACGGTAGAGCTGCCAAGCTTTGGGTTTTTAAAGACTTAAGGATAAAGTTGTCAGCTCTGTCCTTAAAGACTTAAACATGATTACAATCGTCATATACATACAGGTACACACATTTAACCCATACGCATTTTAGGAGCAGTGGGCTGCTGTAAAGCGACCGGGGAGCAACTGTGTTCAGTGTCTCACTCAAGGACGCTTTGACATGCAGTCAGTAGGAGCCAGGGATCGATCCGCGAACCCTCTAGTTAAAACTCACTGAGCCACAGCTGCCGTCCTGCGCTGTATTAGATGTGGGGAGGTTCACCCTGGGTGAAAATGACGGATTCACATCAAAGCCTTTTCTCATGCAAATGAAACAAATAGTTTCAAGCATAAATCTTACCTTTGTGTTGCTTGAAGTAATTAGGTATTTCTGAACAACATATGTGTACTTTATATTGCAGCTAGCCGGGCTAACAAGCTGCTCCTTTACCTCTGTGTTTTACACATGATTTATCACCCGAAGAGAATTTTGACATGAGACAGTTAAGCTTTTGTTTTTTGTCTTTTTTGCATCATTACACAGCACTGAGTTAACATGGCAAATGCAGTTTGAGACCCTTTTTCATGCTTCTCATGTTCAGCTAGAAAAATGTACAATTCACCTAGAGAGAGAGTTTTCAACTTACTTGAGGAGTGTTATTTGTCTAGCTAGTTAGTGTTTCGGAGCGATGCTAGCATGACTGCAGGTATCATCACAACTGGCAAAATCAACAGTCGGCATCTAAAACGTAAAACCCTTCTTTTGTCTACTTTTGTTCTTTGATCAAGGAAATATTATTGCAAATATTTAAAATTTTGACTGCTAAATTTACAACCGGTATCGTTGTAAACTGCAGTCTTGCCAACAGTAACTTAAGGGGGCAGGGCTCTACGGCATATGTCTTATTTCATGGTAAAAAATTTAAATAAAAACAGGGGAAGAGAAGCAGGACAAGATGGTATTTTCCCAAAACAGCAGTCAGGATAAAATCAACATATTAAGTGTTAAGTGTCTCTGCAGATCAGCAGGAAGTTATGAAACAAAAAACTAAAACATCTGACTGATGCAGTTTTTTTTGATCTGCTTAGAAATAGATTTGAACTGTATATGCACAGAGATTGCACAGAATGTCTCAGGTGAATGCGGACCATATGTTCAGACCAAGCAATGACAGGTCCATCAATCTAAGTTTATATATCCCATTCCAAGAGGCTGTGTAGCAACATGGCTGTGTCCCAATACCTGCCGGCTCATTACAATTCAAGGGCCCACTCAAACCACCTCTCCTGTCATCTCATATTGTCTATCTACACCATGGCTTGTAACAGAATACATCTTTTACACTCACATTCAGGGGAAAACAGAGATAATGGGCGAGGGTGGAAGAGAAATGTGCACTGTGGTGTTTCAAGGCCTTCTTCGTCACATCCAATATTTATCTGAGACAAGAGCATGGCTGTAATCCCATTTGGCTGTGATAACAAAATGAACTATCTGATAGCGTCATTGGCTGGGAGAAAAAGCGAGCCTGGGGGCCCAGCTCACCGCTGCTTAGGGGAGTTGATGTATGAGAGGATGAGAGGATGAGAAGGGAGCAGACGGGAGGAGAGGAGCTTAGGGGCAGCAGCAGTTTCCCATAATAGTAACACTGCAATACCTGCAATACCCATGATCAAGTGCAGGTGCACAGAGTTCTACATAAATGGGGTGAGTAGAGCATGTGTGTAACGGTTTGTGTGTGTGTGTGTGTGTGTGTGTGTGTGTGTGTGTGTGCGTGTGCATTTGCCTCAGTCAGGCTCTTCATAATCCAGAGATTTTCCACTCTGCTGCTTCTATTGTGAGGAGGAGAGAACATAGGAACTCTTGGTGCACTCTGCTCCACTTCCAAACACAAGCTCCATGTAACAAAGGCTAATACTGCACTTCAGCCTCATCAAGTATTATGTGTCCTCTCCACCACTAATCACTGTCACCCACTCACAGAGGGCTTGCTTAATGAGGAATATTCTCCAACTGTCTGCGGTGATAAAAGTGCAACACTCTTTTCTGTGTACAGCAATAATAGATAACCCATTTCTCGCTTCAATAATTGATAGGCCATATCCCCCCGCAGTTCAAGGTCTGCTCAGCTGGACATTAGAGCTCAGGGCCCTCTCACATAAATCTTCCAAGAATAGGGGTTTGTGCCGAGCTGAAGAAGGATCACAAGTCAATTTATGTGACTGTATTCATTTCAGAATTAGCTGTAATATTCTCTATTTCTATTATTGTTAAGAACCCCATTTGAGACCAAAACCATAAATGCCTTATCCGTCTCTCAATGCTTTCTGACTCACTGTGTCTGTGGCTCTTACTCAAGCCCATTCATCTCTATCGAACACATGGGTGTGTTAAACATGGGTCTGAATACGGTATACACTTTTATTATAAAAAAAAAAAAGGACTGTAGTTCTCAGCAAATCAGGGCAAAATACCCCGCTGATGGGTCGATCCCAGCAAGCATTTGATTGGACAAGATTTGTTCAAATAAACAAACTTTAGTCAAGAACCCTAAATTCCTAAAGAAACACGTCAGGCTAGATTTGGACCAAATGTGTGGAAAATTATTCCAAAGCCATCCAGAAAAATCCATGTGAGTAAGACACCTGCATATAATTGTATCTGTATATTTATCACCTTGATCTAGTCTAGTTAATATGTTTCCAATGAATAAGTGCAGCCTTTAAGAAATGACTGAGATTTGATCAAATATTCATGTAAAGGCTTATACTATAAACAAATTATTCAGATGGTTAATGTTCTTTGTCGAAATTCGCTACAAAGTTTTGCCACAATCATGTGCTACCTATAAGGCTATGACACTTCACTGCACGGTTCCAAATAATCTCAGTAAGATGAACCATCTGTTGGTAATGGACATCAATTATAAATCTCTCTTATTCCAGCGATCTTCTAGTGTTGCACCCAACCACTGCTTTTCTTTTTCTTTCTTTCTGACCTCGGCTATTATTCAGCCCTCTTTTGACAGTTTCAGTTATCAATTTGTTTTCACCATTTGCCATCTCTTTCATGTTCGCACAAGTGGTTTTACTCATTCACTCCCTCTAATTTGCTACTCAGTACAATCCTACAAATAACGAGGGGGGGGGGGGATACGAATAATAAATGATGTGCTGCAGAGTAGTATCTCGACGCTGTGGAGTCCTGTGCTCCATCATAACCCAGGACCTCAAGGAGCTGCACATCGGCTGCATCACAAAGACGGCTCAGCAGAGGATGTACTTCCTGAGGCAGCTGAAGAAATTCAACCTGCCAAAGACAATGATGGTGCACTTCTACACAGCCATCATTGAGTCCATCCTCTGCTCCTCCATCACAGTCTGGTACGCTGCAGCCACTGCCAAGGACGAGGGCAGGTTGCAGCGCATCATTCGCTCTGCCGAGAGGGTGATTGGCTGCAATCTGCCGTCCCTCCAGGACTTGTTTGCTTCAAGGACCCTGAAGCGAGCAAGAAAGATTGTAGCCGGCCCCTCTCACTCTGGACAAAAACTGTTCATGCCCTTTCCATCCGGCAGGAGGCTGAGGTCCATCAGGACCAAGACCTCACGCCACATGAACAGTTTCTTCCCATCCGCAGTCGGGCTCATTAACAAAGCCCAGGACCCCCACTGACTCTGTCACCCCCAGGACAATTTCCTACCGGTCACTCCCCTGCACATCCCTATGTTTCTTTATTTAAACACACTCGACACTTTTAACATTTCACTTACATTTCACTTGTTTACAGTCCTGTTATCTGTTTGTTGTGCACTTTATTTTATATTCTTTTATATTCTATTGTAAATTTTAATATGTTGCTATTTCTTGCACTGTGATGATTGTTGTTGATTGTTTAATGTTATTGTTTAATGTTATGCACCACCCGCCATGACAAATTCCTTGTAGGTGCAAACTTCCTTGGCAATAAACGGTTCTGATTCTGATTCTGATTCTGATACTGAGCACGGAGGCCAGATTTATAGCAAACAGAGTAATCAACAGCTTTTGAAAACAACAAAGCTGCACTTGCTGTTGTTGGTACAAAGAGTGTGCTGACCTTCTCCAGGTTGTTCTCTGGCAGCTGCAATGAGGTCTTGCCCTTGGAAATCTTTACTGACAACAACCAATCATGGGTAATATACTCTAAACATCCCTCTACAAGCATACACAGCCCACTTTCCTGTCCACTCCTGGTGTCTTTGGACTATTCTAGGAGCTCACATTCCCAACATTTGCATTTAAATTGAAGTCAGGGTAAGTAATTCCTTAATTCCCTGAGAATCCAAGGTCCCAGATGACCCCACTCCACAGTGTCCTCCCACACATATCTACAAGAACAGAACAATCTTTTCCTGGATAGCACTGTGTGCTTGACACCTCCTCTTCCTCCCCCACATACTATGCACAAAAGGGTGTACATACAAGTGCCCTCATGTACATACATGAATAAAAAGACTCACAAACACGCAAGCCATGTCGGCGTCAGAGGAGGATGTAAGAGGATTTGTGTTGTCATAAGGGGGTGCACAATGACTCCTGCACTGCTGTGAGCTCTTTGCTTCCTTGGTGATGAGTCTGTTATGTGGGCATTGGCTGTGCTCTGAGGACAC
This sequence comes from Anarrhichthys ocellatus, assembly GCF_004355925.1. Classification (NCBI taxonomy): domain Eukaryota; kingdom Metazoa; phylum Chordata; class Actinopteri; order Perciformes; family Anarhichadidae; genus Anarrhichthys; species Anarrhichthys ocellatus. The sequence continues at coordinate 1,994,368 of NW_022280077.1, read as the reverse complement.
ACTTTGTCTGCTGCGTTCCATCTACCAGAGAAATAATGCTGAGGAAGACACAATTAACAAAATGTAGGGAGTCCCTTTCTACCACACTGAGACGATTTTGATTAGATTCAATCACAGCTACTGCTTTTAAAAATGTGCTGAAACATATCTGTATCCTCATCTAAACTGTTTTATAAGCAGTTTGCGCTTCTTTTTGCCTGACACCTGTTTACTGATTGTAAAGCCCTCTGAGGTTTACATAAAAAAAAAAGGATTCTAAGATCCTAAGGATTCTAAGGATTCAGTGGCTGTATGGTGCTGTGCAAATTTATCATATTGTTCTTTTAGTTATAACTTGCATCGCTTAAACCTGCATATATGCAGACCATCCGGACTCATTTAAACCCAAATAATAAATGTTATCATATCGAATGTATTTTCATGTCTAGCCCCTCTTCCCGCGAAAACAATACCAAGGCTGGGAACCTGGCCTTGGTGGATGCATCGGCTGGCAGAGGAGGAGGAGGAGGACATCTGCGAAGGGGGGGATAAAGTGCATATAATACTTTGTTATACTATTCCTTGTTGTTAGACCTCCAAACTATCTGTGGGGAAAGAGCTCTATCCATTCAGCTGAATTATTATTAGTGTCTGTTCAATAAATATGTTTTTTTATATTTGAAGAGTTTTCTCATCTCGGTTATTTCTCACAGGGAAGTTAAAAAGATTTTTTTTTCCACCACATATGGCAGCAGGCTTGCAGCTTAAGACTGAGCAGAGCTCTGGGTTGAGGACACTGCCATTATCAAAAGTGTGCTTCGGATATATGTGTGCAGCGGCCAAATCTAGTTTGGCTGCCTGAGTTAGCTCGCAGGCTTTGCTACATTTGAGCATGATATTGTATTTCAGCAAGTGCATAATACCTACTCAATTAGTGATCACACTAAATTTAAAATCTCTCAACCATATTGGTGACTTTAAGTCAAGGGCTGCTTTGGTCCGTTTGGATTTTTGAAATTTCAGTCTAAAAATGTGTGGATCTGTGACTGAAATGTCTGATATCTGGGGTACAATCATGCAGGGCCGTGATACATATTATATGGTGCTGACTCAGAGCAACCACGCCACGCTTCCACATGACACATGACTCAAACCTTCACTGCTCATCGGGACACCAAAAACATTTAGTTTTTTTTTGTTTGAAAGCCTCAGGTGCACCGGGGCCTTAAATGTTCCACAGTATACAAGCAGTTACATCACACGCAAATGCCAGGATGTGTTTTGCCTGCCGTCATTGCTGATCTTTGCCAGTGTCAGCTTAGAGGCATCACACTGGATTGTGTCATCTGTACGTGACTGCCTCCGATATAGACGTATCGAAACAGAGCAAATCATTAAAGGTATCTGCCAACTCTCTCACTCTATTGTTCAGCTTTACCTTTGTGACAGAACAACACAGAGAAGTCATGTTTTCAATAACGAGCAGGATTTTTATATTAAAAAAAAATAATACACAGCAGATACAGCACAGAGTTATTTTCCTCTTCACTTGAGCCTTTTCCTGGGACTTCTTCTGTAAAAGATGCTGCGATGACAAATATGTATGATAATAGAGAAAACAAGGATGTCTCTTGTGGATTCACTCCAATCCACATTATTGGGTTTGATATTATGACTTTGGTCTGCCAGTTTACAGCCATGTCTTAAAGATCAGCTAAATAAGGTCCTCTGAGACACCGCTCAGCTAAATGTCATCAGCATGTGAATGTGGTAGCCACAAACCTCCAGTAAGTGGCTTCTGCCTCTAAGCCTTGAAGGGAAAAGGGTCCAGCCTTAATATGCTAAGTAAAGATGAGCACCCCAGTGCTCTTGTGGCCTGTATCAATTATTAATAAAAGAGTTAAGAGGTCCACTCTCTGGAGTGCTGATCAATGCTGAATCGCTTAATGTGTGTGTGTGTGTGTGTGTGTGTGTGTGTGTGTGTGTGTGTGTGT
>NW_022280077.1:1988626-1992385 GCF_004355925.1 Anarrhichthys ocellatus | reverse complement strand
TGTGTGTGTGTGTGTGTGTGTGTGTGTGTGTGTGTGTGTGTGTGTGTTCGTGTGCTTGCTAACATGTGTAAACTAAAAAGCCTTTTTCAGATTTGTTTACTTTACAGCTGAGGGCTTGACGAATCTTGTGCCCTGAGGTCATGTTTTGGGTAGGTTTTGGGGGTTGTAGCAGCCTGGGTGTACTAATATTTTTAGTAGTATTTTTATACACTGATTCTAATATCTCAGACTCAGTATATTTAATTTGAACTATTTTTTGGATGTGGTCAGAAGTGAGGTGAAGTCTTGTGTCTTCCCTTCCAAATGTCTTGATGGCTCCCATCATTATTATTATTTTTCTCCTGGCCCTCTCTTTTGGCTTTCTTTGGATGTAAGTAAAAATAAAAAAGTCACACCTGGGGACTATATTATTCAGTTTAGAAATTTGACAAAATGTGATGGTAAAATGTCCTTGTTTTGCGATCAGGATCACACTTCAAATAGTAACTGTAGCTGCTCAATTGTCACTTTGGTTCTCACAGTACCATTCAAACAAGTATGTAGTAAGTAAGTAGCAAAGGAGGGGTGCCCTGAGGTGCTATAACAATAAATGAAACTCAAATCAAGCATCCATGTCTCCTCAACAACAGCTGAGATACCAACTTTTGACTACTGTTGAGAGATGTGATGTGGATAAGAAGAGGATAAGAATGCAGCATGCTCAAAATCAATAAACCCATGGGTGTTTTTTGCTGACAAAGAGACCAGCTGCCTATAAGACATCTCTCCGCCAAACATCCCAACACAGATGCAATCTGCCCATTCATTTTCTAAGTGTGATCTGCTGCTGGAGCTGTTTGGAAATGTTAGCTTACAGTAGCAGGTTATCACTACCTTGGCACACACAAACAAACCAACATCACAGGCCAGCGTCAGCTACATTGCTCCCAGCTCCTGAAGGTGTGCAAATTGGAGTATTTTTGTATGTGTGTGTGTGTGTGTTTATGTGCTCAAACTAGGTCTGTTTATATGATAATGTGTGTGTGATGCTTATGAGTCCTACTTTCTATTTCAGTCCATTCCAATTCATCTTTTCAATTCATTTATATATTTATATTTTTCAGTTTTGTTTCTCCTTATTACCCTCTTCATTCACATATTGTTTCCTGGGGACAAAATACACAAAAAAGGAAACGTTTTAAATGATATCGCCTATGTTGTAAGAATAATTCATTCACATGTTTACCTGCGTGTCTTCTCGTACAACACCTGTAGCACTGAGATAAACAAGCAGCAGCTGAGGTAAAGACAACACAGAGATCATAGATCCTGGGCCGTTATGTAATCAAGTGTGTTTGTCTGTTGATTTGTGCTTTGTGTCCCACTGCCCTTGTTTCATTGTAGGGCACAGCTACAAAACGACTACGAGTGTGCCAGTGTCACTGTGAATTTGGCTTGGTTGGTAAAGTATTTGTTTACTACATCAGCTCCTGAGGTCTGAGATCTGCAGATCTAAAGGATATCTTTGTTTTTCTTGATTATGGCAAGAATCTTCCAAATCAAATGCCAGTTCCCTCTTAAAAATGTCTTTTTTATCCCATTTAAATGAAGCTAGAAAAGATAGTGTTTGATGTTAGAGGGTATGAAGCAGCTATATGACCAAGTTTCAAGCCCTCTAAATCAGGATTGTGCAGCACTGATGCTGCTTGGCTTGGGTATGAAAAGGTGGATCAGGGTACTGTGGTAACCGTAAGCAGTATATAGGATATCATAGTAATACTATACATCACGGGTCACTAATAGGCAGACCGCAGTCCGAGTCCGGACCCAGACGTCGTTGTATCTGGACTCTGGACTTAATAGATAATTGAGAATTATCACATTTTCATGGAGCGCTTCTATTTTAACTGGTGCCACTTTTCTAGCCTTTACGGCACTCGTTCAGCGGCCCAGGAAGCACACCGACCAATTATATGCGTTGTAAACCATCTCACTTGATGCTGCTCAGCCAATCAAATATGGGTATTCTGATGAGTGTTGTCTTTGACTCAAGTGCGATATTTACACACACAGGAGAGATGGGGAGGGAGACCCAACAGTTGAAGAAGTATGTGAGCCAGATAAGTTATTTCACGTGGTGTGCTCGAAAAAGAGAAATGTACATGGCTTAACCAGAGCATTTAACCAAGAATGGAGTGACTATTAAATGTTCATTATTCCCACGAGTTCAAAACCAGTATGTTCAGAGAACGTGACGATTGTTAAAAGAGGCAATGTGAAGCGCCACTACGAGACAAAGAACAAATCTTTTGAGCAAACGTACCCACTCAAAGCCAAAATTAGGCACAGAAAAAATAAACCTAAGAGCCCAACATGATCAGAATCCTAACACATGAATTCACTGCTCGACAACGATGTTAACAGAGAGGAATAGAGCTGAAACAAGTGGTTTTAATAACCACAGATAAAGTCCCTGCATACAGATTTCTCTTTTTAGAAGATAAGAGTATAATTCCGTGGCTTGTTTGATTGACATCACTTCACACCGGAATAAACTGAATTTAAAGCTGCGGGACAATTCAGGTAAATTATTTCTTTCTACAAATAAGTACTTCAAAAGCTTTCTGTTATGTATTGTTTGTTTTTATCCAGCCCTTATTTTACTTTAATTGAGAGAATAACATGTATTTATTATTAGAGTATGTATTATTTATAATTCTTCCAGTTCAATTTGAAATCTGTAATAATAAATATTGTTGAGATATTATTCAATTAAACTTTCTTTATTTGATTTGACAGTCAGTTGTTGACTACATATAGACGTTAATACAACTGCTACTTCAATATATATGGAACTAAATCACAGCGCAAGATAGATATTATTGTGATGTTCCGGACCTATCCGTGAGGAAAGGAGTCTTTTCTGTATTTTACTGTACGTTCCATGTGTAAGGAAAGTGTAAGCCAAACCTCTCAAGTGGTTTAATGACACACATACAAGAATTTTGCCGAAGCAAAACTATTATGAGAATATGTCCAAACATTTTTGTTTCATCCTGTTCCGTTCCTCTAAAACAAATGCCGTTAGTCAGATCCTAATGCTACTAAACGACAAAACTACATCAACAAACGCCTCAAAGGCAACTTGCCGACAATGTCTCTGGTAGCTTGGCCCTTTTGTTACTTTACACCTTACACCTGATGTTTCATGAAGCACCACCATTAGGTCAAAACGTCCTAAACTTTGGTTTACAGCCAAATACCAGCAAAATTACTGACATTGCCATCAGCCTCAGCTGTGCTTGTAGTGCCAATTATCAAATATTAGCGTGCTTACGTGCTAAACTAAGAAAGGGAACATGCCCTCACAGTGCCGCTAGCATTGCTGTAGACTCTTAGTCTTCAATAGTATATATGTATATTCAAAGGTACTGACACCAAGCCCTGTCTCCAGCTTTGTTGAAGGAGAGACTGTCATTGTGATTAACTGATGTACTAACAAATCAGTAAACTGGTCACATAAATAGGGTCAGTACAGCACATCAATGCATCATTCAAATTGTATCTGCGTACAATAATCGCTGTTTGTGCTCGTGTCTGTTTAGATGTGTGCCTGTTTTGATGTATGCGTTTACTTGCTGTGTTCCAAAGTTGAGTATGAGTGAGGGTAATATGTCTCATGCTTTGTAGAGTGAGAGAGAGACACAGCAAGAGAGAGAGAGAGAGAGAGAGCGAGAGAGAGAGAGAGAGAGAGAGAGAGAGAGAGAGAGAGAGAGAGAG
>NW_022280077.1:1973560-1988616 GCF_004355925.1 Anarrhichthys ocellatus | reverse complement strand
AGAGAGAGAGAGAGAGAGAGAGAGAGAGAGAGAGAGAGAGAGAGAGATGGCGGGTTAGCTCTCGCAGAACAAGCAAGCTATGAGACAAGAATGTCAATATACCCTAAGAGCGTTGCCTGGAATACCTAAACGTGGTGGCAAGTAGAGACACAGTAGGACAGTCTCAGCCTTGAGGTGTGTGTGTGTGTGTGTGTGTGTGTGTGTGTGTGTGTGTGTGTCTGAATTGCAGCAGCGTATTGGCTCTGTGTGAGTGTCAACAGCTACCAGCACTGACGGCGCTTTCCAGACACACAAGACTACGGAGTGACAGCTAACACTCTCCCAGTACCTTGCAAGGTCAACTCACAATTTCCTTGTCATCAAAAAGGTAATAGATTCAAACTGCAAGACAGCAGTAGGACAAATAACCAGTAAATACAATCAATACACTGACACACACACACACACACACACATGTGCAGTACTTGTGCAATGACTGAGTGAGGGAGACAGATGGTGACTCATACCCCACTTTAGATTGCCAGGACTACATTTCCCATGAGACCACTCGTAACGCCTGCTGTCAGAGGCAATGTTCTTCCTGTTTTTCTGTGATTGGAGTGCAGCCTCATGGGAAAAGGTCAAGATGTCAGAGCAAGAGAGGGTGACCACTAGCGACACGTCACAGCAGACGATTACAAATAGCATCAATTAGTGATGTTCATGTTCAGGCCAGAAGTTATTTTCAAATTAAGTGGTCTAATTTATTTTTTTGCCTGCCTCAAGTTGTTCCCATGCTGTACTTTCATTTCTTCCATTTCCCACAGTGACTTTCAGTAACCTCTAAAGAGAATGGGCAAACTTGTCCCACTTTGCTGCATGTGACTCGGTGCCATTAGCTTGATGTCACACACTTGCTATTGTCTGATTGTACATTTTTTGTACAGTAAATGTACAATGGTTTTATATGTTTACGAGGTATTCATTATTTAGATTAACCTGAGTTCTCTGAGGCAGCTTTCAGCGGAGAGATTAGTATGACTTCCTCTTTTATGATGGCTTTGTCCATGGGACCTTGATGCAGATACAGATATCCTATGAGCAGAACCAACATGTCATTTATTGCTATGGCAAGATACCAACTTAACAAGCTGTGGTTAGGGAGACGTGCAACACAGGGTCAGGGGAATGTTATGTTAACTCATAGACTGGGTGCCGTGCAATACATAGGGAAGTGCAAAACACGTCTAATTTGTTGATGGGTCACGATCATGGACTTTTGTTGTTGTTCTGTTTTAATTGTCTATACATTTTACTGTGCTTTACCACAAATCACATTAATAAAGTTTTCTAAATCTAAGTCTGAGATTAAGCGATGAATTGTTGCCCGCTTGACAGCTGTGAGTTCTAACAATAGTCATGTTCGTAGTTCACGTTCATTATTAAAGTGTTCGGGGAGTGGCTTAGGAAGGAGGCCTGAAGCGACTGGTTGTCAGAAACTACTTTAATTGGAAAAGTCTTGGCAACACTAGAATGGGTTTTTCGGATTGGATAATTCTAAAAATATAACATTATTTTGCTATTTGCGCACGATTACCAATCTTAGCTTTCAGTTGTACTTTCTGTCTTCCAGCTTTTGATGTAACTCAACTCTTGTTCCTGAGTCTGTACCCTGAGTTTAAAGGCATCTATCATAAGTCACTTTGAACAAAAGCCTTTGCCAAATTAATGTAATGTAAATTACATCAGAACTTATTACACTTATGTACAACATAAGTAACGTGTTCACCGAAATTACAGTAGCCATTATCTGCAACCCACTGCATTATTTTGTTGACTTCTTAACTCATGAAGTAGTCACAACATTAAAGACAACACAGTAGCCTTATTGCTCGGATGTGGACCTGCTCGGACCTGTGACATGGTTTGGCATGTGTAGCTACAGTATTCTCTGAAACAAAAACAGCTAAAAATCCCAATGTGAAGTTTTTAGTTTTGTCTGTCCCCTATTTGGTCCAGTCCTACAGTTTTCCAAACGTTTTGAACGTCTCTTTTCAAATAACTATCCTACTTTGTTATGCCACTACACCGTTTTATGTTGTTGCGTTACCAGTTGAAAATCAAAACTGTTATGTGTGAGAATCCAGGAAACAGAGCAGAAGGTAAGAACTTGACCATTAAACAGTATTACAATGTTATGGCCAAAGTATTCTTTTAGTGTCTTGTTCTTTTTATGTTAGCTGATGGAGCCAGACTGGCATGTTGGCTATGGAGGAGCTTAAGGCTGAAAGGTCTTTCTAGCCACCTTGTAATGCCCGGAGGCTATTGCTTAGAACTGTTTTACATATCCCTTGAAGAGTAGGATTGATGCACCAGCAGCATGAGGAGAGTGTGTCTGCTTGTGAATGTGTGTGAGTATATGTGTCAAATATATCTCGAGGGACAGACAGATTCTCAACCTCAGAGCTAAGAGCTGACAGCTGCTGGTCAGCTACTGTGAGCACTGAAGACATTCGTCTCCTTAGAGGAAAGGGACTCAGCTGAAGCCAAGAGAAAGTATTTACGTACGTACATTAAACGTGTTGCTGTTTTAAAGTTAGTGCATGCTGGTGAACTTGCTTCATACTTTTTACATTTGGCCTGTTTCCACGCGATTACGCTGAAATGTCCAATGGGGAGAGCAAACAGGAAGCAGTTGTACATCACCCGGCATGAATAGAGAGGTTTCCATGACAACCAGCAGACCTAGTTCCACCATCAGCACCTGTTAGAGTATGAAAAGTATGACTTTACACTTCACTGTGAAGGACTGACTTTAAAATCTATCAGAGTGTATAATAGTATCTATGGAGACTAAATATAGACAGTAATATAGCACATAGATATGTTCAGTTCCATTGTAATGCTCTTTGAACTTTGTAATCAACGGTACAAAATGCAACGAGCTGAAGCTTTAGGCGATGATTCTCATTTAGAGGATGGTGTGTTGTTTTGAAAAGTAGTTCAATATTAAATGTTAAGACCATGAAGGTCTTGAGTGTGTTATAACAAGGTTACACAGCTGTCATATTGCACATTAATATGTGTGTTGTAAAGCATGGATTACATAATTTGGTAAAGCAGCTATAATCAATGTTTTTTATATTACCTACCAAAACAACAATGTGAAGGAGTCTCTCATTGTACCGAGAATCATCACCAGACTCTGCAGTTACAATTTGAAATATGGGCTTATCCTGCATATTGTAAACACAATTAAATACAGAACATTTGATTATCCAGAAAGTAAATGTGTGTGCTACCCCTCAATGGCAGCTACACAAATAGATCTCCCTGCAATCTGAGCGAAGTTTGGAGAGGATTATGTAAAGACGAGTTTAACTTTGCCCAATCCTATAATCAAACAATTAAATTACAACTGAACATTTTCGAACAGATTCACAGAATACAGAACTGATTCCAACTTGTGCTGTTGAGACACAGCCAGCCATGTGCCACGTCTACAGTTTTCCATTCCACCTCAGCAAGTACACAAAAATATCTGCAGAAAACTCCACAGGGTACCTTTAATGGAACAATTCTTAAAATCCCCAAAACAACACAGCAGCACAAACAGAAAAAGGTGCACGTCAAGATCTGATTAGCAATAAAACAGACTCTGCATCCAGGAAGAACAGACCAATACCATGCACCGGTGATATTGTTAAATACCAATACAGGAAAAGTAAATGAGGCCCATTTGCCATTAAATATTAAAAATGAAAAAAGCCATTCAAGCACCAGCAGTTTGCTCTTCTCTGTTTTACGCATTTAAAGTGTTTTGTTGTTGTGTTTTTTTTTTTAACTGGCACTAAAATGCAAAAGTAAAGTCATGCTTTAACTGCAGCTCATATGAGTTTCTTCAATTATGTTAAGATTCCTAGGAAAATATATTTGTTTTATACAATGTTAGGATCTTAACTTCCAACAATAAACACTGTAAAATATGTTTTAAAAGCTGCAATCTGGCTTCAGGATGCGCAGTTTATAGAGTACAGTGCTCAAGTTAAAATAAATGGAATTACATCATATTGAATGATTCAACACTTGCACCGTACACAAGGTCACGTGTGCCTGTACAGTAGCTCTCGCTGACAAATAAGCAGAGTGCGATTTATGAACATGTAATCAATCAGCGTATTATGCTTATCTGATAACATGCTTCCTCTGAAACACAAGTACACACAGACACGGATACACAATGCTGGTCATGGTCTTTCCAGCAATCTCCTCTTAGATCAGTCTTGATTCCTCTGCTGCAGTCTCGTTTAATACCAGTTAACGAACTGAGCCCAAACAAATGCACCATAGCATTATCTCATTCCCCCTCGCTAATGTGTGTGTGTGTGTGTGTGTGTGTGTGTGTGTGTGTGTGTGCGTCTCCAGGGGGAAGAGAGAGAGAGACTGAGAGGGAGATAGTGAGAGCGAAAAAGAGAACCATGCTTGTGTGCCGACATAACAAATATATTTTCACACCATATTTCTATTGCTGCAGATATTAAGAGTCTTGTGGATTTATCGCTTCTTCTGGGCCAGGGATTGGGCCCCAATATTAAATGCCATATTTGACTTTTTTCAGTTTACTTGCCGTTATTCAAAATGTATGCAGTGACCATGTTGTAAAATTCATGTAAATGTTTATTAGGTAATTATTTTGTTTCAGAATAAAAGTGCAATGTGTGAGATCCGGCCAGTTTAAAACATTAAAAAAATGGACCAACTTAAAATGTGAGGAGATTACAGTGGTGACGTCATGTCAAAGTATTGTATCGTGTTGCAGAGATGTTTACTAATAAGCATGCTAAGCACCTAGCCCCGTCCCGTCCCGGCCCGTCCTGTAATACCACTAGTCAAACAAACCGTAAAAAGACCGCACAGTTCCCAGTTAGTGGCACAAACACAGATTGCTAATGTAAATTATAGGCTAACGCCACATGAAGATTATAAGATAGCAGTGTTTTTATAACCCGGCAGAGTTTCAGCAGTATGGTTGAATTTTGCGTATTCGTGCGCTCTTGTTAGTTAGAAGTTGGTTTTGTTTTATTAACTGAAGACTGTAAATGTATATTATAGGGACTCAGTAGTAGAGGTGAAATACTTCCCCCTATTGCTTTGGAGCATGTGGCTTGGCATTACACATTGCACCTTTTAAGCAATAACAGCATTTTTACTGTCTTTGACCATAGACCATATATAGAGAGACAAAACAAGAACAGAAAGAGAGAGAAAGAGCTAGATGGGAGTACAGACAAGGTCCCTGGCCAAAATTTAACTTAGAACATGTACAGTATGTGACAGGCAACCACCCATCCACCAGGTTGCATATAAATACTTAAAGCCCACAGGAACGGTCTTTAGCAGGATAAATAAAAGCTTTCTTGTCACATAAACCTAGATAAGCACTGGTTAGACCACAGTGATTTCAATGGTTTTCTAAAAGTCTGTGCAGACAACCTATACCTAAACCTGTAATTATGATATTCATTGATTTAAATGGTGGTCATATTTGATTTAAAGAAACACCTGAGACAATAGTCAAAGCACCACATCAAGTCATTAAAGCAACTGTAATCAAGATGTTTATAATGCCATTGGATCAGATGATGTGTACTGTGAAAGGGGTCGCTGGTAGTGATGAACCCAGAGAGAATTATCACCCAGCTCTGCAGATCCATTTCATCGCTAAAGAGACTCATCACACCTCTCAACTTTTGGCTCATTCTCACTAGTTTCGTTTTTTGGCCACAACATGGCAGCTGTTTTCAGTTTAAAAGCTCTAAAAAAACCTGCTGTGCACAACACCAAACGACAGACAGACACCGTTCTGGACTAGCTGGTGAATATAATGGAGTATTCGGCTGCTAAAGTGCCAGATTATTTTCTCAGGGGTTGGTGAAGGCCACTCCAGAACTTAAAAGGAGAGTGAATATTGGACTTACATTCACTCACCAGGTGGCCACGACTCCAAAGTAATTAAGAGTAATAAGTAATTAAGTAGCTATTGCAGAATTAACATCTTCTGGCTAATATTCTAGCAAACATGTACCCAAAGTCCAAACTATCACAACAGTAGTGAAGCGTGCGTGCGTTCAGCAACCACCCGAACCCAAACCCGACCGCAAACTGCCAACTTTGTGCATTATAGTTGCACAATTGTCAGGACTGAGGTCTGAGACAAATACAGAGACAAGCGGACTCTGTTATGGACTACAGCAATTCATGTTTCTGTAAGTTATCAATAACTTAGTGCTGCTTTGTCCCTTTTTGACTTTGTTTGGAGCAAAAACACACAAACTCAGATAAGCTGCACAGACAAACACACACTCATCCGAGTGCACACAGGTGCTCTAACCGGTAACTAATTGAATTTACAGCAGCCTAAACCTGGTGAGTGGAGCCCAGAGAGCATCCATGGCTTGGTTTAGAGGTCCCCCAGGACTATTAAATCAGCCCCGAGTAGATCAGGAAGTCATCGCCATAGCGACGGGGAAGAGAAGGAGCCTCATTTACAGCGGCCACACCAACTGCTGTAAACACATCCTGCTATCATGATCAGTCACACGCACACTATTGTCACACACATGCACAAAGACACAAATCCTGGTCTTGCTGCTTTTCCTCCCTTTAGCCATTTAATGTCGGGGATGATGGTGTGAAGCCGGGCGCTGTTCACCGGCAGAGCTCCTGAACAGCGCTCGGTCGTCCGTCACGGTGAAGTAGCTCAGGAGAGCACACCCAGCAACTACTCAGGCTCCAGGAGAAGGCCAAGATCTTGTTTTACATAGGAGGCTGAACACAATTGTATATTTCAGGGCCTTAGTAGTGCTGCAAGGGTCTAGGCCATGTTGGCAATTTGTCCTGTTTAACAAAGGATGGTGGTGCACTTACTTTATTTTATGGGTCTTTTACACTACGGCAGCAGCCATTGTCATAGTTATTTTCAAAAATCATATAACGTCTCCATTAGCGAGCTATTTTTTTTTCTAGTAGTGAGGCATTTGTGACAAAATGTGCTGCATCTGTTCTCCACCGGATTCTTAATCCGCTCTTCCCATGTCTTCTGATTCAGGAGAGACTAAAGCAGCGGAAAGGTTTAAAAGCACAGAGCAGCCAACCTGCCCCAACGCACTAACCTTTACAGCCTGTCCAAAGAGGTGTCACCCTTTCAATGTTGCTTCTCTCAAACATTTCACACGTGGAAACACAAGAGCCAAGAGCCACAACCTTACAGGCTCATAAAAAGTGTTTGGGAAGCTCCATGTTTCGGGTGGTTAAGTGCCTGCAGTGAAACAATTATTTATTATTATTTCCCGCACGGTAGGTGTCTGTAGAGTCGTTGCTAACAGGAGGAATTTCAGCCTTCATTGGCCCTGAAGTCAGCCCACACCTGAGCACACGTGAATGAAGCCCTGCAGTGTTTACACAGGGAGAGGGGGGGTAGAGGGAGGGAGGCGGGAGGACTCCAGAGCACTGAATCTGTAGGACAGGAGGAGATGTTAAGCTGGAGGTGAGAAATAACTGGTGCAATGCAGGTGAGTGAAGAAGAGGTTTCGCAGGGGGGTAGATGGGGGTGAGAGTAAGGCCTCTGCAGTGCTTTGCTTTGGAGAACATCAATCCACAGCCCACTTAGTTGCCATCTCTGCCTTCAGACTCCAATGGGACCCCGTATTCAGAGAACACGAAGGACATGAGCCGGCCCTGCAGCACTGTACACCGCTAACTGCACTATGCAACATTATTCAATCCATTATTGACCCCATGTGTGCATTGCAGTAAATACAATTGCCTTATATTCAGTCCCTTAATCACCCCTCAGTTGTATGCAGGCACTATTAAATCTACTGGACTGTGACAAGGGTAGGAAAACAGGTGATGAAGCTCCATTTTTTTTATCAATATGTCACCATGCAGTTTACAAGTCATCATGCTATTTGGTTTTGTTCATGAGGTTCATTCACTGTTTTCAACAGTTTCTGCTGTAATGACCCTCTAAATCATGCCCTCCTCCTGTGACCAAGCTGCAGCATTTATAATCACATTACGATTGATACAGTTCAGTCTCTTTACACTGGAGCAATAATGCTGAAAATGTGACACAAGGAAAAGTCCACTCCAGCTGTCCAACGCAGATCGTCTGAAACGGGATCCATTATCAGCGTAACTCACATTTCTCCAATCTGTTAAACATTGGTACAATATCTATTTACCGCTGTGTAGTTTGTGTACATTCGTGTTCCCTTCCCTCTGTGCTGTTTGGTTTGCCTCCCATTAGAGTGTTGACAGACAGTAGATGCTCCATGCTGTGGAGATGCAGAGAGCCTGCATCCTCACATTTAATCATTATGGAGAATGCATCTCAAAGAATCTATACAGTATCAAGCTAAATGTACATTCTTTGAATAATATTTATTTATTTTATATTTGAGATCGTTTATGGGGATTTATTTATCCTTTGTATAATGTGATTTTATTTGCATTTTTCATAACCTGAATGCACAGAATAGAGTATGAAGGATTCCTTTTACCCTATCTTATTTTACCTTAAGTTTTTTTTTCTGAAGATGATTTATTTTGAATGTAATGTTTGATATATATAATCCTAAAGTAGTCTGTGTTTTTATATTGCTCTGCTTAATTCAGTTTCAGATTCAACTTTATTGTCATTGCACAGAGTACAAGTACTAGTACAACGAAATGCAGTTTTAGCGTCTGACCAGAAGTGCAAAAAAAAGCAGTAAGGTGCAGTGCAGCGTGCTAGATAAATAACAGTATAGATGACAGATAAATAATGAAAATAACAGTATGAGTAGTATAACAATATAGACAGTACAGTACAAGAAGTAAATATTTCATTTTCAAACTAACCTGCAGTATATGATGCTTAAATATTTGGGCCAAAAACATCTGTCTGTTAATGCTTGCTCAGTGTATCCTCACACCTACAGTGCATCTCTACGTTTCTCTTTATCTCCCACTCTGCAGATTAACTGAGGCTGTTTTTTCTTAACCTATGAATCCTCTGTCCTTAGCCTCCTTCCTGTTTCTGTTCTCCTTCTCTGCTCTCTCAAAATCTCAGATACAAATCACAATAAAAATGTACTTCCCTATAAAAAAAACTTTCAGCATATAAATGCTATCATGCATTATTATTTCAAGCCAGCTTGTCAGGTTAAAATTAACTGTGGCTATATTAAGCCTTAGCCCTAGAGGAAAAAAGCTCCTCCACCATAAAGCTTATATTCATGACTCGGGTCTCCTTTAAAAGATAAGAAGCTAAGGAATATGAATCTATTGTAAGTAAACCCATTTATTTTACTATTCCAGAGTAAATTAATGTGTAATAAAGAAAAATTAAGATTTGTATCCTCACCGAGTATATAATTTAAATTTCAAAGTCAATATCACCTTTACAAGCAAGACAAGTATGCATCTGAATGTCCTGATCTACCTTATTGCAACTGTGACTGTTGGATGAAAATACACTAAACTACAACATTTATGATAGAATTGAAAAAGAGACGATCTCAAGCGGTCTCCATAGTTTGGCCATGTTTACTGGGAGTTTTGCTTACAAACACTATTAATATTCATATAGAAATGTTACAAATTACATGAATCTCCCCAAAACATTGAAATATTACTACAAAAAATAAATGTTTACGAATGTTCCCATATGTCTGAAGAGCTCCATGCTACACAGGTAGATTAATGCAGTATACAAGGGTTTTCATGAGGTATCCACAGATCTGTCTAAGCTACCTGAATAGAATAATATGACGCGTGTTCGTGTCAGTGCCACAATACAGCCACCAGGTGGCCACAAACAGCCCAAACTCCCACCGGTAAAAGTCTCTCAAACGTGACTAAAATGGCTGCTGACTCCTCCTAAGACAATGTATGTTTCGAGTCGCGAACTAGACAGCGACGAGAAAATTATTCGTGATTTTTTTAACACAACCCAAAACAAATACAATGAGTGTGTGCCCCCCCCTATTATTGTTGCCAAGAACCGCATAGCAGGTTTTGGCCAGCAACTGTCCCTGGCACACACAAGGACACAAATTCTTACACAAATGTTAGTTGACCATTTCAAATTCTGACTTTGGTTCCACGCTATTCCACTGATCAACAGTTGGTGGCAGTGATGCGCCAAGAACCTTTTAATCCTCCATCAACAGCAGTGAAGAAGAATACTGCAAGCTAGCAAAATAAGGTGTAAACAATGAAGGATTTAAATATTTTTAGATATGACTATGCAAATGTTTTAAGAAGAAGGAAATGCATTCAACGCACTAGTTATGCCTCAGGGATACACGCAATGCATTTTGGTGAGTAACACTGAAAGCAAACATTTTTGTTTTTTTTAAGAAAACTCCTGCCGGCCCCCTTTAATTAATGACAACTGCGATTGACAAGCATCACCTCTGCTCACTAGTCTAGTCAACCCAGTGATCCTTAATCATTTTCTCAAGCAGAGTTATAAAACCAACAACAAATTTAAGCTTTGACTTTCATTTAATTCATATTTGCTCATATGATGTATGTAGCATTCTGCTAGACTCAGGCAGACAGTCAGTCTAACTTTTAAAGTTAGACTGATTGTCTGATAATAATTGGTGTTTTCTGAAGGTTTGGTTTCTCTTTCAATCTGCACCACAAAGAGGACAATTTAAAAAAAACACAATTGTATGGACTGAAGAAGAATCCCCTCGACAAATTTATCTCGACTCATTCACACTATTGTGTGGTATATTCAACCAATGAAGGAAGAAAGGGCTTTCTATCCTTCCTGCCTCAGCAGTAGCTCCTGCCTGTAACAACATAGCTCATCTAACTCATGCCATCTTCTCTCCATTGCCAAAACATAGGCAGTTTTCCTCCTCCTAACTGGATTATCAGTAATCAATTGTGATTATGGGGTGGAGCTGCCCTGGCCTATAGCTGGGGTGTGTGTGTGCCAGGAGTCAGTAATCAGTACAACAGAGGGTTGGAGAGAGCCAGAGTCTTTCTAAGCCAAATAACACTACTGCCAGGTCATCATTATCTACTCCAAGAGCAGAAATAATCCCAGTTACCACCGATCCACACACACACACACACACATACACACACACACAGGTAGGAAGGTATGCACAACATGTACAACATGTATGCAAGAATATTTGCACACATGCATACACACACACACCTACAGTAGATCATATGTTGTACCTGGAAGCAATGGACTGATCTAAAAAAAAAAAAGTATCAACGTGAGTTATCACTCAGGGTTATTTTCTGATACCCCTGAGGCTTCCTTCATGCCATGAAGACAATTAGTAGTCCTGAGTCATAACTGGCTAGAACCAGGAGTGTAGGAGTGAAAGCTGCTAAAAACAGCAGCAACAACACCCTGATCTGAGGGTGAAAGCTACTGTAGAATGCTAATGTACCAACGTGAAATTGTTTCTGCTCAGTGAAACATTGCAGGTATAGAGACTGCAAACTTGCGAGGCTGGATCTGAGTGGGTATTTATTTGAAGTGCGTAAGGGGGCTCAAGCTCATGCTGTTGCGGCCGTTTGAAATGTTGAAGGTGTGATGATACTGTAACAGTACGGTGGCCTGGTTGCATAATGCCCTCAAACTTCTCACAGATGCCATGCATTTTCTTTGACTGCAGCTACGCTTCAGGCTCACAACCAATGCATGGGAATTCACAAAATGAGAAAATGCCTGGAGGCCAGTCATACGCTTACTCATACACATAAGCCATGTAAGGTTATATAAAGTCATTCACACAATCAAACCATGTACACTGTTGGATTCTGTTGGATGCATTTTAAGATACCAGCATGCAAAATGTCCCTACTTTAGAGCATGATGTCAATAGAAACTATTGTCCCACAATGCAATGCGTTCACACAGTCACAGCTCGGACAACAAATAAACTAGGACGTCTTTCAAAATGTATTTTACGAACCATCCACAGTGTTGTTAAATTTCAAACTTGCAAAAATATCTGAAGTTGAATATTCTATTTATTCTAGTATGAAAAATGTAACTGTGGCACATTAACAGTATTTGGATTATACATGTGTGTAAAATACATAAAGTTACAGCACAATTAAGATGAGATATATGATAGAATTATATTTCCATTTTATAAGCATCCCATAATGTGCTTTCTTTATTATGACACTGTTATTAGTATCAAACAAGCAAACTACTTAAAAAAATGTTTGCAAAGAAATAAAAAAAATCAGAGGGGGTTGTTTATGAAACTTTTTTATTCATGGGAAAAAATCTCAAACCACAGTAAACTTATACAGAACCCCCCCTGGTTGTAACTATAAAATGATGATGTATAATCTGTGATTCTTTTAAAGCTGCAACATGTGAGTCCTTTTTCTGAGGAGGCCATTGACTTTATTGTGCTTCAAACCTCTAATACTGCTCACACACACCAAGAGCTCCTTATTCCAACAACACACACACACACACACACACTCTCCATTGTGATAACTATGACTCATCAATGAGACATCTGTATCTTTTGTGGACCCACAGTGATATACTCATCATCACAACATGCTTGTTAAAAAGAGAAGACAGATTCTCACCTCCGTTTTAACATCTATGCCTGAAATAGCAACACAACTTAATTAGGAATTGGCAATTGTTCAACAGAAAAGTCTTTTTTAGCAACCCATGTGTCAAAAGCTAAATCTATCTCTCCAAATGTTCCCCTCTGTCTGTCTCTCTCTTACACACACTTGAACTCTCTTCTCTCTCTCTCAGTGCTGCTCCCCAGAAGCCTGAGGTAATTCTGAGGCATTGCTATGGTTTCTCTCTGAGGAAACCAGTGTCCTTTCCTAAATTTCCTAAAGCCTTATCTCATGTCCTCACTTTCCCCCTCCTTGGGTCTCCGCGCCATATTTTGGGCAGATGCAGAAAACGTACAGCTTAACTTTTTCTTTATCGTGCATAACTGGTTTAAGCTATGACTGCTATTTGAATTGTGCACCACACTAATGCTAGGAGATGACACATTAAGGTGGAGGAACACCGATATGTGTGTATGTTATGCATTTTTGTTTCACTCTGACTATAAATCAGTAAACACATATCAGATGTAAAGCGGAAATGAAAAGTAAATCCAATTACTGTATGGTAATACGGCCAGCGGTGTACAGTAGAGTAAATGCAAGATGGCTGATTACATCTTACGTTTACTGCACCAGATTACTGCAAAGTAATGTGCACACATGTATACTCTTGTGCACATGAAACTATTTGTATATACCTTAATAGCCTTCCAGTTTACTTTGAGTTACTTATCAGACACGTACTGTGGGATATATCGCCAGAGCTCATTGAATACACCCTCATGGTGAGACACTGCTTTTAAGGAGATGGTGTGACTGATACCCGACTGTAACCGCCCTCTTGCACGTCTCCTGACAAATGTTTAAGGATTATTGAAGGATTACATCATATTCCGATGCGTCCATGTTTACCTGGATGCACGGGACACCGCTAGCTGCAAAGATACCAAATCACCACTCTTACACAATGTTTGCCTGATTGTATGCTGCGTGTTAAACTGCACCTTGAGTCTAAAAACATTTAGCTTTAACTTTTTGAATCCTCATCCCCACGGTCGATGGCAAAATAACTACTCTACTCACGCTACTGTATTTGTTTTGAAGTGGAGGCCATCTGAAATAGGCTGGTACAGTAAGTGATGACTGTGCCGGCCACAATGACACCCAGGAGCCTAGAGCTACAGCACACTCCCTCACAACGTAGCACAGTCTCTAATTAACTAATGAAATATTAAGCACCTCTTCATTCTCCTTCTATTCTGTCTGCTTCCTTCCACACTTTTCTTTCCATGCTTCTCATTACCCATCCTCCTTCCCCCATTTTTCACAGATGTTTCGTGTTCTTATATACTGATTAGATGAGGTCAAACCTCTGTAAAATGGGGTAGAGTTATAAGATGTTCATGTGTCTGCCGGGTTCCAGTTTTCCATGATATTGATTTAATATCACAACTTCATTATTTAGATGGAATAAATCATGACATTTAATAAAATAATGAGAGGCAGCAGTATGAAGAAGAAACGAATGACTTACACACTCTTTCTATACAATATACTTAACAACTTTCCAATACCGACCGATCACATGTTAGGCTCAGTGTAGAAGTAAGTGTGTGTGTGTGTGTGTGTGTGTGTGTGTGTGGGTGGGTTGGTCTGTAAAGTATGTGAATGCTGCATGGCTGTCTGGATGTTAAAAAAAGCATTTTACTTACAATGCCATGAAAGGACTTTCTAACAAAGATGGAAAACAAAAACATAATAAGAAGAAAGTAAAAGTGACACAATATAGAGACACACAAACACACAAACACTAAACAACAGCCACTAGGTCCAAGTGCTGCTGTGATATTGGCAGCTCGGCTCGGTGCCTATCAATAAAGCTCTGCAACAGGCCAGAGGGCCAGGACCTCACACTGTTCTCCCAGGTGCCTGATCTATATTAAGGTGGGTTTCCAGACCAGCTGAGCCGGCAGGGGGTGCACAGCGAGGGGGGGGGGGGTGAGGCAGCCTGAACAGTAGTTGGCTACCTCCTGCCACGACTCTCTCAAAGAAAAGCACTTATTAGCCACACAGATACAAAAGAGCAAGCAGCTTAACACAAACAGTCCAGAAATGTTACTTCTTGTGACAGTGGTTTGGCAGAGGAGTGCAAAAATTACAAGATTGTTATTCAAATTTGTTTCTGCATGTACTGATGTGTATTAGCTAAACAGTAATCTTGTGATTCTGATTCTGATAAACAGTTTTTCTGTTGTATAAAAATTATTTTTCTTGCATGTTTATTTTGGTTATTTAACTATTTCAGTACACAGGGAACAACACGATACACAGGGAACAACACAATACACAGGGAACAACACGATACACAGGGAACAACACAATACACAGGGAACACAGTACACAGGAAACAACACAATACACAGGGAACAACACAATACACAGGGAACAACACA
>NW_022280077.1:1965237-1973550 GCF_004355925.1 Anarrhichthys ocellatus | reverse complement strand
AACAACACAATACACAGGGAACAACACAGTACACAGGGAACAACACAGTACACAGGGAACAACACAGGACACAGGCTCTCTGCCGGACAGTGAGTTTATACTAGGTGACGAAACTTCAGTTTCTCTCTCCTAACATGAGAGAACAAGTTATATATTTGAAACAGGTTTATAGAAAAGAAGGGTCTTCATCTTCTCTGTTTGTTCATTTTTTGTTTTTTTTATACATCAGAGTTGGCTCTTCTTCATTTGTTGTTGAACACTTCCAGTGCGGATGTTTCACAGTTAAAGCCTTTCAGTGGCTCCATAGTGGGCAAACACGCTCTTACAGGCTTTTCATGTGAAGCATCTGCAGGACGTGTTGGGTTTCACTGACAGTAGCTTATTAAATGAAAGAATGGCAAAGAGATTGTTAAACAGAAAGACCCACACCAGCAGATTGGTGCGTATGGCAAGATGTTGTTCTACTGATGTAATTAATGTTAGATACAGTGCATATATAAAGAAAAAACTGTATAACCCTAACACTCCATCAGCTTTCTTAGCTCTGCTAGCTTGCATGGCACTAGCAGCCTAAACATATAAATGGCGTATACCTGCATCTTGAGTCCTATTATGGAGCAGTTTGGACAGGGACTCAAAAGAAAAACACTATTTGAATTACATTTCACTTATTTTATTATCTTTACTATCAGGCTCACAACTGTCTTTACTCGCTCTACTATCTTTATTTTTGGTTGGTGATTTTAGGACCTGTAATCCATTTTTCATGGATCTCAATAGAGTATCCCTTAACCAAAATTCAGGACAAGCTTCAGAAGGTTTCATACAGTAGTGAAGTGCAAATAAATATTTCAACCCACTAGCTTACTCAATAAAAAATTAAAAGGAGAAGGCAAACAGTGACACATCTTTTTACCTGAAAAAGGGACCAATGTTTATTGACAAACAGCAGGTTTCCAGTACTACACAGTGCCATATGGTCCTTTTCTGCCTTACAGCTTGCTCATCATATCCTCCCCAGTAACAAGGCAGTATCACTGAAATATTCAGCAGAGGCTTCGTCACCTAATATACTCAGTGTCCTGAGAGGTAGCAGAGTGCCTGTGTATTATGTTGCTCCCACCCGGAGCCACATACGTCACGCTTACTCAACGCAGACGCAGCAAGATGTGGAAGGAACACAAAAACACGCAGGTCTTCTCGGGATAAAAAGGGAAAGGAAGATGTTAAAGAGGATGAATCATTTGAGGTTAAGGAGAGTACATTTGGTGCCGCCCTCTTTGAACTTACTGAGTCCGCCGTTGAAAGTTTCTTTACAAAACAAGATGATTTTTTTGTTAGCGGGGGTTTTTTAGCCGTTAGATGAAGAGTAGCAGGAGACAGGCTGCACTACTGCAACCACCCAGCAAGGTCACCGACTTTACTGTGTCCTGCTGTTGTGTGGAAAACTATTCGGGCTGGGCGCACCAGGAAATCAGATCGCGGTTGCAGGTATTATTGACTAAGTTCTTTAACAGAAAACAGATACACCAATTGTATTTCTGACGGTTTAGCTGCTCAGGGAGTGCTTGCTGTAGTTAAACCGCACTTCGGTGAGCACGAGTGTCGACACATCAATCAGGAGCATTTACATGGTTTTCACCTCTCAATTGCCACGCAAATCCATTTCTGTACCTGCACCAGACTGATGTTGTTAACTTGTGCCCACAGTTTGAAAAAGTTGAACTGTGGTTTTAACTCACGCAGGCTCCGTCCTCTACTGGATTCTATGGGTAATACTTTCCTCCAATCACAAGCATGCATTCGCACACTGAAAAGTTGCTTAAGCCTCGCCAGCCAATTACGACACACCTACACAAATACGTGCGGACCCACAGTATATAAGACAGCACACGCCGCTGTTCGCTGTCCTTTCTCCCTTAGTGCACGGCGGTTTGCCTACTGACTGCTCATCTCCTTGGATGGAGACCCTGCGTCAAGAACTTTGTCAGTGCCCGCCATGTCCTCGCCTCATCTCCAGGGACGGTTGTTGTTCTTCTAATATTTCCCCCTGACATTTATGTCGAGAGGGCTTATTTTCTTTTACAGCAGTGATAAAATATATGTTAGCATTGTTATATGTGTATCATTAGTCTTAAGGAGAACACTGGGGGTGTAAATGGACTGCATTTATAAAGAGCTTCTAGTCTTAACGACCACTCGAAGCGCTTTACAACACAAACCAGCATTCACCCATTCACATACACATTCATACACTGGAACGCAGAGGTTACCGTACAAGGTGTTCATCAGGAGCGATAAACATTCACACGCACTCTCAAAGTATACTCTTTAGTGTCTTGCCCAAGGACTCTTTGGCATGCAAGGGCCAAGGATTTAACCAGTGGTCCTCCGATTAGTGGACGACCACTTTACCTCCTGAGGGATGTAATGGTTTTGCTTAATAGTTTTTGGTACACCTAAAATCGCATGCGGCCCAAACATGGCCTTCTGGGGTAAATCTTAAATCACCTTTCATCCATCAAAAACTACAGCAAAGAATGAACAAAAGGACTATAATTTAATAACCTGAAAACCTCTAAAAACCAAAAACACCAATTGTTTAGCTTTGTGTACCTAATAAATTGGCAACCGAGTGCATGTTCCACATGTCCCACCATAACGTGTCTAATTAGCCAGTCATTGTATTTCAAAAGGTTGAAAGAAATGCAATTCAGCCAGTTAAGACTACATTACTCAGTCTTCAGCCACAAGGAGCTTCATTATGACTGTTCAAGGCACTTGGTCCTGAGAGAGATTAAAAAGATGATAATAAATCCAAAGGGATTTAAGATTTGATTCAGAGCCATGCCTACACTTGAAACTCAACTCAGATTAGCATGAAATAGCTTAATACTAAGTCAATGGTGAATGTTCAGCAAAGCCCATGGAGGACTCTCTCTCCTCTCTTCCTCTACCAGGGACACCTGGGAAGGACACAATTTACCTTTCATCACCAGAGGTTGATAACATCAGGCTTCAGAGAGGCCAAGCTGACACGGGACTAAACATACACAGGTGCACAGCTGATATTGACTCTCTCTCTCTCTCTCTCTCTCTCTCTCTCTCTCTCTCTCTCTCTCTCTCTCTCTCTCTCTGTCTGTGAGTGTGCAAGGCAACAAACAAAGGCACACACAAACACACACACTCAGGCACATGGGCAAACCTCTGACTGCTGAGGGGGAAACCTTACAGCAGCTGCAGGTGGGATTTGTAACCATATGGCTGCTCTCATATCATCTTTCACAGAAATCTCGGCATACACTGTATAACAGTATAACCTTTAGTCTAACAATAACATTACAGTATTTGTGGCTGCTCTGAAATATTCTCAGTCAGGTTTACGTACATTAAAACCAAATTTAAGATGCACAAAAAGCTTTGTTAGTCTAGGCCCCAATAAGTCCAGGCAGACAGGTTATTGTTAAAGAGACACAAAATAGTAGAATTGTATTTGGACCATGCATTCTTGACAGATCACCTTGAAATATCAATGTGCACAGTGTGTCAAATGGTGGAGACGTTTGGCGACTCTTAGAGACGTTAGCACCATTGTGTTAAAACTGCCACTTGCTCTATTATAAACAAGAGAACAGTTTGACAGTTGAACAAAATAGCAAGCATGGTATCAGTATAGTGAATGGAATACGTTCAGTTTAACGTTGATTGTATTTAGTAGTTTGGTTTGTCCCAGCATTGGAAATAATTGCTTCCTTTAATCGCAACCCTTTTCTTTAACTTTACCTGCAGTATGTGTTCATTATATGGTTTAACTTTAAATCATGTCATGACTTTCAGGACTGAAGTTCATATAATTGTCTTACTTGTATCTGTAACATTAATTTTGTATCTCGCATATCTACATGCGCCATGTAAAGATAACTTTAATATGTTTTCCTTCCCTCTTCAATTAAAAGCACCCAAATGAGTGGAGTTAGATTTGAATTCCATTCTTTGTTTTTGTCTCATAATTCCTAGTTCTTTGTTCGTCACAAAGGGAACCAAAGTAATGTTTGGCGTTCACTGCATACAAAATGAGGCTGTCGAGGGTTCACTCAAGGTAATGCAAATTGAGGTGAAGACACATTCACGCAAATTGAAAATGTGCGTTTCGAGCTGTATTTCACATTGTGAAATACAGAGACGAGACTATAAAGGAGAAGATTTGGAGGAATACAATAGAAAGAATTGTCATTGGAAAATGTTAAAATACTGTATGTCTTAGCCAGAGCTGTATCACACACATACAAAAACACAGTGCACTCCCAAAATGTTTCTTATTAGCTGGTTAACTGTCTTCTATAAACTAACCTTTACTATTACTGTCGAAGAAAAATATCTGACTTGAAAAAAAAAAAGGGTCAAATTTGTGCTGAAAAAGGAATTGTCGGAATTAATGCTCAGACAGCAAGTCCCGAGTGTCAATCACGGTGTTTAAATGTTTACAGAAATGCTGTCACTAACAATATGATGCTAGTTTAATGAGTTTCGTTCGCACTACCTGCCACTTGATGCAGTGACAAAAACTCTATCTGTTCTACCATTTCGAAAAAGCTGCAATGTAACAGAGCTTTTATCTCATAGATAAAAGTCACAATGTGGAATAGTTTGGGTTCTTGACTCCTGTGACGGGTGCATACATCTATGTCACATCACATATATGAAGAGAAAAGGCCCGTACATAAAAGAACATCTATTTTGTGGATAATTCAGTCAGACACACTCAAATTGTCTGGTTGACAGACAATTGCTCTTCAAGTTTCTATCAGCCACCTGGTGTCTAATCCCTCTAATAATGTAAAATGAGTGCTATCTGTTAAACTGAATTTACAAACACAAGCATGCAGTACATAATGGAGGAGTGCAGGAAGACTTGGAAAAAATTCAGTTATGTAAAATATGAACATTATCCACCAAAAACAAAATGCAGCAATGGTAAAAAGACATGACTTGTACTGTAGTTTGAATACCCTTCAGCCTGGATGGTCATTGGTTGATATGTAGGAAAGCCCTTGAACATATGCTCAGTGAGTTTTTAATTAATGAAGAGCTGATACCCGGTGCGATGAGGAAATTAGAATGATAATTATCTTCCTTCCTGAACTTACACTAAAAGCTACATTCAGTGCGTGTGTTAATTAGGTGCATATAGGTAAGGTGCATAAGGGAGTCATGGAAGCAGTGACAATCACTCAAAAAAAAGTCTCAGCCAGAAGTTGTTGAATGTGATGAATTATTTTGCACACAAAATGTCGTAGGGGGCAATGGATGGCTTCAAGCATTTGCCGGGTATGGTTTTCTAGTGGTATGAATTCCTAATACACTCATTGAAACATTGTTCACAAAAGTATTGTATTGTGGCTATTTGACTTTTTATTGCATAGACCTCACAGTCAAATCATTGGTGCCTGCAGCTCAAGAGCCATGTTTTCAACTATATTATTGGGATGTTTGCCCGCTCACAAGCACAGGCCGCTCAGGCCGCTGGAGAAATGTTTGTTACTACTGAACATAAAGTCACCTGTGTTTATACTAGTGAAGAAATTCAGACTCTACAGAGTTAACACTGTTCACATGTTCTCTATGTGCATGCTTGAGCTATTAAAGTATTGGAGGAAGAAGTACAAAATGCTTTATTCCCTTGAAGTATATGTTTGGGAAAAGACTGGAAAGACCATTTTTCTACATTAAATGTTGTCGAAACCGATATATAACACACTGAAAGTGAATGTTCAACCAAATGCCCTTGTATTGCAGGATTAAGTGTTCCATCTTGAATGCATTAACCTTTATTAATTAAGCAAAAGTTTGCAGTGGTCCATTTATAGAACCACTCTGAATGGATTAGCTTGAAGATGGCTGGTTAAAATTTTAAACAGGCAGTGAGAAAGCATACGTTTAATGAACTCGGTCCAACATCTTACTTTGTATGGTGACAACACATCTTGCTTCATGTTTATACTTTCACTTGAAGTATTATAACTTCAAGCCTTGCTGTAATTACATTTTTCTATGTCTATTGATGTGTCAAACCTCTTTCTCTCCCATCTGTCTCAAGTCTCACGACTCCAAACCCTGTTTCTATTCACTGTCCCCCATGATGTTTGCTGTCCTTGTTCTTAAAAGCACCTCAATCAGCTGTGCATTGCAACAGGATGTCATGTAGAACGTAAAATATTTAAAGGGTGGCAGGGCTGTCTTTCAATCAGAGGGTCGGCTGTTCAATCCCCGGCTCCGGCTCTGCATGGCCATGTGTCCTTGAGCAAGACACTTAACCCCCGAAATTGCTCCCGTGGTGTAGAAATGTGATAGACTCTGAATTGTAAGTCGCTTTGGATAAAAGCATCTGCTAAATGACTGTAATGTAATGATACAATTTAGTTAGATACAGTGTTTGCATTATCTGTGCTAGCGCCATTGGAATGCAATATGTCCATCTCTGCTCAAAGCACAGTGATCACCGCTTTAACTCAGAGAATTCACACAATGAGCGCTTGTTATTTTCCAGTGAAATATGTCTTTAAATGTGCATGTGACTAAGTGATTATTAAGAATAATAGTATCATAATAGTCATAAGAGTAAAGTAATTAAAGTATATTGAGAAGGAGCCTATGCATTAACCTATTAAATTATGACATATTTCTCTCTCTTACATGATAGCACATTAGCAACTTTTTACAATAAAAGTATCATAATCAGTGATCATGGCCCTGGTATCGGATCAAAATCAAATGTTGTTGTGCCGTCCACCCCTAACACATTATAATGAAGAGATCCTGTTTATTTTAGCTACTGTTTTGCTTTGTGTTGTAAAAGTGAATTAAATTAAATGAGAAGTATGGGAACAAACAGTGTTAGCAGTAAAAATGAGCTCATGCATGCTTAAGTAAAACTGTTTCGCTGTAGTGGCAATATGCTGCTGTAACAAGAGCACCACTCAGCAGGTGAGCATAGTAAAAAAAACACTTAGGCTGTCATCAAGCTAACTCCGCATGACTAAGTGAACCTGATATTTACCTCTAAAGCAGGAGAATACAATCATTTCATATCATTATTAAGCTGGCTGTAAATAAGAACCCTTTCCGTTTGATGACTGGACAAGGCTGTTTATGTTTCATAGAGGGGCAGTTGAGTCTGCAGCCCAAAATATTAGGAGACATATTTATCTGTTAAGAAAACTTGAAGTGCAGCACAGCACTTGACCTCACATTTCCGACACTATCAACTCACCACAACTTTCTGCATCCATTCTTTAATCGCTGCCAAAACTCTCAAACTCAACTCCAAAACTGCAGCCCCGGGTTTTTATCCCCCCCCCCCCCCCTTACTCACACGCATACGGTATACACATCAACAACAAATATGACATGGCTTCAGCCCAAAGGCCAAATAACAAATCTATTCGTTTCAACACCAAATCAAGCATGCTACTGACAATAAAGCTGATATTTGTCAACTTTGTATTTTGCAGCAGAGTTGGCATTATGCAGCTAGGATGCTGCATAATGCAAATCAAAGACCCCATTTCCTCCAGAACAAAAATGAACTGCTGTAGCAGCCAAGTCCCACTGCAGGTGCCGAATGTTCACTCCCTGAGCTTCAGTGTTTGTCTCAGCCCCTGACCCTCGAAATGTTCTCTCTCTCTCTCTCTCTCTCTCTCTCTCTCTCTCTCTCTCTCTCTCTCTCTCTCTCTCTGTTGTTCCTACTGCAGAAAAACTGCAGATCTGCGTCACCAAGGACACCAGAGACAAGTCTGATGGATCTGCTATCACACATTCCTTTTTGCGTTGACTTTTTGCAGCCTTTTTTTTTTACTATACCAGCCTTTTTGCATGAGAAAAAAAAAACATGAATTCAGAGAAAAAACATCCAAAACCAAGATCTGTTTCAAAGCTGCAGCTATCAATAGAGAAACCTGGCTGCATGTTACAATGCTAACACTACATCCAAACACAGACCAGCTGTGAATCAGTTCCCCAGTGCAACACACGTACACAGCAACGAGACCATGCTGGATTGCCCTAAAACACCAAAAATAGGTAAAACTTCTGTGCATAACAAAAATGATTACCTGTTAGCATGCTAGCATTAGCCTCTCCGGCTTGCTTGTGCATTAGCATTGTTGAGAAAGCGAGGACGCTTAGTGTTAGAGGCTGATTAGCTGGGATGTGTAAAATTGGACAGAACCGGCCTGAGTGCAGACGCCCATATCCTCCCCTGACCCACTTCTCTCTCTCTCTCTCTCTCTCTCTCTCTCTCTCTCTCTCTCTCTC
>NW_022280077.1:1904949-1965227 GCF_004355925.1 Anarrhichthys ocellatus | reverse complement strand
TCTCTCTCTCTCTCTCTCTCTCTCTCTCTCTCTCTCTCTCTCTCTCGCTCTGGTTCTTTTACTTAATATGCTTGCTGCAAACAACTCAGACTAACTTGGTGCAGAGCGCTCACAGCCATGCTTACTCAAACAGCATTCAGAGTCGGGTCAAGGAATGAGTGTGAAAACAGGTATCTGGGTGATGACGAGAGAAAATAAATGCACAAAGCTGCACAGCTGGCTGAGGTTACGATAGCAGAGGTAGACCTCGTATTGTTGTGGTATCCGCTCAGTGAACCGGTCTACACCACATCTTTCACTCAAATCCAGCCCGTTTCCTGTTACCATGGCAACCTATCTCTTCCTTCTCCCCAACTATTCCTTCTTTCCACCTCTTCTTTTTCATTCACCTTGTCTTACTTCAGCATAAGCTACATCAAATTCTGTCTATAAGGAGAACTGTTAAGTTATTTAATGAGAAGATGGTGCAGAAAGAAATGATTCATCTCCTCCACTAAATCACATGACATCACTTCCAGTATTATTCTCCAACTTTTTAATAGTGCATGCTAATAAAGGAAGCACTTGTGTACATCAATTTTATGAAATCAACAGCACATTAACAGCAACTAAGACAAGAGAATGAGGTGAGTGGGTGCAAGAAATCCTACAAAATATTAACTTAAGAAGCTTAAGAAGCTTTTACTTTCTCTCTCACATGCACGCACACACACACACACAAATATATAGATGTACACACACGCAGACGTGGTGGGTAGATTTTGCTGCAGTGGATGTGTCGTTGGTGTCTTCACAGTGACATTGGTGCTGAGTTACAGTGCTAATGAGAACTTTAATGTCACCCACACACAGACTCCTGGCAGACAGATTAGAGCTGTGATTACACTGAGCCCAAAGAACTCACACACATACACACAGAGAGAGACACACATTACACACCACGCAATGCCCAGATTACACTCACACATGTTGACAAACTGACATAAATGGGGTTGAAGTTTCACAAGCAAAGACTTCTCCTTCATACTGTTGCACTGTGCAGTTAGTGCAGCTTCAAGAGTGAGAGACACATCCAAAGAGAGAGAGAGAGACGGATAAACCCAGGCAGGCAGTGGAAAAGAGTTGGCATACAAACAATTTGAAGGTTCCGACTGTTTTCGGCAATGATACTACTGATCTCATTAAGCAGATCGGGTATTGGCCAAACATCACTGATCCACATAAAGAACAGTTCCACATGATTCGTTAAGAGTGGTAGGCTAACGTACACAAGGCTTCCACTTCCTAAATGTGCTACTATCAATGCATTTTAATGTGAAGGCAGTGGTCGGACTTTTCTATGAAACCAGAAGCGTTGACAATGACTTTAGCAGTTAGCTTACATTACTGTTGGGACTTCACGATGTGGGTGGAACACAGACAGAGGCCTACATGGGAAAACAAAAGCCTGACTTGGTTTGAACGGCGCCAAGCTCAATCGGGTGTTAAAATCTCACTTGAGTGTGAGATTTGGTTTAAACCACAATCCTGGTGCCTCATTGGACGAGCCCCGTGAAGTCACTGCGACAGACAGAAACGGATTACTTGCCCCTGTGCTTCCCCACTTTCCCCTGCAGAAGGAAGATCAAGGAATTCCCGGATTAGTTTGCCGCTTGACCCGCCAACAGAGCGGGTCCCCGGTCCTAGGCAGGAGAAATTCCACCGAACAAGTCCGAAGAAACACACCGACCACTACAAGCGATCTCAAGTCAAAGGCTTTTGTCTGGGCAGCGATAGGTCATAGTGTGTTTGTAACCTTTGTTTGTTTTGTTTAAAGTTTAACTGTACTATTTATCGTGTTATTGTGTGTTTTACGGACCGCCGAGTCCCCTTCAGTACTGTGTAACATAACTGTTGTGCATGTTGCTGCTGTAATAGTGTTGTTCCACGCTGCTGAGCTTTGTTGTGTTTAGATCAGCCTGTAAAGTTGGTAAACCGCCATCTTGCTCTCGCTCTGTCTTTTTCTCTCTCCCCCCACTCTTCTACACACACACACTCAGAGACCGACACGTACACACCTACACTCACACACACACACTCCCTTCACCACGTGATTGCTTGTTGCTTTTAGGTAGTATGCATGTAATTGTATAATAAATGTTTAATGATTTATAATAATGTAGATATTTGATCAGTATTGTTAGAGATAAATAAACTCTGTTAAAGTTTTGAAGAGCAGTTTTCTGTGGTTATTTTGTGCATATATGCTGTGATAATAGCTGGTCGTTATAGTCAGTGGTCAGATACAACCCTTCACCCTTCACTCTGAATGTGGAATAGTACCTGACTATTGATATTTTGACCATTTTTGAGACTTAATCCACAGTTTGGTTATAGGTCCCTGATCCCGGTGCCCCGCTATTATTAATATATGTTAGTCCTATTTGATATTGATCATTTTATTGATATCAATCATTTAATTCTCATACTTGCTAATAACCAAACCCGGTCCTGCCAAATCCCAAATTTACCAAAGATTTAGTCCATATAGTTTTTTCTAATGGTGTATTATTCAGATATTCATTTTGAAAATGAGCGTGATAAGATAAAATAAGATATACTTTATTGTCCTGCAGGGAAATTTGTCTTGGGCTTCAAGCCGCTGCATCACACAATACACCTGCCAGCGTCACAATCCACATGCACACGTAAAACATAGATCATACATAAACTCATGTATAAACATGGCTAAATACATATGTCGACAATATAGTTACGAATAATAAAACCATAATCATGTCACAATATATTAGTTCCCAATAAAATCATATCATATAATACTAATTGTTGCTATTTCATATTTTGTTGGAAGATGGAATGAATGCATTTTTGTAACAATAAAAGGCAACACCTGGAATTATGGGTTCAGAATATGTATGTGGACTTAATACTTGACTTGATGAAGGAAAACAACTCTGAAAACAAGGGCTGATGTTTACATCTTATTAAGGTGCGAGATCTGAGATTCAGAGCATTTCAATTGCCTCTCAACGTTTCTCAACATGTCGATGGGGAGCCGGCAGCTTAAACCTAACGGTGCTAACAGTGCAAACATTGCAAGCCATGAAGAAAGTGCTGACAGAGCTTACAGTTTCTACCTGAGGGGGAACCGGTGGGTGGGTGCTACGCTTCCACAACAAAGCTGTCGGTCGGGACCATATTATCAGCTGTAACTGCCGTATGGGAGCATGGGCAGCGGCCATGAGCTAACCAGCAGGGCATGCTCACATGCACTAACATCCACGAAAAGCATGTTCGTGTGTGCAAAAGAAGCTTGGATTACAACACACACAGAGCAACTTAATTCTCTGCTCGGGTAGATATTACTCCACTATATCTTTACATATCAAATAGTTGTTTGCTGCTATATTATTGCTCTGAATGTTAAAAACAGCTCCTTTAACAAAAGACTTTAAGAAACAGAAAAACATTACTGGAGGAGCTACATTTTTTAACATTCCAGTTTTGGTCTGGTAAAAAAGAAGGAAAAAAACAGAGCCACGCTCACCAAAGTGGTTTGGTGAAGAGATGTAGAAGCTGTAATTATGTAATTAGTCTGAGGGAAGCCTTTTCTGTGTGGACACAGAATACATTAAGCTCAGCACCAGCTCTGATCCCCACTGCTCACAGCAGCTCAGCGCTGATTGCCAGGTCTGTATCTGTTCACGGCAGCTACTCTACAGCACAAACTCTGTGTGTGTTAGACAAGAACTTGAAGGTAATTTTGGAAGTGACCTTTTCAAAACCCAAAACACGAAGGTGTGAGGAATGGATTAAAGAGTGTGTGTGTTTTTATCTGCTGCTGCAAAGGAACAGTACATTAACTGGCTTACTACCTCCAGTAGTAACCAAGTGTTACTACCAAAGCAAACAGACTATTATTATGTGTTACAGTTTACATGACAGAAACACCTGTTTCGGACAGGAACATCCGCTGTGTGGGAGTCAAGGTGCTAGTGTATCAGAGTTTAGAGAAGCGCTAGCAGTTCTTTTCCTTGTCTGGTTTGGGGGTTTTTACGCTTCATAAACTCACAGCCAAACTTGTGATTGAATAGTGTTACTCAATATAAAATTATTTTCTCTTACAAAAATAAAGCACACTGTTTGAACATAGGAGCACAAAAGCATAAATCTTACTGCTGTACTGTGTTGCATGTCCGCGGATGTTTTTCGATAGTAAGCATTCAAACCATCCAAGGGTTACGAACCAACAGCATTCTATTTACAATTTTACTGAAACAATAACACTGTTCTATAACATACAAGCGTATGTATCCACCCTGCAGAACATAAACAAAGCTGATGATTTATTTCCATGTCTTCTAAGGGGGGATGCAGACTTTGCACCCAGCACATGTAGCGTTAGCCTCAGTTGGGGGAGGTGAATAAAGGACTGATGGAGACAGAGGAAGAGATGAAAGAGAGAGCCCAAGTAATTCTGTCAGTAACAGTCCTGCTGTCCTCTGTTCGGGATATGACCCTCATCCTCCCCTAGCAATCAATCACCATCATTTCCTATGCCAGAGTTGTGCTACCAGCATCTGTGTTCCTTGACTGAAATACATTAATCTTGGATGGGGACGGGGGGTTGTAAGATCAAGCTACATACTCCCCATCACTAGCCCTTCCCCTGTGTGTCCACTCTAATTCTACATGTGTGTCCAGCTCACTCCCTCTCCGAGCATCATCAGTATTATTTTGTTGTCAATCTCGAGACCCACCCCCTCTCTTTATGCCTTTTCTTTCCACCTCATGTCTTCCTTTCTCCTGACGACTCCACCTCTCAATCAATCCCATCCAAAACATCACCCCTGCTTTTAAATGGGAAATCAATTAGTCAGTTAGTGAAAGTCACCCTTACTCTCTCTTACTCACCCTTTTCACCTTCTCACTCACACAGTCACACACAGTCACACACAGACGCACAAGCACAATCACTTACACGCCTTTCCTCACATCCCACCAATAAATGCTACAAATCGTTAAATCCTGAATGTTAGAAATTCGGAAAATCTCTCCGACGAAAGTCACATTTCCTAGTAGATTTCCAAGTACTGCAATGTATACCACAACAAACTGACACCACAGGCAAGAGGACGCTGAGGAGAAATTAAAGTGAGGACAATCACATTTTAAAATGTGGCCAATGAAAATAAGACTTACTGAAGAATAACTGGTCGGTTTAGCAAATGTTCGTCTGGTTCCCCAGAACCTTTCAATGGAAACCAGCTGGGAATGTCTCCCACACCAAGGGAGAGACAGTCCCAACTAGGGCTGGGGAAGCCCAAAGATTAAGTGCCGCAAAATGTTTTGTAGACCATCACAGTATGAAATAGAGAGGTCGTAACTTGACACCTATAGTTAAAACATGAATGTGCAACAGTGTGTCCTAAAGCCAGTGAAGGGTCAACGTTGTCTCCATAAGACTTTTTTTTAAGTAATGCATGAATGATCTACAATCTTTTCAATTGAATTTAACCATTTCATGTTGTGTTTAGTTGGTGTTTTGTTTGGACACCTTTTAGGTCTTCACAGGGATTTCCTTGCCTAACCGAACCATATGCTCTCCAAAGAGCACTGCCCTGTAACAGTGGAAGCTACCGTAAGAGTGCTAAAAGGGGGATATGAAGGGGTACTGCTGTAAATCCTGCCATAAAGAGAAAGGATGGAGACAGCTTTATCCAGCTAAGAGCCTGCACAGGAGGATTAGGGCCAAGGGAGCAAGATAGGGAGAGGAGGAGGAGGTGACGAACAGGGGCAACGATTGTGTGACGTGTAACCACCTTGATAAAAACTTAAAGAGGAATGGAATGAGGATTACAGTGGGGATATGATATCTACACCAAAACACATTCATGCCCTCCAGGTAAGAGCAGTGCAAACACACACGTACAGTGGCAGTCTGGACACCAAAAAAAAGCCTAATTTTATGTAAAGCTCAACTGTCTCAATACTCAATGGCTGCTGTCTCAGTTGTGGGAGTCTGGGCACATGGGTATGTGGTACTGAAACACAGAAGAGAATTTTGTGTGTGTAACATGAATTTTGACATACTGTATGTGTATGATACATCAAGCACACATAATGACACATAATGGCCACTTCTGATCAAATGGTCTCTGTACCTGGCGGAAAAGTCAGCAACTTAAATTGTGTCGTAGCCCAGGAGTGTATATGTTTCCATGACATTCCAATATCTGCAAAGATTGAGTAGAGTACAAAGTGTCAGCCTTGAGAAGGAATGTTTGTGTGGTGAGTACTTTTTTATTTACTGTTGTGTGCCTGTGATGTTTGTTGAAATATGCTGGAAAGAGGAAATGAAGAGGTTGACAGTGTATTTGCTTTAAAAAAAAAAAAAGCAAGGTACAGCAGTGTCACAAGGGTGTGGGAGCAAGGGATAGAAGTGTTCTAGTTCCTCCTCGGTGCTTTTGAAAAGTCAATGACGGATGAATAATTTACAGGGAATCAGTCAGGGGCTGTCAACGCCACTGTAAAGCAAATCTGCAACAAACGAGACAAAGCAGGACAAGACTAAAGCACCATACATGTTATACAGGTCGTTCCCAAGCGGGGGAAAGATGGGATACAAATAATAAAAAAGAAGAATGATGGGGAAAAATGGAGTAAAAGGATGACAAATGAGTGACAAAGCTGCAGTTGATGAATGGCAGATGGAGGGGCAAATAGACAAAAGGGTCTCAGACAAAGAGGGAAACTTCAGCAGGTGGAGAAGCACTAACCCCTCCGCCATCCATCCACTTCACACACACATACACATACACGGCAGGCAAAAAAATATTGCGAAGAGGTGCAGATAAGACCCTCATCATCAGGTCAAGTTCTCCTCAATTCCTCTTCTGTCTTGCTTTGTTCCTTCCCCATGTTCTATCTGTTCCCATCAATAACCTCTCTCTCTTTCTCTGCACCTCCGCGCTCCGTCCACAATCAAATTACTGTGTCAGACTGGAGGAGGTGTGGGGGTGAGGAGACTACATGCTTATAGCTTCAGCCCACTCACAAAATCGGACCACCAAACACTGTAGGTCTCACATACTTTAAGCCTGCATCCCGCACAAGAAAAGGATCCTCAGGTAAGGTGGTTGCTAGGTACCACTGGGATAATGATGTGAATAATAATCAGCCTCTTTGGCTTTATAATGAGGGCTGTGCGGAGGACAACACAAACCCATTTGCATCCATTTGAATGGAGGCATTAAATGTAATATTGCCTAAAGGCTATTTTAGCGTTTTTTTCACCCCACCTGGAAAAAGCTTTTTAGGGGACACAAAGGGCAATGACTGAAGAATAAAGGTGTTTTAAAAAGTCTGTATCACGCTTGGTTGTTACCCTGAGTGCATGCTGCCCTGGAAACAGCCATGAAACAATGCAATATTGTTGTCTTGACTTCTATTATGACCTTATGACCAAACAGGGATAAAAATATCCATCATGACTGAAAACATTTAGAGCGTCAAAGCAAAGTCACATTGTTTTCACACTTGTTAACCCAGAAACAAGAACAACTGCATCAACTGTGTTTCACTTCTGAATGTCACCACTGGTCGACTGAATATAGGGATATTGCAGCTAGAGCTGAAACAATAATTGGTTCATTTATTTGTCGAAAAATGCTAAACATTCTCTGGTTCCAGCTCCGCGAGTGCTGCTGTTCTTTATCATTTATGATGGTAAATTGAATATCTTTATGCTGGGATTTATAGTTGAATAAAACAAGCAATTTAGATATGTCACCCCAGCCTCAGGGTAATTATAATGGACATTTTTCATTATTTTATGACATTTTATGGAAATAAAAATGAATTGGTTAATTAAAAAATAACTAGCAGATTATTAGAATCAAAATGATTGTTAGTTGCAACCTATAACAATGAAAATATTTCCAGTGTAAAGTTACATAACATAAAAAGGAATAGTTCAGCATTTTTGGAAATATCCTTATTTGCTTTCTTGCAGAGAGTTGGATGAGAAGATCAAAAACACTGTGTCTGTATGGTGAATATGAAGCTAATGTTAGCAGCTAGTTAGCCAAGCATAGTTAGTTAAAACAGCTAGCCTGAATCTGTCCAGAAGTACCAAAATGAATCTACCAGCACGTCTAAAGCTCACTTATTAACATCGTATGTCTTGCTTGTTTAACTAGTAAAAAAATCGAAGCGTTCAGTCTGCTAGGCTAAGCTGACCGTCTCCTAGCTGTAGCTTATTTAACCAACGGTGGGGAAACAATAAACACTAAATTGTGGGTGGTAACGCATTACTTGACATCATAAATGTAATAAGATTACCAAAATCCTAATCGCAACGTGTTACTGTATTACTGTAATTCTCAGCAAGAAAGCGAATGAGTGAATCTTCTCAAAACTCTTCCTTTGAGACATGCTTTCAATCAATCTTCATACTAAATTAATGACAAAAGCTGATGGAAGCAACTACAACATCCCCCTACGCCATGCACTCAAGCATGCAAACATGTGCCGCCCTCACTCAACAAATTCACTCACGCTCATCCATTGACAGAAACACTAGCCTGATTAAAATTGAAAGGATTAGGTAGGACCAGGTGCTCAGATGAATTGTTTGTACAACACCCAGAGAAAATACAGTATGTCAGGGGATCTGACACGAGCCCATCATGCTGCACACATCACTGGGTATTCCCTATTTAACCATTCCCTTGTCAGTCCCTCTCCACCCCTCTTCTGTTTGCTTCTGTCTCCTGCCTCTCTCCCATGTGTGTGGTGTTGTTGGTTCTGCTATAAAGTATGTGTCTGCTCATGCCTTGAACTGTATGTACAGTATGTGTGAGTTCATACCATAAAAACTGCATATTCGTGTGTCTATCTTCTCTCACTCCTCTGCTGTGCTCTCCCTGAATCAGGACATGCTGTGAGCGGCTGACGATGATGATGACTCAGTAATGTGAGAATGTCACCACCAGAGTCTGGGAACTGTGACTGGTTTCTGTCTCTCTGCCAGTGATGCTCAGAATGTAGCTTTCTCAGCACCCTTCACTATTGCTATCAGTTTCTTTATAAACTTGGTGTTTTTTTCCCATTTCAATAGGTTTTGTTGACATGTAGACATGTGAGTCTCCGCCAGATTGCAATCTATAGCACTATACTTTGCTCCATTGGGTGGCGGGTGTCAACACACCTGAAACTTCTAAAAAACACAAGAACAATAACGTGTGTACTTCGCTAGTAATGTATTCACAACATTAGCAGCTTAGCTAGGTAGCTAACAACTATCCATAAACACAAACATTTTAATCTCGTCATTACGGGCTCTCACTCACACTTCCTCGCAGATAACAGATCAATGCTCTTTCACAATCATAGATCATTCAGTAGTTACACTGATCAGGGATCAGATAAATGCCACAAAAGCACATTATGACTTTTGCATGAGCTTAAGTGTTGGAAACGCTGTCCTGCTTTCTTTCTGATGCTTTTAACTTGACAGGAACAATTGTGGCAGATTTCCATGTAATTTCAGTGTCACTTCAGCCGCCAATATCGCAAGGGAAAGGGCCCTGTGAGGAGCTACGTTCACAGGCAGCTCACTGACGTAGTTACACTTGGAGGACAAAAGATTGTGATTATGTCTCGGAAATATTGATACATTAATACTGTTTCAATATCAGAATGATGTTTTTAATGGTTTTGGTTGCACTTTTAATTTTCTGGTATCTGATTCATCAGAGATGCATGAAGAGGTTATGTGTCAATGGTGACTGTGTTCAGCTCAGCTTTTACTATTTTTATAATTCCCCTACTTGCTCCCAGTCAAGCTGTTTGTTATAAACTGTGACCAGTATTTTCTGTAAAAATGCATAAAAATAAAAAAAAATGACCCATCTTCAACTACTTCCATCCATCAAATGCTTACAGGTTTAGCTTCAAGATGGTTAAGGTCAGGGTTGAGACGATTTAGGGTAAATGCAGAGGACATAGGATATGTAAACAGACTAACAGGAAGTGCTGCCTCAGATGTCAAGCCCGCCAGAAAAAAATACCCTTCTAATTGAAAGCAGGAAGTGGTTTGAGATTTGATAAAATAGGCTTGTTTAAGATTAATCCCTTTTCGCTTGGTGGCCTGCAGCCGGAGGGAGGTGACGAAAAGCTACAATCAACTTGGGCAGTTTCCAGCAGCATCAACAGTTCAGGAAGTCACATATACATTTATCAGATCCTGATTGAAAAAGAAAAACATTTGTCAGCCTAACATATCCAGCTTTTGCTCAAACGCCACCAGCCGAGTCTCTTGGCAGTTTGTGAAATAGTCATGAAATGGATTTCTAATGATTCGTGTACATGGACATACATTTTGTTTTTGTGCTCCGTATGAAAATAGTGGCAATGGAATGATCCTTTTTTTGTGGTGGACACACAAAGTAAACACATCCACGTGACTTAGCAACGG
The DNA here is from genome assembly GCF_004355925.1 of Anarrhichthys ocellatus. Taxonomy (NCBI): domain Eukaryota; kingdom Metazoa; phylum Chordata; class Actinopteri; order Perciformes; family Anarhichadidae; genus Anarrhichthys; species Anarrhichthys ocellatus. Next base: position 1,954,747 of record NW_022280077.1, on the reverse strand, counting down.
TCAGAGCTAGTGACGTAGTATTAGATATTGAGAAAGACTATCTGTGGTGGGTGGGTCAAACAAACACAGGACTTTCAACCACGAGATCGGTGTTTGAGACTCAATGTGTTGTGTTGGATAGTGAAGTGACGGGTTTGTTTCTAAGGGTCTAAGTTTGTTGCATAAACTTAAGGTTAGTTTTGTTGCACAATGTCATGGTGAAGGGACAAAAGATACTTCCAATTGAAAACATTATTTGAAAGTCCCGGAGAGAAACACAAAATAAATGGATGTCCACATACAAGAATCACCAGATTAAAACATGACTATTTCACAAAATGCCGTGAGTCTGTGTTGATACCACAAGGTATTGAACAAGTACCAATTCAGCATTGCACTCCTATCACATTGTTGGACATTGCAGCTCTAACTGCTGACAGTTCGGTTGGAGATTTAGGTGTTATGCTAGTAGCCTTTGATGTCAAGCCACTAGCTTCAAGCAGAGGTGAGGAGCGGGCAACTGAGGTGTCTGGTAAGGTCATTTCTTTCTAAGTACACATCCCCAGATTCTTTTTATTTCTCAAACCCATTTATGAGATTTGGCAGCTCCCTCTGGAGCCACAAAAGGTTTTATACATTTTTCACATACGCAGTAGTATTTTCCAAGACCAGTAAACACACACCTAGTTCATTAAATTATTTTATAGAGAAGTTCCATGTAAAGACCCTGTTTGCCTCAAATTTGTTCAGAATTCAGATGCCTTTCCCTCTCGGAGAGAAATGAAATGTGATGTGCTCTTCCATTCAGTTTCTCATCCAATATGAATGACCCCATCAAACAGCACACTGGCATTACTGTAATACTATTGTGTAAATGGCACATAATTGCACTCTCTGCTTTAAAAATGCAATGCAATGACTAATTCCACTGAAAGGCACTTTCTCTTCCTTTCAAGTAAACTTTTCAGTCCACAGATCGATGTCATGCTTACACACAAGAACACAATTAACATTTGCATCTCAACACAAATGAGACCAGAAATATGAATGGCTGTCATGGTAGCACTAGGCTCCTCTAATTATTGTCAGATTATGTTAATCCAATTGACATCTTATTTTGTTCGCCACCAACTAACACTGGATGAAACTGAAGTGGGAGATTTCAGCCGCATCCCGGGCTCTAGAGCAAAATCTGTTGTGAAGATGCATATTGTTTTTTTCTCCTTTAGTCGTGAAGATGCTGTCTATTTTATATCAATGTGGGCTGTAAACACCTAATATCATCAAAAGCCTAAACAAATAAATGCCTGTTTATCGATTTTATCTGAGAGTTTAATGCATTTTGTATGGAGTCAGTTATCAATAGCAGCCATTTCTGCTCTCTCTAGCCCCTTCTCTCTCTTCACTTTGTCACAGAAAATCAAAAATAACACATCACCCACTCATCAAATCATTCAACTAAGCATACCAGTGAGGCAGAGGAGAGAAGAGACAGATAGCAAGTGTGCATTTGTAAAAAGTCATAATTTGTTTATGCCACAGATCTGATTGAATTTGATGCCTTCAGAGGACTCATTGCAGCGTTTATGTCATTGAGTAGAGCTGATGTATGGCCTACAGTGACTGGCTGGATACATGCAGCTGGCTGTTGCACACAGTCTCGCACACATAGAGCACATACTGTTCTGTTTTTTTACCCATGCACCAAGCTAACAGGACAGCACTCCTCCACACATCGACTGAATGAGGGACAGGACTTTTTTCAGAGTACTGGACTGCAGGAAAGAGGGAGGAAAATATATGGAGAGAAGGAAATGGGATGTGTCGATCGGAGCTGAGGCCAAAGGCAGCGAAGGAGGGAGATGTACGGTATCATTGTGCTGCGTCGACGGGGAATAGAGGAGGACGAGGAGGCGTTTCCATGGGAGTGCTGCTGTGTTCTTCTCGAAACAGACGCATTCCCTTATCTCCTGCCTGGGGAGAAACAAACACTGGCAGCTCATATGAAGGGGAGTTTCCCTGGATCTATTTGAGCTGCGTAGAGAAGCAACAGAGCCCTAATTGAATTTGAGGGCGAGAGAGAGAAAAGTGCAGGACTTGCAGTAAGGACATGCTGTCTGCTGATAGCAGGACTATCTGGACATTATGTGCTGTGTCAAAGCAGGCTTTCATTTAATTTACATAAAAAAGATCGTCCTGTTAAACAAATATGTAGCACAACATGAATTTGTATGAAAGCTAAATGTGTTAGCAGAAACATATGATGAGTCAGTATGTTTTCTTACGTTTGTCTGTTTGTCACAAAAGTTGTATATAACGTTAGTGGGCTGAATGCCGTACATATTACATATACTTTGTCACTTTGAGCTGAAATATCAGGGTCCTGGGTACTGTGCTACATACAGCTGCCATGCTAGCAGTGGGGCTCTATGGCGATGTCAGTCTGCTGATTGGTTAGTCAGCAAGTATTGACTGACTGAGGAAGAACTACTGATTGAATCTCACTACTCTTAACTATTTGATCAATTTCTATGCAATTTGAAACATATTCATGTTCCTCTCAGGATTATAATCACTTTGATGATCCCATTGACCATCATCAGGTCAAAGTTCAATCAATCAATTCTTTGGTGTATAACTACCTGCCAAACCAATGACATTCAATTCAGACTTAGCTGCACTTTGTGTTTAGAGCTAATTCGCTAATTTTAGCGTGCTAACACACTAAACTAAGACCTAATACCTAAATATCAACATGTGAGTTTGTTGTCGCTGACATTTGAATTTAGTTCAAAGCCCCTCTGTCCCTTAGCACAGCCTCACGGAGCCGTTAGCAGTACTGTAGACTGGTTTTACTGTATCTCTGGCCTGCTTCTTGTGGTGTTACGATGCAAAATTTCCTTCCTGGGTGTCAATAAAATGCTCTTTTCTTTTCTCCAGCAGGGACTTTTTGTAATTCTGTTTTATTTAATGGGAAACCCAATCATCCTATCGTCGCTGTTGAGTTAAAACATAAACAGCTGAATTAAATAGGGGCTTAACTGAATAGTCTTGTAGAAATAGAGAGTGATAGAGGAGACACGGTGATTGAATAAGCAGAGGCTGTGTGACGGAGCACACATTGGGATTTGTCTGGACAGGCCTGTAATTCAAGGGAAGGAAAGGACCTTAACCTAGATCAGTATCTATCACTCCAGCAGGAGAAGAGAGCTCAACACCCACATATTTGTAGGAAGGGAGAGGGAGAGAGAAACCGAGGTCCCTGATGGGAAGTAAGTCTATGAGGAGGAGGGAGAGAGAGGTGGAGGCGATGTAGATACGGATATTGGACACATCTATACATGTGATGTTGGTTCCTCAGAGCTCTGACACAGATGGGAGGAAGACAAAGAGGGAAAGGATGTGAAAGTAAGAGAGAGACAATAACAGATAGAGGAAGGAGATCAACATGTTGAGGCAGAGACACAGCTGCCAGAGAAGCAGAGTGCAAATTAAATTACACCGGAAGGGACAGTCAGGTCTGGGTCTGCAGGAAACACTGCACATGGGGCTCTTTGTGTGAGTGTGTGTAGGAACACATGTATGTGTGTGATATAGACAGGTACATAGAGAGATCAAAAGGTGTAAATAACACAAGAAGAAATAATAAAGAAATTAGACATTACATCTATTGCACTTCTGCCCATCCTGGGAGAGGGTTTCTTTCTTTTTTTTTCCCTGTTAAAGGGTATTTTTGGGGGAGTTTTTCATTATGCAATGTGACGGTCCAAGAACAGAGAATGTCGTATATTATTGTATAGATTGTAAAGCCCTCTGAGGCAAATTTGTGATTTGTGATATTGGACTATACAAATATAATTGTATTGAATTGAAAAGAACAGAAAAGAAAAAAGACGGTATATAACATAACAATCTACAGAGGGCTTCACATTGTGACTTGTCATAGTAGGAGAAGCACAAGTGCTATTAACATAAATGATGGCGGTTTTATTCCCAGTAAGACATGATAGTGTGACATTGAGCCAGCATTCTCCATAACAGGACACTGAAACCGGAGCATCTAAATGGAATCTTATACACCTAAGCTTTTCCTATGTCAAAATATCTTTGGCCCGATCTGTGCACACACTTTCAGGAAGTGGAGTCTGACAGCCACAAGTCAGAACAAATAAAGACCAACCTCAGTCAAAGGCAGCGTCTGGCACTCAGCCGCAAGCCCATTTGTTCCTTCTGAAGTTGTATATTTTTTAAAAAACGGGTCACACATCTATAGTTTATTTCTTTTTGTAGAGTAACTCAAACAGAAGTAAAGCACTAATGAGTATTTACGACAGCAGGACAGGGTATGTGGATCGACTCTAAATAAACTGCGGTGCCTATTTTCATGGAAATGAAGAACCATGTCACCAAATGCAACAGCGTGGCTCACTGGTTTGTTTTTAATAGTTTTTGGGGCAACAATGGAGATCTATGACACAGATGAACAAGCTCTGTGAGGCTTTAGCTACACAGCTAACACTTGCTAGTACACTGTAGCAACACATCATTATCTGTAAACAAGGCAGGCCCAGTGACAGACACCAGCTTGATGAAAGCTAGCTATGTTTGAATGATCTGTCCATGAAGATTACTTAGACTATGTCCTATTATGTGTGCATGTCTACTGTTTATACGCGTTGATATTATCACCTCTTTGTGAGAGTTTCAAATCTTCAATCCAAAGTTGTTCTTACTGTCACATTCACCTCTGAACCTTACCTCGCGTGTTCCCCTATTCTTTCACCTTTCTTCTCATCTCACTGCTTATCTGTTCTCTCATCCCCTTCACTTAAACAACACTGACAACGTACGTCCACAGTATACAGAAACACCACCGTGATGTTACGGTTGCAATTCATTCAAACCATTTGAAATGGAGCCTTGAGCAGTTTGTTTTAAAATGTGGACAAGGAAGTAAAAAAGAGGTCTGAAATGAGAGAAACACGAGAGATAAGAGTGAACAGCAATAAGTATTGTTTCGAGCTGTCTACTGTCTTTTTATTGTCCAGTAGAGTGCTTCTTCAAGGAGCGGTGGTTTGTGATGCAGGCCCGGGGTGCTGTGCTTTCACAAAGGTCACACGAACACTGGAGCAGATTAGCAATTCAGATTGGGCTAAAGGGGCTAAAAGGCTGCTGTAGCCCTGCCTGAGTCTGATTACATTAGCAAAGAGTAGGAGTGCAAATGCACCATAGCGATTAGATGGCATGAGAAGGAAGCAGCTATGAGATGTTTTATGAAACAGGTTCATGAACATAAATACACATACATTACATGCTCTGACAAACAGGCCGTATAAACTATGGCTCACAATAAAACCTCAGTATATCCTCCCACTAACTGGCCTTCCTCAGTCACACACACATGGATTATCAGCACTCACAGCCCAGCCTCCTGACCATCTGCCCTTGTACAACATCCATCTTGTATAAAATGTGTTTGGCTTGCTGGATCATTATTAGGGAAGTTTTAAGGGAAGATTTCCTGCTTTCCAAGGTCCATTCCCTGACCTGGTGATGCTGCAGCTCACCTGACTTTGGACACATATTTATAACAACTGTCACTATAATTCCTCACAATCTCAATATTCAGGACAAGGAAATTGGTTATGCCACGGTGCATCGAACACAAGAACATGTTACAGCACGGGAGAAAAGTTCATCTGCCAAGTATAAATAAAGCTCTGTGAATGCAACAGAATGCATGTGCTGTTCTGTACCAGAGGCAGTACAAGCCAGACAAACATCATACATCTTTGTTGTCCTTGTCAGACCATTCTCCCACATCCTTGAACCCACCTGATTTAGCTAATCAGGTATGGGTGGAGGTGGGTAAGATGCAGTGTAGCTGTTCGCTTTGTTCAAGAAATGAGGTTGGTCATGGTCTTTGTGCCGGATTAATTAAAATAATTCACAATGTAAGTACACAGCTGAAGAAACAAACATGTCTTCCGGAAAGGCCTTTCGCAGGGCCTTCTTACAGCAGGATGGACAGTGAGCACAGGAGGATGCACAGCTGTCTGGGGGAGAAAACGCCTCCGCAACAGTCCAGTGCACAACAAATGAACCAGATTGAAGTGGAATTCAACCAGTGTATCCCCACCATGTTACTATTTACAGGTACGTTTATTTTGCTTCCACAGGCGGGTGGGCTTTGATGCCTAAAGTAACACAAGACAAAGTGTGTTTGTCTGCGTGTGTGGACCATGTAGACATAGGTATGCCATGTTGTTCACATGCGCAGCATGTACTCCACAGCCTGAGGTATGTGCTGTCTAAGGCTACCGTGTTATGGAAACAACAAGCAAACTGGGAACAACACAAAGCCTGGATTAGGTGCAGAAATCACTGGCGTGCTATTAACGATATTGAAATGAGCACCACTCAGCAGCCCTTCTCTCCCCTCATCTCATAGAGCTGCGGTAGTGGTGCAAGCCTGGCCCTTGCTCCAAATGTCAAACGTCACTTCCACAGCCACAGGTCACAAAGTAGTCCATGTTAAAAGATTAGGTTTGGAGAGAGAAACGAGGAAGAAAGAGAGGGAGGGAAAATGATGAGGGACTGTGGGAGTCTGCTGACCTGTCCTCTTGTCCCCCATGCCATGTGGTGCAACTGTGTGTTTGTGCAAACCCTGGCAGGCCAAATGAAGGCTACTGGTAGCCTGAGAGCTAAAAAAAAATAAATACCAGTACACTGGCAAATATGCCCAACGGTTGCCATGACGACTGTGAACCCACCCCCTTAAATGCACTTGTAGGTGCGCGTGTGTGCGCGCGCGCGACCCAGCCTCGTTAGTCCTACCTTGCATTCCTCCATGCACGTCCTAACCGAGTACGCATCCGTCTCGTATTTCTGAACCAGCAGTTCAAACTCCCGGTAGTTGTCCTCCGCCCGCTGGTCGAGAAGCTGATAAGCCCGAACACACTTGCTGCATCCCAGCAGATCCACCCCCATGGCCATATCCAGGTTGCAATTCAAATCGTCCGGACTCGTAAACCCGTAAAACAAATCCAAAAGTGAGTAGGAATTACAAAAAGAAAGGTACAAATCGCTCAGATTCACGTACGCCAGCGGTGTCCCTCTCTCCCCTCCACCGGAGAGGCCCAGGCACACGGTCCTCGCGTCCGTGAAAGTAAAGCAGTCTTTGGACAGGCTGTCTGGATGACAGGTGTCCATTCGCCACAGAGGTTTGGTAGAATTCCCTAGAAAAATAACATCTTGCTTTCTTGCGAGACGGTTGGGGTCGGGTGATGGTGGGATATGCTGTCGGTGGAGGGAGTTTGGGTACTCGCCCGTGTCCGTAAAAGCAAGCCCCTTGTCCGACCGCTTGTCTCGGGTTCGCGTCAGTTTCGCCTCGGCGCAGAACCACAAGTGATCAGAGAGCAGGACGGTGATGAACAGCAGAGAGGCCAGCGACAGTCGCCATCTCTGGGCCCGCTCCGACTCGGTAAATGGCTTCTCGTTCTCTCGGGGTGCAAACCAGTATTTTAAGCCCTCATCATGCTGCCGACGCATCCAAGCACCCCTGGTCATATTTTAGGAAAGTGCTGCCCTGGCCGACTCCACCGCGGGGGCTGCTTTGCCACAATACTCATGGACTTGGGGGGAGACGGACTCCGGTTTATTCTCCTCTGTAACGGTGGGGTGCCGTGCCTCCGCCGGTCCAGGGCGCTCCTCTATCGCGCCAGCAGCGATCGGTGCTATTCCGATCCAATTAGCGCGCCCGCACAGATTAAGCTTCGCGCTGCCGCATCCTGGTTCCCCATGGCTCTTCGGGGGGAAACGGCGTCCTCTTTGACCGCATGCCCCCCTCTCCCGACCGTCCCTCCCCGGGGTTTGTTCTGTCGTCGGGGGCGCAGGGAGACCAGCTGTTGGGAGCCTCTCGGTACTGATGCTGCGCGTCTATGCTGCCGCCCGTTCGGTTGGAGGATTCACTTAAAGGAGAGCAACGAGCCCTTTCGATGCACGCACACTGTCCGGTACCTGGGTGGAAAGCCTAGAATCCTTTCTCCCGTTGGCCATTGTCATCTTGAACCGCGATTAAGTTGCCGCCATGTTCGTCTTGAAACACTTTTTCGGAGAGCTGGGTCGGTTTGCGTCATCTTCATCGTTGCGATAGCTCCATCGTTGCGCAGTGGCGGAGCAGCTTATTACCTATATGCACACACACAAACACACACACACACACACACAGGGAGGGAGGGGGGGAAGGAAGAGAGAGAGAGAGAACAGACACACAGAAAGGTGGGGTGTTTAGGTATATCCTCTGCTCTTCATGAGTAACAGTCCCCAAATATTGTCTTGGCAGGGCACAAACACACACTTTTGGCGACATCTTGCTTTTGGTGCAGGATAGACGCGAGTCCTTTCACGAGAACAGCAATGCAGGTAAGACATCACTCTGACTGTTTCGATATAGTCATTACGATGTATCGATCTGGCCCATTTCATACACGCAACGTATAGGCTGCATATATCGCAAATCCTCACATTGCATTGCTCCTTTTGTTGCTCAGAGGGAACGCAGCTGAAATAGACATCAAGAAAATCAGGGCTTTGACAACACTACTGAAAACTATTCATGCTTGAGCCTCTATAGGCAAGTGGAAAGCAGCTGAACAAGCAAGGTTTGAGCTTGTAGGTTTAACAATATCATGTACCTGTTCCCTGCAGGGGTCCTATCTTATCAGTTATGTTGTGTTTGGTCAGTGGGTTTAAAACAAACACATGAATTACACTATGGCCCTGTATGTAATGTCCCTGGTGTGTGTGTGTCTGTGTGTACACGCGTGTGTGTGTGTGTGTGTGTGTGTAGGTGTGTACACGCGTGTGTGTGTGACAGAGAGAACGAGGTGGGAGGGGGAGATAGGAGGTAGTTGCACTTAAGGTGCAGAAAGTAAATTACAGTATTTATCCTGGTCCTTAGAGCTATACTAATCATTGTCAGCATGGCCTGCAGTACCAAATATAAAGTGTTACTTAATGTTAATGGGCTGTAAATTGGGGATATGACAAGAGATGATTGCCTGATTCATTTGAGTTTAAGGCAGGGCGGGAGGCGACGTATTCTATACAGTTTGTTGTTAAAGGTGAAATGTGGTCATCTAACGCCAATCCAATTAGCTTTAGAACAGCCAGTGTCTCTCTGCCCCCCAAAAAATATGCAACAACATATTAAATAGTGCAGGGACTTAAATGAATATGGTTTATATTGTGTGTAATTGCTATGGGAGAACAGCACTGAATTTCATCACCATGGATAGCTCAGCACTTGCTGCTGTGTGTAAGCTGCAGTTTACTCAGTTTCCTGTCACATGTGTTTATTTTGTAAAACTACTCTCAAGCACAACAGAAATAGATGTTTGTTCTCCTCTTGTTGGTGGCATTGCACCTCATGTTGAGTGTACTTCAGAGTTAACCTTAAAAATCACAAACCCTGTACTATTTCTGTGATATTCTGTGTGGGGGGAACAAGTCATGTCAACAACGTAATTTGCTGACTTAGCACCAAATGTTGACGGGTGCTCAAACAAAGGGATTCAATTGCCTCGATGTTTTTAAACCCCTTCTTCTCTGATTCACAGCCGATCGTGTTGGAGAAGGGAAATTCACCATGCAGGGCGGGAATTTTGGTATAGGAACATCAACTGCATTTGAAACAGTGAATGGTGTCATGGCAAACATCTGTTGTGTCATTGCTGAGGATGCTTGGATGCTCATCACTCATTGCTCTCACATATTATGTTATTGCAGGATACTGTGATCATGCCTCGCGGGGATAGATGTCCTACTTTGGCTGGGATTGTCTCGTCTGTCTTTAACTGTAGTTGCTCAATTTCCTGCTCTGTCTTTGACCCTAACCCTGTGTGTGTGTGTGTGTGTGTGTGTGTGTGTGTGTTTGTACATGTGTGCCTGCCTCCCCCTGCCCTGTTGGTAGACATATGGATATAGGGACCATGCCAGGAGTTTCATAATACCATTTCCAGATCTGCAATTTGATTGGTTCGAGCTGAACGGCTGACTTACGTCAGCTCCTGAGAGGTGTCCAACCAACAACATACGGAGTGTGTGTCTGGCACAGCAGAGAGTTGTCACTTTCACACCACTCGAAACACTTTCACTACCTGTATGTGTGTGTGTGTGTGTGTGTCTGTGTGTGTGTGTCTGTGTGGACACACACACAAAGTGTTTGTCTGTGACATGAGTGCAGATAGCCTTTCCCTTAAATCTGGAGCTATCACGGTAACAGTGAGGGCTGGCAGACATGACTCGCCATCGGGGAAAGTGTGTGTCCTCCCTGAAGTGTATACTACGTGTGTAGAATTGGTTGTATTTCTTCATTGTGATGATACAATAGCTCTTTCTTAATCAAAGGTAATTAGCGCACTTACCTCTATTTCTTTTAAAGTATGTAGGGAATCAAAACAGATGAAATATCAATAGGCATTTGCATATTCAACATCAAAACGCCTGTTATATCTATTTTTACATCATTGATCTGCCTGGCTTGTCAAAGCTCAGCCAATCTATTTATGAATATCTATTTAAAAACGTTTAATAAACAAATCAAAAATAACAGAGTGGGGGGTCATTGCATTTTCACTACTCTGTTTGAAGCTTTTTAAGGCGTGCTGACGGCAGTAGCCTGGTCCATTGGGACTTGAGAACAGGAGGGGAACAAGTGAGAGTGGACTGATAGCCTCTTGGGCACTTCCAAGGTGCACTTGCTCGTGGTGCGGAACCCTCAACTGCTCAGGGTGCCTGCCCATGGGCAGCCCCGTCTCTCTGACATCCTTCCATGTGTACAGGTCCTGTTTGTGCATATAGTGTGTAACAAATAACAGAGTAAAGAAGTTGATTTTACCCTCAAGGATCAATAAAACATTTCTTTACTCTGTGCCTTTGGCATTCCTGATGGAGGGAAACGGGGATGACGAAAGAGGTGGACAGGACTAAACTGGACCTGACGACAGTCAGAGGAGGAGAGGAGAACGGGGTGAAAGAAAAGAGACAGGTGACAATAAATCCACTACCAACGTGAACCTATTAATGAATCTGTCACTATCTCTCTTTACTTCTGGGTTCAAGATTGATGCGCTGTATTCTCTTTCTCTCCTCTTCTGTATTCACTTCTCCTTTTTAATGGTCTGACAGCATTCTGTTGCTCTCTCTTACTGCCACCATTTCTCTCCATCTTTTTCTTCGTTCTTCTCCCATTCAGCTGACCCTATTCGACTGTTCCGATGCGACTCCTCCTCTCGCTCACCATCACCCTGTCTTCCTCTTTCTCCTAGTCTCCCTCTCTTTCGTCTGCCTGACGTCAGAGAGGAGAAAGAGAGTGGCTCAGCCTCTCTTGATTGGTCAGAGAAGACAACACCCTCAGCCCTGGCTTACTGTCCTGACTGGATGTTACAGATCGTCAAGAGATGTGTGATTTACGGTTAATGGATCATCCCACTCAAGAACAATAGTGTATTAACCTGCAAAGGTATGTTTGTGTTCATTTGTGTGTGCATGCATGCTTGTGTTTGTGTTCATGTATATTGTGTCTATGCATTCTGCTGCTCTGAGTGTGTCCCACTGTGTTGATATCATTATCATTTGAATGCAAAAGTTCACTCTTGACCTTAGGAGTCATAGTTTGATAAAAAATTAACTCGAGGGCACTTCAACCGCATCTCACATTCTCCATCAGTGAATTGAGTTTGCTCTATCATCATAACCTGTGGAACTTTGGTCATGTGATAACAAGTAGTCATTAATGTAATATTAATTTAATATTTACTGTATATCAAAAAAACATACTTTTTAGCTTTTTAATTTGAGCTCTTCTTCAAACTAGGTGTAGTATAAAATTAACTGCTTACAATTTTTATATAAAAAAAATGTGTGAATGTCAATGTATGTCATTATGTATGTAATGTCTTACTTACTTACAACCATTGATTTCCATTTATTCTTTTATGGTATGAAAAACAATTAAAATATTCTTGAAATTGTCTTGACTGGTGTTTTATTTCATTTATAAAAAATTGTGCACTGCGCTGCTTCATAACTTTGACAAATAACAAATGCATAGTTGTATAATGGATGACAAAGGAAGTCCAACAATGGAGAAATATATGGAAAGCAATGGCTGCCTGGAAGGTAAAAAAACAAAACATGAAACGCCTCAGGTTTGCCAAATACTCAGCAGTGATGTGAATTATACATGATTGCCATAAATGGAATAAAATATGCAGACTTATGGTCTTTGCATGTATGTGATAAAAGAAATGTACATTGTTCAGACTTTTGAATTGGTCACTGGAATTGGATTAGGCTGATGATTGAGATAACGATCATGCAAATCAACCTACCGCCCCACCCACCACTACCCCTGCTCCGCCTCAGGGTGTTTTACTCTCCTGATCGATTGGCTCACCCCATTTCCATTCCAGGAATCCCTCAGCGGCTTATCAACACAGCTCACTTTCCCAAGGACACTGCCTATTCCCATATCCATGATCCTGGATTCCTGGCCCATATTCCCACGTGCACCCTGGATCTCTGCGTTCACCAGCATCCAGCTTCAAAGGAAATGTGCCTGTCGGGGAAGGCAGAATACAAATACATAACAGAGGAGACAAGTTTGTGTTAGAATAAAATCTATTGATGTCAAGGCCCTTCTGTTATGTGTATTATTAGCATTGTTTGACTAGCAACGTAGACAGCTTATGTTTACCCTTTTTATGCTCTACTGGTCAACATCTGATTTTAAATATTACTGTTTTATGATATATACTAACCACAACATCTAATACAGTCTTGTTGTAAACATGTTCGGCTGTATCACTATAACAACAGTCATATAATTAAATGTATTTGTGTTTGTTAGACATCATCCTCTCTTACCCTGGTGTTACATCACTGATGTCCTGAGACTATATGCACTCACAGTCTCTACACAACCTCTCACACGGGGATTGCTCTCTCTGGAAAGGACCATAAGGCTGTAGAAATGATAATCACACAGCGGGTTCAACTCTTTTTACTCCAGTTCTAACAACAAAACAGACTTTTTTGTCTTTATGCAACAATTAATATGCTTTTTAAGAATTGTGATGTGAATTTATCTTTTAACTAAAAATGACTTTTTAGGATTATGACGGTTATAAAGAATTGATGAGGCGCATGTGACAGTCATTTATTGTGTCCTCATAATGTTTTTGGTGTGCAGTTGCTACAGCTGCTAACGTCCAAAAGGCCATCGCTGAATTATATTAATTTACCAAATGAGACAAGACATATAGCTAGTTAGGAAAACCCACGGCCCTCTGCCTCACTCCCAGCTACTGTAGGAGATACTTTTCTTGGAGGAGAGTGAACAGCAGCTCCGGAGAAAGACCTTCAGTGAGTGGGAGAGACCGTTAAATTACTTTTTCTTGTCTCATTTGGTGTCTGATAAATAGTAAATTCGTAAAATCCAGTGTGAGATAAACACGCCCCATTCATTTCAATATAACCGATGGAAATAAAAAGTGCTGGGAAATGAATGTGGTGTTAATAATTAAAAGTCCCCTAAAATAAATAAAAGTAGTTTTTCATTTATTGAACTATGGGGACTCATTTACATTTTTATATTTATATTTATCTATATATTTATGCCTCATTTATCTATATATTTATGCCTCATTTATCTATGTATTTCAGGATTTATATAGGCATTTTTATTTATTTATGTAATTTTGATTTAAAATTGTCTTACATGGCATTCCATAGATGAGAGCTTCTCGCGGAATTTGTTAATTCAGAAAAACAGAGCAGAATTATTTTTCCATGAAAACTTTTCTCAGAATTCTGAGATAATAATCTCAATATTTGGGCCGGATCCTCTGACTTTTCCTCAAGCGCCACCAAGAGGATGACATTTGTGGTTTGAGTGAAATGTCTCAACAACTGTAAAATAGATTGATACACAAAATCAAATCTCTCTAAAGATAAATTGTATCACTTCGTGATCCCCTGACTTTTCAGTTAATAGGTAAATACTTTGATTCATGACCAAATACCAAGAAACACCAATGACTTTGCCATCTCAGCTGTACTATCTTTGCATGCTAACATGCTAAACTAAAATGTTGAACATAGTGTAAACATTATAACTGATTTACATCAGCTTATTAGGATTTGAACACTCTCGTTTGGTTAATTTTACAACATGGGGGCACCATGAAATTCACATAGAGTGGCTTCAGGGAAAGTGATTAAGCAAAGTGATTTAATTTGCTACATTATGTTCAATCAAATCACAGACACATTTCTTTCTGAGGAGATCTAGAATTCAAGGAGTGTCTTGATCAACACCAAAACCAGGGGCCTGCATCCTCCAGATGGAAGGAGCTGTAACATTAGCTTCAGTCCTAGTGTAAACAGCAGAAGGCAGAATTTACAGGAACTCCAGGGCTGAGACTGAGGCGCCACACTCCAGCAGAGAGAACCAAAAGTGTTTTTGTCACAAGCACCCCTGCTGTCAACACCAACCTGAGCTTAACCCACAGTACCTTCCCCGTCTGTCTCTCCATCCTCCTCTCCTATAGTCTCTATCTTTACATTGAATTCTATTTACTATTTATTTCTATTTATAAATAGAGATCAAACGGATTTGAAGTTGCTTTTCTTCTGCACAGAGCTGTTGGTATCGCTTGAATTTAGTATTCCTTGAGGTTACGTAGACATGTCATATGCTAAATGTAATGCGTAGGACAACAGATAGAAGACCTTGGAGGAACTATTTATTAATGCAAAGCATGATAAGGGCTCGGTGTGTTAGTAAGGAAAATGAGGCTGGCATTTAGAAGTGCATTTGCCTTTCAGTAATCTGTGCTGTCAGAGAAAAGCACCTCCCGATGAAAGGGAAATGTCTGCCCCTGGATCCAACAGGAAAATGGGGGGGGGGGGGCATGTTGAAGCCTTTGAAGAACTGGGAGTGAAGTCCAATCCTGGCTAATATGGAACCTGAGAAACATCCAGAGCTGAGATCCAGTCACCTCTCATCCTGTAGAAGTGGTGTGTTCACAGGAATAAACATATAGCTACTACCAAGAAAGGCCAGGGTAGCTCTGCTCTATTCCCCAGGCCTCTTCTCTCCTTCCCTCTCCTTCCCTCTCCTTCCCTCTCCTTCCCTCTCCTTCCCTCTCCTCCCCTCTCCTCAGCTTAGAGTGTTGTCCTAGAACATCACTAAGCAGTCCCTGCCACTCTGTTACGACACAGCTCACACTGATCCAGACCAATGTCTTCTCTTCAGTCTCTGTCTCACTCATGTTATCTCTGTCTTACTGTGTAATTGCAAAAAAAAAAAAAAAGATCTGTAGTGGAAATTTCTTTGATCAGATATATCATCAAAAGTGAATTATTTTACAATAAATGTGCCATCGCTGCCTTTTGGGAGCCTTATTGCATCTCATTCGGTGTTTCACCAGCTATATAACTTTTTGCCATATCAGTGCGGTCTTCCATGCATGCTGTCAGTAGCTCCACCACTTTGCTCCAGACTGAAATATCTCAAGAACTATCAACTGGATCGCCATTAGTTGACATATGAATTGAGCGCAAAGCACCGCTGTGTCCAAAGCACACCCTCACAGAGCTGCTATTGGCTGCAGATGCTTGGTCTCATGCAACGTGGTACCTCATGTACACTCTTTGTGTGGCTTTCTTCTTTGCATGCTAGTTTTGATAGCGATTGTAATTTGGCTTTATTTGCAATGTGGTGCGTTCTGTGTGTGGGCCCGGACCCGTGTGGCACTGTGCTGTACTCGGCCTAAGCCCCTTTCTCTGCACCATCTATCTCATCACACAGACTGGTCGACCTCAGATGACTTTGCAGACACACTCTGCAGTCTACCAGTCACGTGCAAACCTCTCCCCCTCTCCCTGTGGTTGCTTGTTCTACTTCTGATCACAGCACACATCTGTGCTTCTCCTGGCAATCTAAAATCTACGTCTAAGTGAGACAATCAAAGGAGGAGTGCCATCCATTAGCAACTGTTTACAAGTTGCGTTTTAGATGCTCCACTGTAAACTCAGTTAACCTGGGGCCATGTTGAATGTAAAGATAGTGTCTCTGTTAATTGTGTTATCCGCCTATTTGAAGCTCTGTTAATTGCTCCCTAAAAGCTGCTTTGATGTGAAGGATGCTGTAGGATGCTACAGCGCTAAGTCCCAGCACACACACAGACGCACACACTACTTGTGACCCTGCTTCCTTCCTTAAAAAAACACCCTCTTTTCTCTATTGGACACTTATCTGTCTTTCTCCATCAGTCATGCTCCTCTCCGTAAGGCTCTGTGTCTGCCAAGTTCAGGAAAAGGTCAAAAGTGATCAATTCTGCACTGCTACTGTGAACTGTGTATCATTTTAAAACCAGAGCTTGAGAAAGTCCCCAGTGTTCCATCTCAGGTAACATGGTTTAATCATCTTAATTTTTCTTACATTTTCTTGATCAAGCATGTAAATCATGGCTTTAACCATTAAGAGCCTCTAAGCAATGATCCATGGAAGAAAAACATCAATCTTTTTTGTCGTGCTCCTCTAGGCTCGCTGCAGCTGTGATGTATTGCACCGCTGAGATGCCTGAATTTACAGGAATGAGACAAGGGAGGAATAAATAATACAGAGAAATCAAATAAATCAGCTCGAGAAGATAGGCATCATCTGATTTTCTGATCTCCCACCATGCAGTGGGGCTTATTTATGGGGTCACAGTGGGGTCATGGCTGTAGCTGCAGCGATACACTGCAATCAAGCCAGGGCCTGCAGAGCGGCAACCTGGGGAACATAAATCAGTGGCGTGAACTGCCACTATGTACTGCTGGGTGGTGAACTATCACACACACACACAGTGGCACAAATAAGCTATACCTCAGTTATCCAGGTATCATACACTGCCATCAGGATGCACACGTTCACGTACAGATAAGAACACCCTGCTTTCTGCTAATTCCTCCCACGAACAGTGACATTAACAGATATCTCCCCAGTGCACAGCCTCCAGTGTAAAGCACCTTTTCATTAAGCTCGTATTGTGTGGGGCCTCAGGGGTGAGGAGGGGAGGTGTCTGGGAGAGTGTGTCTCCCTGGGTGTGTGGGAGAGGGCAACAGAAAGAGAAAGCGCACAGACGAGAGAGAGAGAGAAACAGCTTGAAACAGACAACAACTAAGAGCCAAGTGAGGAGATAAAGAAGGGAACATGAGGAGGGGGGGTGATATATTGTCCAGATTCTCAACAACAAACTCTTGTCTTTAAATCATAAGGCTCTGGGAGCAATGGCTACTACGCTGACTTACTACAGGGTCATCTGACTGGGAAGGCAGAGATATAGGAAGCCAGACACATATATCACTATGGACTTGTACGTTGGCCCTTCCTCTCAACGGGCCTCATTCACCAACTGTTCTTAAGCAGAAATTTCTTCTTAAAACCCACTTACGCAGTTTTCACTAAGACTCTGACGATCACTTATGTTCATTTATTTGGGATTTGTTCTCGGGTGAGAAAGGAATCCACGCACACTCAAGCACACTTACTCACATTTGAGTGTTGACATGTTTGTGCAAAATAATTGGTTATTGCATGTTTTTACAATTGCTGTACAACATAGGAGTCAAATAAAAATAATACTCTGATATGATGTTTTAATATTTCTTTGTAAATAATTTCGTTATTTTACAAAGCATTATGGTCTTTTTAAATAAATACGACACTAACAATTCCATGCTGAACGAGTAATAGCATCCTTTGGACCTTTTGTGTTATTTTGTATCCACTAAGCTACTAAATATGACAGCTTATTAGCACAAGTACCTCAACTTCAGAACTACTGCAGTTCTTTTTTTCTTTTTATGTTTGGAGTTGTGGTAGTAGGAGTGATAATAAAGCATTTAAGTCCTTTTTGACAGTTTTTCCAAAATAATGCAAAAGGCATTCTTATACACAATAGGCAACCCTTATGCTTAGAAAAACAAAACAGAAACAAAAAACTTCTAAACTTGTCCTACAAAATGATATGGATACCTCATTTTCTTGTGTTGATGAAAACGTTTTTCATTTTTGATTTGCAATGTAAAATACATCATTTTAATTCCTTGTTTAAATCATACCTATTCTGTTTTATTTACAGTGGTTTTCTCACTAACAAGCCCTGAATACAGTTAGGAAGCAAATTATTTTGTACTTCATATATTATCTGTGCAGTTTTAAGATCAACTGGATCACAAAATGTAAGTTAACAGATAGCATGTTGGTTCGTAGTAATCCGATCAATTTAAAATCCCTATTGCTCTCTTCTGTAGCATGAAAATGAGTGTTGGTTAGGTTTATGTTGACCTATTCTCCATACAGGAGTTAATGTTTGGAACTGTGAGAGAACGATATACCATTTATCATGAGTCCTGATGCAAGATATCTTCAGTTATATAAAATATTGTAATGCTTTTAGAAATTTTAGATATTACATATTTATCAATTATCAAGACCATACATTTCTTTTCATACACTCTTGCTATTTCATCATCATTTATCATAATCTTTCCTTGATTTCTGATTTGTCGATAACCAGATGTTATAATCTGGTCCAGTGCTAGATGTTAGTTTGGCCATCCTTGATTTAATTTTCTCTGTTCAATTTCTGTTTGCGCACAAGGCCCTGCAGTCGCATGCCCTTTTAAGGGGATTGGCAGGGCGTTTACATATGTTAATTTGGATCAATTGACACACGCCTTCAATTAACGAGGAAAATGGGATTCACCATTGTATTGGACACATGTCCAAACAATTCTGCGGTTTAAGAACACGTCGTGAATCTGACTTAGACTTTTCTTAGGACTTTTCTTCAGAACAAATCACCAAAGAACGAAGATATTGGTAAATGAGGCCTCACCATTCTTGTCTCCTCTCTCTCACTGTTGTCCCTTTTCACACAAACTCCTCATATGGAGCTCCTTCTACCTGGAGAACTGACTGTGTATGGGCGAATATGTCATATTTGAAAATCACATGCTGTGCTATATTACTCCCAAGTCATTAACTCTGATTTCATAGCAGCCACCTTATGTGACACGCTGTGTACTTGATGGACGTATAAATGGCATTGGTCAGTCAGTCCAGTGTGTATGCAACAACATCTTAATTGGATGGATAGCTGTGAAGCCTGTGCTGCCTGTGAGTGGATTTATTTGCCCCCAACTGGGCTATTAGTCTATATTTACAACGCACTGCTGCAGGATCTCTTTAGAGCATGACCTGCTGTCACACACTAATGAATATGTACTTCCCTTTCCAATTTACATCATTAGTTTCAAGGCAATGATAACGTGCGTTAATCAATGACAATGTTCGTACTGGGTATTTACAAGAAGCCACATATTGCAGTGCATGTACAGCAACATTATTGTGTAAGCTTTATTCCACTGTGACTAAGTTTAATAAGTCATTGTCTAATTGAATCTTTAACTTAAAAATAAAGATCCATTTTGTATTATGAAAACATCGCAGAGTTTTCTAGATTTTCAGGTTACTAGGTCAAAAACCTAAATTTGGGGGAACATTGTTTACTCTTTCCTTTCAAACCATTTTCACCTTATCAACCGACACTCGCATGCACACACACACACACATAGACACTTATTCAATTAGAAATAAAGGTGGCCTTTCTGTCCCCACAGGATAAAACAGTAACCTTTCATCTGGACCTCAACCCTGTCTTTTTTTACTGACCACAGTCCACATGTCCTCTGGTATCAGCTCAGTCAGGAGTGATCTCCCAAAACAACTCAATAATCACTTATTATGCCTACCGGTCTGACTGACCTTCACAAAGTGACTGAGCTTTCTTTAAATTGAGTGAATTGGCTCTTTAAGTGGATAGAGGTTAGCAACATGGCCCCTTTCTGCACACACGTTCCCACAGTTTACCCCACCTTTAGAAACCTTGTGACTTCCCTTAGATGTGTAAATGCAGCTGCATTTTCCAAGGACAGTGGGTTCTACTTCTCTTCTGCAGAGACTGAAGTCTCCACAGGCTAAATTGAACACATTGTAATTACAGCATGCCCTTGATATTGCACTTTTTCAAATAGGGCTTGCTGCTGACACTATTTCATGGTTACACCTCCTTTAAAAAGAAAATTTGCTTCACAGAGAGCCGTGTTGAGGAATTTCCCGACGTGATGAGCTCTGGGCAAAAGGTTAACTGTTACCGCAATACATTATTGTAACCGAGATTTATAACAATGGTAAGGATGATGAGGATCAGCATTATTGTGGCGGCAGCTGAGGTGGTTATTGCCTCAGGGGAATCGTTTGACATTTCATGAAATATGATTATTCGCTTTTCTGCTAAGAGTAAGACGAGAAGATCAATAGCACTTTCTTGTGTGTAGCTGGAATCAGCAGGTGATTAGCTCCGCATAAAGACCAGAAGCAGGGGGAAAGAGCAAGTCCATCTCTGTCCAAAGATCAAAAATAAGGCTACCAGCACTTCTTAAGTTCACAACCTGTTATTGGGTGAGCTTTAAAGGTGCTGCGCATATTGCTGAACTTTGGAAAGAGCCAAGCTAGCTGTTGCCTCCTGCTTCCAGTCTTTGAGCTAAGCTAGGCTAATTGTCTCCTGGCTTTACCTTCATACTTTATGCACAGAATCGAAGGTCTAACGATCGCAGGTGTCATGGATTGTAAAGCCCTTTGAGGCAAATTAGTGATTTGTAATATTAGATTACTATAAATAAAGTTGACTTGACTTGACAAAAGCTGGCATTCATATACTTGTCTAAAAAAACACTTCGATGAATTTCATTAACAAACCACTTGAAGGCTGCTCTATTTAGCATCTCCGGCAACTGATGTTACCAGTGTGGAGGCTGTTCAAGGTGTCTGGAGAGCCAAAGACAGCTTCTGAAAGTCATCTTGTCATCTTTATTTTTGGCACAGTGGTTAAATGTGCTAATTATCTATCTCTACCATCAGAGGTGGTTGGGCAAAGACCGGGAGATTAACGACAGCTTAGGATAAGATCATTCACACTCTAAAGAGGTGTGATAATAGCATTTTGACCACTCTTCCTTAATCCACTTTTCACGGTGAGCATATTTAACACAGTGAGGTGTGAACAGAGGGAGCTACAAGTCCTGCAAATGTGATCGACACGGCACAGACAAAAAAATTACCCTAACCCATAACAACAATAAAATGTTCAAATGAATAACAGTCACTAGAATTAAAAAGGCACAAGAGACAGAAATAGTAGGCAGTGAAAACCAATGATTAGAAAAATAAAATAAAAACTAAGGCAATAAATGACTTAAGTAAAAGCCAGGCTAAAAAGATGTGTTAAGGTTTCTTTTAAAAGTGTCCCTCAGATCCTCAGGCAGACTGTTCCAGACACGAGGGCCACAGTGATTAAACACTGGCTCCCCACGCGTTTTTGTTGAGATCCTTGGGACAACTGAGAGGCCAGCAAAAGATCTGAGGGACCTGCAGAAGTAGGTAAATATCTAAAAAGCATGTCTGAGAGATAGGCTGGTGGCAGGACATTCGGTATTTTAAATACTAGGAAGAAAATCCTAAATTCTTAAACTGAACCAATGCAATAACTTTAAAATAGGAGTCATACAATGTATGTGGTCTCAGTACTAGGGCTCCTGGGTTATTTGTTGATGGCCAACAGCTTTTTTTAGGTAAACCAAAGAAGAGAGCATAACGCCTAGAGGTTATAAAAGCATGAATTATTTTTTCTGTATCAGCCTAAAAGAGAAATGATCTAACCTAATCGATGATTCTCAAAAGCCGAGGTCAGAATCTAAGGTTTTTGACCTGGTTCTTGGTGTGAAGGGCTAATGACTGAAGGGGTGACAGTTGCTGACTCTGGGCCTTTGCCCCAAATATTAGGTTCTCCGTCTTGTTTTGATTCAGCTGTAGGAAGATGTGACATCCATACATTTGTGTCGTGTAAACACCGCAATAACCCTTACTTCTTTATTGCTTCACTGAATGGCTTTGGTTTGGGATGGCTTATCCTCCAAATCCTCGCCACTCCCTGCACTTTAGCAAGACAGGTCCCACATTTCACACAGGAGAACACACATAGACACAAACCTATATCTGCAGCTTAATTAGATTGATAGATATCATCATAGATGTGAAAAAAGGTGTGTTTGCAAGGGCAATGAGGGAAATATAGCCTTTATTAAATCTCTGCTTCTTCGCCACAGGAGGCCGCTTAATTGCTACCTGAGACATACATCAATTTCCACACAATTTATTCTTGGCATGCATATGTTCAGGACACTCTATGCTGCATGCACACAATGCCAGGTAGGCTTGCCTATTTCACTTAGCTGATTAGGCCATCACTGTACAATGTGCAATCTCATTAAACCTCGTTGACTGACACAACAGCTACAGCAGCTTTTATGTTGTTAATTATGAATCCGCATGACAGGAAACAAAAGGCAGTTTAATGTTGCACTGCAGTGAAATGTAACTCCTGGCCGTATCTGCCCCCTCCTCTGTGATGTGTTTGAAATGAGGAGTCGTCATTATGTAGCCGTCCTCTCTGACTCAAAGCAACGCTCTGTCTCCAAGGTGACAACACATTTACTGTAGCCATGGACACCACATCTATCACCCTGTGCAAGGCATTCAGTGACTTGCAAATCAAAGAGTCATCATTCATGATGTCAGATGAGTTCAACTATGTCTTTCACAAACCCAGCAGAAAATGCAATGACAGCAACTCTTACACTTGAAGATATAAAGTCGCAGCACCAGTCCAAAAAAGATGCTGACTGACAGAGAAATCAATGTGTATCAATCGCTTGGCTATTTGCTGCATAGCATGAGGTGAATGACAAGCATGTCCCTTGGCTTGATAATATGATATTCCCAGCGAGGTCATCACAGTCTCCCCCCATCCTGTAGCCGCTCTGAATTTGTATTA
Organism: Anarrhichthys ocellatus; assembly: GCF_004355925.1. NCBI lineage: Eukaryota > Metazoa > Chordata > Actinopteri > Perciformes > Anarhichadidae > Anarrhichthys > Anarrhichthys ocellatus. The sequence continues at coordinate 1,931,756 of NW_022280077.1, read as the reverse complement.
TTGAGCTCAAGCCCTCCAGCTGTTTGGAGTGCTATATTTCAAGTAATTGAGTCGTGGGATACGAGAGTTGAGCCACAGAGCGTGCGTAACCCTGTGTGTGTGTATGAGAGTTTCAGTGTGTGTGTGTGTGTGTGTGTGTGTGTGTGTGTGTGTGTGTGTAATAGATGTTTTGACTGGCATGTCAAAGGTAATTGAGTCGTAGATAAGAGAGAGTAAACTCGCCAGCTGTCAGTCTCTTATAGTTGAATCCATCAGAGTGCAGCACTCCCTATAACCTAAAGAGACGAGTGTGTGCGTGTCTCTTTGTCTGTGTGTCTGTGTGTGTGTGTGTGTGTGCGTGTCTCTCTGTGTGTTTGCGTGTGTGAGTGTCTGCATTGCATTCTACAGGGCTGCAGCCAGTGAAAAGGCCGCAGCACTATGATTTTGTGTAATTAGCTTTTCCCTTTTTTTTCGAAAGAGTGTGAATAAATAATGGAGTTTGAACATGGACATAATCTTAAAGTCAATCTATTGAAAAGTCCCTCATCCTCATTTGTCATTTAATTCAACGAAACCCTTTTCCCTTTAAGGGCCATTTTCCAAGTGAGCTCTTACATAAAATTGAGCTCTGAGTTTTTTACTGACAAAAATTTAAATCTGCATAAATGTCAAAACCTTTTCTCCTTGTGCGAAAATGTCATAATACAGTACGCCTCAATATCAAATCCTGCAGTCTGCCCGACATCTTCACATCTTTTTGTTGAGGTAACAAATTGTCCAGCAATGGTGACATCATTGTTTACATGTGGATAGTAAGTTCCTCACCTGCCTCCGTGCTGCAGCTATATGCGGCTCATTATTGCCAGTGTCAGCATTTCTGCCTCGACGATAATTAAATCAACTATTATGTTTTCACACACAGACTTGATTTTTGGTGACTTTATTTTGGTAGCCGGAGAAGCTTTTAATAACTAACAGAATAGAGGGGTGATCTGTCTAAGGTTTTGACGCTGACTACAACGCCACAGAATCAAATCAACGAACCTCAAGGGCAGAGCTGAACGGGCAACAGCTGTGCTAGTGTGCACATAATCTGTCTGTCTCCTCCAAGGTCACACTGAGTGTGAGCTAGATGTTACGGCAATACCAATAGTTAACCTGGGAAGAGGGCAAAACATCAACATATCATCTTCAAATGTGTATCTAACGAGCTTTATACTCCATATTCCCCATGTTGGGTTATTTGTTTTATATCTGATGAGTTGGAGGCTGTAATCTTCAAATGATTGGTTAACATGCTTTCTGCCCTCAATGTCCTTTCATCAAGGGACACTTCACTCAGCGTGTCAACAGAGCAGTTACAAATTTATTACAAAAGTCTTTATCTTTGAAACCCTGTTTTCCGGGGAATCTACCTTTTGGTGGCCAGATTATTGTGGGCCTACATCAACAAAGCGTACCAACTTCCTGGCTTGGTTTGATGTCATGGATATATGATAGCAACAGTCCCCTGTCGATCTGTCAATCTGCTCCCTAACACAGCATTTAGGATTATCGTGAAGCATCCCACTAACTTTAATTTGGGGATTTTACTTGTAAAATGTAAAATGAACCTACATTTAGTGAATTTCCAGGATTATAATCTTTCCAAGAGCAGCACCTGGTGGGCAAAGATCGTATAGCACACAATTTGAGATCAGACCACTGTTATTAACACCCACTGTTACTGTTATATGATTTGTATGAGACAGGAGTAGTGGTTGCTGCTCTCTCTATTATAGTATTTCAACATGCTGCAACACTGTTTAACAGAATGGGTGGTCACCATATGTTCAGTGAAACTGTCTGGAAATAATTTAGAGACAGTTTAGACATTTTGGTTCTTGGAGTATATTTTGAAGCGTAATAGAATCGAGGTTAAATTATGGCAGTGTGGTTTTTGGATTCGCATGAGAAACTGTAATTGGTTGATTAGATGTGTTCCGGGCTCTTAGATTATGTATAGGAGCAGTAAAAACATTACCAGTGTCTGCCCTACAAGGTGAGACAGGCGGAAATGTGTTCATGCAGAAAACAGCTAGTGAACTATTGGATGAATTTGAGAAGCCATGGAGATAGTCACCAAACAAAAAAAGGGCTGCAATCCTAAAATAAGGGAGAAACCACCTACCAGACATGCAGTGATGAGAGACTTTGGGAGTTTATGAAAATTAGTTTTCTCCAGCTATAATGTGGCCTTTAATCCCTGAGAGATTATTTAAAATTATGTTGGTAGATCTGAAATAACTTCAAATTAAGGCAAGAAATAATAGGGTATTTATAGTTTTAAGGAATGTAAATATACAGACTGTATGCCGGTTTTTATAGACAGAACGGAAGATCATCATCAGCTTTCAACACAAGACTGATTAGAAAGACTTGACATACCAGCCACTGTAGGAGTTATTTAACTCCAGAAGATGGCAGTAATACAAAATGTAGGATGCCAGCTGCTGTAAAACTTCAAAGAAGACGAAGAAGAAGAAGGAACCTTTCTTTTGCTGCTAAGAAATGCACGGAACTTCACGAAGGGTACACACTCTGGTAACGTTAATGCTAGCAAGTGGTGTAGCTAGCCTCGCCGGTTCTTGCTAACAATAGTTCTCCTTGCGTTTCTCACCAGTTTACCGTCACTGTAATTCATTTAACTGCTTAAGAGCTGCTTGACAGTGACGGTGCCGTCTACGTGCTACATCCATGCAGCCGAGGTGCTAAAAATGAGAGGAGGGTGAGTATGTGGCTATACCTGGCTAACCATAGAAGACATAGGTGGCTTCATTTATACGGTAAAGAATGCGGCGATAGGAGTAAAGAAGAGCAGACCGATAGTTAGCGTGCCTGTCACGGTGCTAGCTCGCAGCTAAGCTAGCTAACGTCACTGTAGATGGTGTTTTATGTCCAGTCACACGGTCGGCTTATCGCCGTCTCGGGAAACAGCTCGGTTTGACAGTCTCACATAACATTACAGTGCTTAGTGGTGATTCATTATGTAATACTGACTCGGACATATGCGCCTCAAATACATTTGATAGATGTCAGTAGCGTTACTGTTAAACGTTAATGTGCTTTTCACCGGGCTGGCAGCAGCTGTCACCATGTCTTCCGTGTGTGTGTGTGTGTGTGTGTGTGGGTGGGGTCGAGACATTTTTCAGCCTTGTAATATTTATAAATGTTTTCACCATTTCTACCCAGCAACATCAACATTAATTCTTCGTTGGTGCTCGTTCCTGGTCCCGTAGAGCCCCACCAATGCATACTTACTAGTTACATCTGTCTCTACTCTGCCCACACCTCATGAGGTTCAGTTTGGGATTTTCACTTCATCAAGAGTAGTTGTACACCGGCCCTTAAAATCGCTGAACACACCTGATACTCATAAACAATCACTGCAATGACAGCCTGACAGACGGTGGTCGTTTGGACTGATTGCAGTAGCTAAATGGTTTGAGTCACAGAATTAGCACCACAAAGAAGGCTTTTTGGTTATTAGGGGGTTAATTCATGGCTGCTAAGGGTCAAAACTCCCAACTTAGTTTAAGGTCCTCTGCCTGGGAGGGATCATGTTTTACATAATGTTTGACCTCAGTATTAAATGTACTTACATAGTGCCTCATTTAATGCTTGATTGTCTTTATTTTCCCATTGAGAGATAGTAAAGTTAGCCACACACTAACCTTAACATGTAGCTGTCTTCTTAATAACTTGGTTTGATATGCATAACATTGTCAGAACAGAGGTGATTCATTAAAATACTTTTACATTAATTATGTTAGTGATACCAAAGATAAGTTTACATGTTAATATGTCGGTTTTGGCATAAATATACCCGATATAGATTTTATTAGTTAGTTATTTACGTAATATTAAAGATTATCAAATTTGAGAATTTGTTGTATTTCCTTAATTGCACTGTAGCAGTTTTTAACCATCACTTTCTGTGTCATTTTTCATATTAAATAATTACAAACCAAATGATAATTAGCCTTATGTGCATTCTTGATCCTTGATTATTTACACTAAACCTGTTTCTCTTCTCTTTGTACTTGCAGAGTGTGTGTGGTGTGACTCAGCTCTTGGTTAGCCATGGAGAAGCCCTGGAGGCTGTGGGCGGGAATAGAGCGTTGTACCCTGACTCTGGCCTCCTGGTCCTGGGGTGCTTGTCGAGTCTCCCTGTTGGCCCTCATCCTCACCTTCCACCTGTATGGGGGATTTTTTCTCCTCGCACTGATCCTAGCCTCTGTGGCGGGCATTCTCTACAAATTCCAGGATGTGCTCCTCTACTTCCCAGACCAGCCCCCCTCCTCTCGCCTTTACGTCCCCATGCCAACAGGAATCCCTCATGAGAATGTATACATTCGCACCAAGGACGGCGTGAAGCTCAACCTCATCCTGCTTCGCTACACGGGAGGCGACGGGCCTCCTGGAGTCAGCCCCGGCAATCAAAGCAGCCCCACTTCCTCTGCTCCACCCACCATCCTTTACTTCCACGGTAATGCGGGTAACATTGGTCACAGGGTGCCAAACGCCCTGCTCATGCTGGTCAATCTGAAAGCCAACGTGGTGCTGGTGGACTACCGTGGCTATGGAAAGAGTGAGGGCGAGCCCAGCGAGGACGGACTGCACCTGGATGCCGAGGCCACGCTGGACTATGTCATGACCCGTCCTGATCTGGACAAGACGAAGGTGGTACTGTTTGGCCGCTCTTTGGGGGGTGCCGTGGCTGTGCGCTTGGCGTCGGTCAACCCTCACCGCGTGGCAGCCATTATTGTTGAAAACACCTTCCTCAGCATCCCCCACATGGCAGCTACACTCTTCTCCTTCCTGCCCATGCGCCTGCTGCCCTTGTGGTGTTATAGGAATCAGTTCCTGTCCTATCGACAGGTGGCGCTGTGCCGCATGCCGTCGCTGTTTGTCTCTGGTCTGTCGGACCAGCTCATCCCACCCGTCATGATGAAACAACTATACGAGCTGTCTCCTGCGCGGACTAAACGTCTTGCCATCTTTCAGGAGGGCACACACAATGACACTTGGCAGTGTCAGGGCTACTTTGCTGCTCTGGAGCAGTTCACGAAAGACCTGCTGAAGAGCCACGCCCACGAGGAGAGTGCTCAGCCGTCCTCTAGTGTCACCATCATCTGAAATAAACAGCCGGGGACTGACTGGTCGTGAGCTGGAGGAAGTGACTGCTGTCGAAGGCTTGATTGGATGGACTTAATTGATTTCTGGAAAGAATGTACTTTTTTTTTTTTTTTTTTTAATGCTTTGGTCTGGGTTTCTATTTTATTTCACTCTTTCTACCTTTTCACTTTATGTAAATGTATATTTGTTAACATGATTTGACTATTTCAAAGGTTTTAAACGAGGGCAACAATTCCCTCATGGCTTCTTTTGTGTTGCAGCTATGAATGCATGAATTTCTGACCTTAATCGAATGAAGCCAGAGCACACACGCCCATACTGCAAGACATGTCACAACCGCAGAAGACTTGCTGTAATGGGTCTTATGAAATGTTTTAGCATCACTGAAGCATTTGCTCACAGTATAATGACCATATGAGCCCCTACAATGTTTCAGTGAAAAGTGATTGCAACTGGAATAAAAAAAAAAAATACACTTCTTCTGGGAACCAAAATGAGACACTGATAATATGTAGGCCTGTACTGTATGTATCTTTGTTAATTCATAACATTGCACTTTTTGTGTTCCGATTTACCAGAGTAGGCTGACATCTTCTGAGCAATACTTTGAGGAGCATTGGGATGTTTGTTTTATGTCCGAAACTGGTGAGGATCATCGTTGCAGTAGCTTGGCATGACATGATATTGTAGTGATTAAAATATATATATTTATTTTTTTTTTTATTTTTTTTTTTTCTCCCCGTTACTGGCCTGTTAAAATACAACAAGCATGCAGGATAGCTCTTACTGTTGAATGGACTTAAGTTGCTATTTGGTGACTTTGGCTCCTGTAGTTTGGTAAGGAGCGTTTACTCAGTGTGTGGTTTTGTTAATAAATGATGGGTGCAGTTTTATTCAGGTCTATCTCGGTACAACTCTATAACACATGCCCGTATGTACACTGACATGTTGCCGGTCGCTGTAATCCTCCTATCCGTACTGATCGGGAAGAATTGTATATAATGTCGAATCCAAAATTGAGCAGAGGATAAAATGAGGCTTCAGCAGCCTCAGTAAGTGGAATCGTGGGTACTTTCCAAGGTGAATCCTATGTCCTCTTTGTGTTGCTGTTCCTCCCCCAGAGCACAGGAGGCTCAGTCTGGAAAATTCCAAAAGAGAGAATTTGTGTAGAAAAAAACATTTGATCTTCCTCAGACTGAAGCTTCATATTAAAGGAGTGGATTCTGTTCCCCATGTCGTACATTCTAATAGAACCAGCACGGGATATAGAGTATAAACAGAAACAGGGTTGCAAAATACTGGGAAACTTCCCGTGATAATTGGCAGGAATTTACAGGAATCATCTGGAATGAAATGGCAAATATTTTTGCCGATATTGCATTTACCGTGTCATATGCAGCTGAAAACAAACCTTGTATCGTATCATATGCAGACAAAATCCATTAATTCCTATTTAATGGGATTCTGGTAAATGAACTGTACATGTGATATTCAGCACCGCATGTTTAAAATTCAATTAAATGGAAATACTCTTCTCCAAAACATGCCTTAAGACCTCGTAGTACCAGAAATGTATCGACCCTTTGCAACCGATAACAGCGACCAATTACTCTGTCAACATACATACAAATATATATATATATATATATACAGTGTGGGTATGTGAGTATTGTATTACGATAGTCTTGAAAGAAATATGAACATATTAAAGAGCTGAGAAATAATGTAAGTATTTCTGATGAAAGGTGATTACTTTGCCATTATCAGCATCATAATTGTTAATTGGAAGATTTTCTGTTCTCGTCTCACCCCAAGATTATTTATCCTAATGTCTTTAGGAGGGCTTTTAATGAGCGGATTAACCTTTCCTATACGACTTCCTGGGACGAGAGGAGAGCCCGACGATTAAAACCCGGTCTCCTGCTCTTAATGTCCAAATGCAACATGCTGCACTGCAGCAGTGTCAGAGCCTTCTGAATACATGTCTCCTTAGCCATATTGTTTCTAAAAAAGTAAGCTAAACTACATTTAACAAACATCAAAAGGCCTAATTTGTTTGTCTCAATGTGAACTTAAAAATGGTCTCAAGGCTACTATGAATGTAAATTGTGGTCTTCAATTAACAAGAAGTAACGTATCGATGGTCTTTTCTTCCTTTCGTTTTGCCTCCAGTGGCTCAGAACACTCAGACGTTTATTTGTATTTTACCGAATCCATAAACCGAGTTCCATTTGTCCCTCCATGTGTTGCTAGAGCACACTGTGCACTCCTTTACTTCCAAACGCCTTGTTCTACACACGTCTGTCTGCTGTTAGTCTTCATTCAACAGAAGATGTAACTCATCAGTCACTTGATTTATTGTTTTTGGTGGCTGGCCTCAAGCTAAATTAATGAAATGTATTGTTACTGTACAACACCCTGTTGAATCAAACTGAATGTCTCTCCATCTTTTTTTTTTTTTAAATAAAGAAAATCATTTGTCAGGTGTTCTGCAAATGCACTCTGGAACATATTAGATATGCTCCTATGATTGTTAATAGTGAAATGAATGCTGTTGAAAGTGTTTGCAAGCCGGCATGTGATAACATTGAGCCTGTAACGGACCTGCACAGTGTTGACTCTGTGTGTGTACACCTACCATGACTTACAGCGACACATGGCAGAACCATTGATGGGACATCTGAATGACTCATCTTCAGCACCAAGCTGTCAGTTTGAGGGATTTTTTTCCATTTCCCTTATGTTTTCTTTTCTATTTCAAAACAATGTCGACTTCTTTTTGTAAGCACACATTTTCACTTTCTATTTTCTGTACTGTAACATGCAATAAATTGATACATTGAAATTGCTTGTCCTGTTAGATGTTGTAAATAAGCTTCTTTTTTTAAAGTAACAGTTCTAAACTCACTTATCTAACCTGACGTCACTTCACTTTTTTTATTCTGGGAATCGCAGTTTGTTTGTTTTGCCATTCAAAGTTGAAGTAATTTTTGTACTTCCTTCTTTCTGTGCATGTTGGCTCCTCGAACTGTAAAGTTCAAATGTGACGGTGCCGATAATTATGTCTTATTTCTCCCTCTCCCTCTTTCTCTCTCTCTCTCCCCCTATTTCCCTACCAGTCCCTCGTCTCGCTGCCAACCTGTCCTTCCTGTTTCCACGATCACATGGCTTGTTTGTTAGAATGTGGAGAAGCTGCGATGTGTTTTATCCTTTTTAAAGAGCGAGATGACGAGAAAGAGGACTTGTCAGGGCTGCTGGTCAGGCAGGAAGCAGCGAGTGAGGTTAGCAGAGCGGAACAATAGAGGGGAAGCTGTTGTGCCCTTTCTTTGTACAGTATTTCTTCTGCGTATAGTCCCTCAGACGGACTAAAGTGGAACCAGCTACTGAAGTAGAAAGCGAGACTAAAGGAAGCCAGCGGTGCTTTTAAACCGGGATTAAGGTAAAGTTTAAGACACCGTTGATGACAGCAGCAAACACGCACCACTCCTTGCCCAAGTGTGTCAGCAGAGAGGCAGCTTAGTTCAGGCCTGAGGCTGGTCATGCTGCCGGTGTGAGCTCTCTGGAGACTGTTTGGGCCCCGCAATGGAAGTTTTGGCAGGTGTGAAGCCTGATGCTGGACAAAGGCCAGGTGGAGGGAGGCTGTCCTGGCCAGTTCTCCTGCTGACGCTCGCTGCAGTCACCTCCTCCTCTCTTTCAGCGTTCTCCCTGTACCAACTGGTGGCTCTCAGGGCTGAGGTGGAGGGACTCAAATCAGAGGTCGGTCGCAGGAGAGAAGACGGACGAGAGGCCAAGCATGCGGGCCAGGTGAGAGACAACTAGTCCACGAGGACATCTTCATCTGCACAGATTTGGAAAGACATTTTGCCAACATGTATTGTTTTTTTCTGAACACTTCAATGTGTCTTTTCAGATTGAGAACATCGGTAGGAGGAGCAGCCAAGAGTCCCTGCACCCACCTGGCTTTCCACATGCTTTCCCCCCAATACGAAAGAAAAGATTGGTCTCCGGATCAGAGGCATTAGGTAAGACTGACAGTTCACTGTGAATGTATGATGCAGATAGTAGTTTCTTTAGTTTGCATGGAGTGTACAGGGTGTGACCGATTTCATTTCCAGGGTTTACGGTGGGGATTAAGTTCTTCAATCCATTCCTTAGTGTTGTGATATTTTTATTTATACAGCTCAAATGGGCTTCGCAATCTGTACATGCCTTTTACGCTGAGACCTGCGATTCAGAAAAGTAAAAAAAAACAACATAGCCAAGTGTGGATGACACATCAGCTTTGGTGATAATCACTTAAAAACTGAAACGCCTGATGTGGTGAGATAATGCAACCATCAGCTCATAAGCTATTGAACAATCCCTGGGCTTTTACAGGACATCAATATTTACAGTAAGCTGTTGCTAAGTGCTGACTTTGGCAATGGAATTGTTCCCAAAAAACAAAAAGGGAAGGAGCAGAAGGAAAAGAGATAGACGGCCACGGGGAAAGCAATGTGCAGATTGTGAGGAGGCCTCTGGCCAGTATGAACATGTCTAACATTGTTGTATGTTTTGTCATAGTTTCTCAGCCTTTCCTGCAGTTGTTGGCAAACAATAGCAGGAAAACTTTCCAGAAAGGTACAGTATGCCTGACCTGCACTATGTTACTTTGGAGACTGTTGCGATACATATTTAGCACTCAGTGCTTTGACGTGATTTCTCATTTTGTATTTCCTCGGGAACAGAATATAACTCGGAGCCGCACACCGGCATCCCCTGGCAGGCTGGGCTGAGGAGAGGCTCTGCCCTGGAGACAGACGGAGACAGCATGTTAGTCACAGAGGAGGGCTTCTACTTCGTGTACAGTCAGGTAGGACGGTTCATGTTGTCGTGTCATAGTTCTTCCACAGGGAGGCGCTGCTACTCCGTTTGCCCATCACCAGATTTTTACACGGGAGGGGAATGCATCTCCACACATTGCAGGAAGAAAAAACAATGTGCTCGATCCAAGCATGCAGTAGGTCAGATAAAGAAGTAGAAATGCAAATGATGCATGCATAATAAATGAGGTGGCAAATTATATACCACCTACCTGACTGTTTCTACATTGTTAAAACCCCCCCATGCCTCACAGCATAGACTGAGCCCAGTGTTTGTGATGTGCTCAGGTCTACTACATGGACAGCACCTTTGCAATGGGTCACGTGGTGATCCGGAGGAAGAGGAATGTGGTGGGAGACGAGCCTCAGTATGTGATCTTGTTCCGCTGCATCCAGAATATGAACCCCGTCCACCCTTACAACACCTGCTACACAGGAGGCGAGTATTGAGTTGTTGTTTGTGTCAAGCTATGTTACAGCAGCTGTTACGGAAGGTCAGTCGGTGTTCTTTAGTCAAGCTCTCAAGCTTGTGTGTGTGTGTGTGTGTGTGTGTGTGTGTGTGTGTGTGTGTGTGTGAATTGGCTGCATATGTGTGTCAGTAGTTGGGTAAGGGGGATAGCTGTTTGTAGCAAGAAAAGAAAAGAAAAAAAGGTAGTTCAACATCTGAAGTGTACATTTGACTTCCTTAGGTATTGTGAAGCTGGAGGTCGGGGACCACTTGGAGCTGCTGATCCCTCGTGCCACAGCCAACGTGTCCCTGTATGGAGACACCACCTTCCTGGGTGCTGTCAAACTGGCTTGAAATGTGTCAACTGATTTCAGACTGGAGGGACACTGTGGTGGTGGAGGTGGTGGGGGGAAAAAAAAAAAAAAAAAAAAGGGGTGCCATAACGGGAGCAACATAGCACAGTTCTGGTGACCACGCCTGACCTTGTGTGAGGTGAGAAGAAAACAGGAAGCAGCCATTTCTGTACCGACTGCGTGACTCCAAGCTTGTTTCCGCCTGAGGGGACATGAAGGAGACTATGAGTTGATGGCATGATCTTTACTGTTAAAGATGCACCTTGTACATGTAGCTACAGCTGTATTATGCTCATTTCTACTATACATCATGACAGGATATTGTACAAACTGTCACAATCAAATGACTGAGACGTGACTTTGTCTGACTCGTAAGAGATGTGTTACTTGTGTAGCGATGTGTTACTTGTGTGTCATTCTCATACTGTTATTGATCAATAATCTTTCCTCCTGTAGCGTGACTGAAATAGCTCTCGTATGTTATTTTAGACATTCAAACACAAACGTATCATCTGAGTGCCATCATTTTGATTCAAGTTTATTCACTGATTAAAAATTCAGATGCAATAAAGTGACAGTTCTGTGCAAAAATATATGACATCATCTGGAATCTGGGTGGAGGTTGTTTTTTTTCTGTTGTTGGCCACAAGGAGGAGAGACTTCAGTGTGACAGAACATCCTGCTAGGCAGCGGAGAGAGGAAAGGAACTAAGGCTGAGCAGGAACAGTGGAACTCAGGTGAAAGAGCCTATTTTTAGAGTGAGGCGAAGCTGTACAGGCAGATGGTGTCTGCACATTCAAAGGAGCTCCTGCTCAATGAATTTGTAATACCTGAGGAGCCTGGAGGAAATAGCGATATGTCCTCATCAATGGATGGGTCTTTATGTAAAGCTAGTGGGAGAGGGAGAGTTACACCTGGGATCCAGACACATTTTGACCAAAGGAGTTCCACGACTTCATACAAATTATCTTAACCAAACATTCGGAAAAGTCTGAAAATTACATGTGGTGTGAGAATGAACTGGTTATTAAAAACTGAACTACGAAATGAATTATTATAGGTTGACACAGAGTAGTTTTGCCTAATAAATACTGGGATATTTATCACCCACCGCTCGTATATAATACATCTTACATCAATACAAATTAATGACAGGAAATAAAGTTTGATCTGTATTTGTATACAGCTGTTATCTGCTGCCAGGGAACAACTAAGACAACTAACACACTGCTCGTTGTTGGTGGCACCCACCCACATGTAACAGCTTGTGCCCCATGTCAGTTAAGTCGATGTTTTTGCCCACACACATTTGTTCGGGTTCATCTGTTTTGTTTTTGTTTGGGAATTGGGCACAGCATCAGATTTTGAAGTCACCTGATCTAATTATTCTTTGTTGGTCTGGAAGCATCTGTGTGTTATTTATCAAACACAGACACAGAAATTCATGTTGGCGATCCAACGAGGAGATTCAAGCATTTGCATTAGTTTGAAGCTAAATTTAACATTTTTTGGATATTTATTAACCCCCTAGGGGTTTGTGACAAAAATCTTTAGAGGGACATCCTCCCCATCACAATATGTTTCCAGTGTGATTATTAAATTGACTCATTCTCAGATAATACTAGTTGATATGCTTAGATCCAAACCAAACTGCTAACTACATTTAATACTCAGATAAAAAAAACAATAATAAGGAGTAATAATTTGGTCATAGACCTTAAAATTGAGGTAATACTGTCATAATTTAAAAAAATGTTCAGGCCTAAACCATTGGAAGCTAATCCACATTAAATAAGCCGATTCAAATGAACTTGGTATTTCACTCAGTGAAAGAGAGACATCAACAACATGACGCTCTATATCGCCCCAGACAGGTTGGCATCTTGTGATGTTTTTTTAGCCGGATATTTTCTAACTTTTGAAGATATTTTGAAGACATTGATGTATAAATATTTTTTGCTTTGGGGTTCTCTTACCTCTGTGTAACTCACAAACACACACACATACACACACACACACACACACACACACACACACACACACACACACACACACAGGCCTTCTGTCCATTGGGGCAAAGAGTTAGACAAAGCCCACTGGGTGGTCACTTCTTCACTAAGCATTTTGCCCTTGGAGTCATGGCTCCATTCGACAAGAAGAGAGACCGACAGAGGGGGAGGGAGGAAGGAAAGTCTAAAATAGAAGGCTGAGTAAGAAAGATTTCAAATTGGACTTAATGGATAGCATTAGCCATTAGTGGAAGGGAAGAGAAAGGCTGTGAGGCGAAAACGGAAAGAGAGAGCAGGCCAGACTACGGCCATGGAAGTCAGAGAAGCTCTTTGATGATCTAGTAAACAGAGCAGGCGGCTGTACAAACACAGTTTTGAGAGAACGAAGAAGAAGGAGGAGGAAGAGGAGGGGTCGGAGAGTAAAAGAGAAGAGGGGCGCAGAGACCTCTCCTATAAACGTGTCAAGCATGATGCTCCCCCTCCCTCTGGGCCAGAAGTGTCTTTGTGCGGTGCCATGGAGATGGCTGGTGTGTTGGCGGAAGCTGATGTCATTGTGGGCCTCGCCTCTCAAAAAAGAAACCAGCATCTGACCGGAGAATCAGGAAATGAGACCTGCTGTGTGTACACATGCTGGCACTGTGTGTAGTTCACACACACACACATGATGCGAGTGCACTTATTATTACACGCAGGGGGGGGGGAAAGCAGACAGATAATATCACACATATTAACATTTACAGTGATTGAGTTTGCCTCAGTGCACCAGTCACAGATGCAACACATTAGAATATTTAACATATTATTGACTCTATTTTTAGTTGGAGCTAACAAGAACAGGTCGAAAATGTTGTTGACACACTAATGTACCTCTGTCAAGTGTAAAGACTGCTTTTTTTAGAATCAGATTAATCTTTAAAAAAAACATCTGTATCCTCAGGAGGTACAGTCGGATTGTAGGTTTAATATTAGTCAATTTCTCATGACTACAGATTCTTTCTGACTTGCTTGTCGGAGAGAGGGATACATTCAGTGGAATCATCAGTCTCTGTCTCTTAGAGCCTGTCTCCATCAACGTCCCATTTTTCAGGCTGCATCCCTCGCGTTAAAACGTGGACCTTAGTGTCTCCGTGTCCCCATCTGTCCTCTTCCTTCCCCCTCCCCTCTCTCCCCTCTCTCCCTGTTTGGGAGCTTTAGGACAGGTCTGACTGGCGATCCCTGAATCCTGATTATAAAAACCCAGCATGCTCTGTTTCTGCAGCAAGCCAACACGAACGCACGCTGCAGCTTTTTGCAAGTAGACATAGATTTGCACATGCACATGGACACGCACACACACATATGCACACATGCATCTTCACTGACTCAATACTGACAACATGTACAGCACTCACATCGTCGCACATGCTCTTCAGTGTACTACACGGTTGTTTCCGTGTACGTTCTTCTCTAGTATTTGGGGATTACTTTGATCTGCTGCAGTCAGACCAAAGTAATCAGGCTGATCCAGAGCCCTGCAGCTGAACTGGCAGCAGCACTGTGTGGATTTCTCATTTAAGTGAGGATTTGGTTTACCAACAAACTGGATTGTGCCATCCGTTCCTCCAAAGTCTAAACACCATGTTCTGTGCCCGCCGCATGCTGTCGATTTTTTCTATCGATTGAGCTTGAGAAGAGAAGACACACTAATTGTTTCTGATCCGAAAAACGTGACTGACCCAGCAGAATGGGAGGGTTTACTTGTTTTTAACTGCGTTAACGTGAGAGCTGGTTTAGTTTCTTCTCCCCTGACTACGTAGGATCTTTTGGAATATAAGCTGATCTATAATTCATATGGTTCTGCCTCTGCCTGGAATCAAACTGGGATGAAGGGGCAGGCTTGCAATCTGCATGTGTGCAAGAAAAGTGAGAGCAGATTTAAAAGTTGCCTCTATTCAAGCACATCTCGATTAATCTCGCCTTCATTCGTGGGTCTTTTTCTCGAGGACATCAGCCGATCACAGAGGAGAGGAAAAACATCAAATGGTGAGGAGAGGAGAGGAGGGAAGGATTTTTGGTTTGCCACAACTCTGCCCCAACCTCCTCCTCTCTCCATCTCCTGATTTCCACACTCTGCTTTATGGCTCCAACATGGAGCTTTGGCAGAGGCACACAGGGACCAGCAACATTTGTCTGAGGGGGAAAATTGAGGCCTTGACAATTTTTGAAAGTAGACATAGACAAATAGACAATAGAATAGAAATGATCACTTAACTTACACAGTATATAGTTTTTTCCTCTGCTGTGTTAGAGAAGACAGGAGAACATGGTCTGTCATGACTGTAACACAGCCGAGAAGCGTTCAACATATTCAAGCCTCTTTTAAATCGTTGTGTGTGAGCTTCTGTGAAGCCTGCCATAGTTCTCATTATGAAAATTGTCAGTGTTTCATCAATAATAGATCTTGTTTGATGTCTCACACTGTGATGTGCTGGGTCCTTGAATTTGAGGGAATTGGGCCTGGAAAGTCCTTGAATTCGATGTTTTCCGAAGTTGTGGGAACCCTGTAGGCCTACGTATATACTGAACGTATACTGATGCTAAGCATATATAATGTTTACAAGTTCACCATCTCAGTTTAGCACGGATTTAAACATGCTAACATTAGCTAATTAGCACTAACCACAAATAGCAGCTGTTGATGGGAATGGCATATAGGTTCAACATTTCCTGGCAATTCTTCGAACTGTTGAGAAATATCGGTCTGGACCGACAATAGAACCACGCTATCCTTCTCATCAATTTCTTTATTAGGTAGCAAGCTGCCACAAACCACTAGATGCCACTAAAACGTCCCTTTAATTAATCACCGCTTTTACGCACGACCTGGCCAGCGTGCCGAATGACACACAATAGGCTCATTCGACTTAAGCCAGGCGTGTGCAGAATCGATCACCGGCGATCGGCGCACAATGCATGCTGGGTAGATTTGCGTCCGACTTGCTCTGACGTCATGAAAACGTGCGTAACGATGATCTCACGTGAGCGAGGCGGCCGCAGATTTTAGAGCCAGGCGCTGCAGTTGCTCTCCACCGACTGCATGACCCCAGGGCATGATGGGAAACTTCTTGCTGTCTTCGGATCAAAGAGCTGATTGGCTCTTAGATTTTCTTTATTGGAAAAGGTGGGCAACCGTGGCTCACTGGGTTAAGAGGGTGGTCTGGTGACCACAAGGTTGTTTGTTCGAACCATGGCCTTTGACGTGTCGCATGTCACAGACAGCCCACTGCTCCCCATATATAGGGATGGGTCAAATGCAGAGACAAATTTATCCTTAATTAACAGGATAAATATAGTATAAAAAAATTGAAATCCTAATTTTCTGTCTAATTGTAATACTTAACGCTAGATTGTTGGCTATTAGTCTCATTTTGTGCAATAACAATAATAATATATAAGGCTATTTATTTAGCATCTGTAAATAAAGATATTTATTGAGAAAGCTTACATCCTACTTGATGTCAACATTTTTTGAGTCAGAGCACTGGAATATGCATCGATTAATGATTGTGATTCATCACAAAACGTATTAAAAGAAAAGCACAATTGTCACTGACGGAAACTTGCAGCGTTGCTTTTCCTCCGTGTGTAGCCTGTTTATGTAGCTGTGATGTTTGGACTGTTGGTTCAGTTTTTAAATTTCTTAAATTTACGGTTGTATGGTTTAGAAATGATGCTATCTTTACATATATTTATTTATATAAATGTTTAAATAAATATGACATCCAAAAACTAAAATATGCCAAATCTTATATCCTCAATTATAATAATAACATAGTTAAATATATGAAAAGACATCCAAACTTAAAGACCAGCAATTTTGGGGTTGTCTTGCTCAAGGACACATCGACATGCTCCTAGCAGAGTCGGGGATTGAACCACCGTTCCTCTGATTGAAGGACGGCCCTGCACTCCACTTAGCCACAGTCGCCCAAGATCAGTTCTAGACTATGGCTGTGTGGAATATAGGTCGGCGTCTAAAACCTTGTTGGGGAAACTGGATGTAATACAAGCGTCAAGAATATGTAGTGGGGCTTTTAGAACAACGTTAGTGCCGGCATTGCAGGTAGAAATGGGGGAAATGGCGTTGGAATTGAGAAGAATACAGATAATGATGACATATTGGGTCAGTTTACAAGGACATAACAACCATCCAACAATAAGTGCTATTGAGCCTTGCTGGGAACATGGAAAAACACTAACAAAGAGCTTTGGTTGGGTTGTTCAGAAGAAGGCTAGTGAATTAGGTTATAGGAGTTATTCTCCAGCTGTGGTCCAGCTGTTCCTCTTTGGTTACTGCCACAGCCTGAAATTGATCTTGACCTCCTTGAACTGATGAGAGATGAACATTGGGGAAACTGTAAGATCTTCAAGTCATACATCAGTTACCACAATTAAATATAGATTTATGGATCTAAATACCCTAAAACTGGTAGAATAGCAGCAGCAGCAGTGATCCCAGAATTCCATTATGAGTGTGGGATGAGCCTGAGTGATGATGTATCTGTGTTTACATGTGAGATGATGGCCATAGAGTTATTGCCTTACAGTGGGTAGAGGACGTCAGGCCAGAGAGAGTGGTGATTGCATCAGACTCATGTGCAGTGCTAACGAGTTTGACATTGTGCCACTCCAGAAGCAGAGAGGATTTACTGTTTGAAATTCTACAATCATTTTTAAGAATCCATCAAATGTGGATAGCGGTTAATTTTGTGTGGGTCCATGTTGGAGTCGATGGCAATGACAAGGCGGATAAAGCAGCAAAAAGGGCTTTGAAGAGTGGGAAAAATAACGTTAATGTAAATATAAGTAAGTCAGACAAAGGGGGACAAATTAAAAGATATGTCAGAACGAATGTAATAAAGGGAGTAAAGGAAGATATCTGTTTAAAAATAAACCATTGGTTGGGAGTGCAGGATCTAGTGGACGAACTAGAAAAGAGATGATTATGACAAGGCTAAGGAATGGCCATACTGGTCTGAACAGTTCCCTTGATGTTATTAGAAAGCATAATAATGGAAAGTGTACATTTTGTGGAGAAGAAGAAACCGTGGACCATGTTTTATTGTCCTGTCAGAGGTACGAGTCAACGAGAGAAGTTTTGAAAAAAGGTCTAAGAGAGATTGGAGAGGAAAGCTTTAGTGACAAATGTTGGAAACTTTTTCTGGAATATTTAGAGTCAACAACACTAATGAATAGAATTTGAGAAAGAAATGTATTATTATTAATTTTTTCTATTTTATTATTTTATTTTTTCTACCGCCAAAAAAAGCAAAAGAAAGAAGAAGAAGAAGAAGAAGCAGGCGGCTGAAAACGGTCCGACTTGAACGCAGTTCTTTGTCAACGCCCCTTTCTACGTCCGCCTGCTCTCGTCTGCTTTCCAGGCGAGGCGCAGTTCAACTCGAACGAGCCTAACCAAACACGCCCACAACAGGTGCATGCTGGCTCTCTCCGCTAACGTTGATGGTGGAATCATACATCCACGGGCGGAACCTACGGCGGTGATTTCCGCACATTTTACGCAGCAACTTTTACCTTCAGTGAGTCGTGTGAGACATTTCTGCCGTCAAGCGTTTTGAATTGGAGGAACGCAGTGGGAGAAGTTGCAGCTGAAGCACATCGAGGAGGACAGTGCCCCTTCAGACAGGTGCACGACGTTAAAACAACGAACTCATTTGTGGACGCAGGTAACTACATGTGTGCATGGCATGCTAATGCACTTCATTCTGCAGTGCAAAAAGTGTTGACGGCAAATTATACAGTTAAACAAGTTACTTTAATTTGCTATAAAACAAAACAAAATTCTGGTAGCCTACTCTCTCCATCCTTGGAGTTAAGGGGATGAGAAGGCATGACGTAGGTAGGAGTTATGTCCTCGTGCTCGACAATCTGCTCTGCTTTTGTTATCCTCCTGTCTTCACTGTGCGCTTTCACTTTCAGTCCATTAGTTGTGTGTGTGGTTCTCCTCCCACTCGCACAGCATGCACACGAGATGCAGCTACAACAGAGTGCAGTAAGTGTGTATGAAGTCCTGTGTCACTCATTCCCACCAGCTGCTTACAGGCTTGTGATAAGCAGTTGTAATTAGAGATTTAAACTCTCATCTCACTCTTGTTTTTCCCCCTCACAAACACACAAGCTCACTCACTGACAAACTCCTAATTCTCTCTCTCTCTTCCTATCACTGACTCATGCTCTCTCTCCTTTTAACTAATTCCCCCCTCATTCACCCAAACTGGCACTCTCTCCTCTCTCTCCTCTCCCCCCCCCCCCCCCCCCCTTTCTCTGATGGGATGTCAGTGGAGGATTCTAGCCTATGGTATGGTGTAGAGAGAGCTGGGAGTTGATTTCTCTCTCTCTCTCTCTCTCTCTCTCTCTCTCTCTCTCTCTCTCTCTCTGAGTGTTGCAGATTGTTGCAGCTGAGATCAGATTGTCTCTGGATGTTATTTTCCCGGCTGGAAAGAAAGCATCAAGAACTCCGGGGGAAATGTTGCAGTGAGGTACGGTGCCACTTGTCTCCTGTTTGACGGTGGGTGTTGTTTGGCTGTGTGTGAGTGTGTGTTTACGTTTCTCTGTTTACCATTCACACAGGGCCTGATAGCACAATATTTGGCCATTGGCAGTTTGTTCTCATCATGATTTTTTTTAAATTTTTTTTGAATGCTTCATTCTTTACATGCATTTCCGTAACTGAACAAACATCTCACAAAATGTCTGCATTGATTCTGCTTTATTTGTTTTCCAAGGGAAAGGCCATCTCTTCTTCTTTAATGGCCACCGTCTGTCTGTGGACTGGCCTTTTGTTTCCGTCTCTCTTTTCTGTTTTTTTCCCCCTCTTGCGTGCTGTTGTTTGCCCTGAGATGTTGCATGTGTGCCGGCTGGCAGCACAGAAAAAGGAAAACTGGTTTGTTGGCGCGCACACACACACACACACGCACACACACACACACACACTCCTCCAAAAAGCCTCCGGGGTAATGGATGTCAGTTGGGAATCGCTCTAGATTCTGAGGACCTGGGCAGCTTTAGCCCAAACGCCGTGCGGCTGTGTGATGTGTGCAGTGTCTGCCAGTGGTACTGCGAGAGTCGAGAGACAAAAAAAAAAAAAAGCAGGGGAGGTAGAGACAGAAAAGGTACAAGAGGCATACAGGGACACAGAAGCATTAATGGGCAGTGAGGAGACGGAAAGGAGAAACAGCCTGTACAGCTTTTTTTCTGCTTGGTGCGACGGAACGCCGCCGAGTAACGGACGAGAACATAACTCCGCCTGGGGTCACCCCACAAAACTCTGCTTTTGTTTCACAGGAGCTCACAGATGGGCTCATTCAGACGGCTGAGGGCCGTGTGTATGTGTGTGTCTGAGAGTGAGCATGTGTGTTGAAGTTGTTGGTGGGGGGGGGTTAAACCCTTGGGAAGCAGAGCTGTAACTGTTAAACACCGTGTACAAAAAAATAAAATCAATCACGTTAAACTGATGCACAAGGAGGACCAGCCATTTCAGTCACATCCCTCCTTTTCAACAAGATGTGCGTTTGTGTGCGTGTCCTACACCCATCTGTCCTCCTGCTCGGCCAGATTGTGGGCCTCCGTCTACGGCAGTGTTGCATGAAGGTATTACTCTCTCAAACTGAAAAGATTATCTCAGCCACATGGTTCCATAATGCCATTTTCCAGCAGTTGCCTTTTCCAGCTTGTCGTTGGTCTTTCACATTTCTCTTCTTTGGAACACGGTCAGAGCGTCTTCGGGTATAGCCGGCAAGAGGCTAATGTCTCGAAGCTGTAGCCTGTGGGTCTGTGTCGGGATGCAGCCCAGTCCCCTGCGCTGTGGTCAGCTGTTGAGCCACATGGTCTCAAGACTTAGTCACCACCGCTCGAGGAGGAGGAGGAGGAGGAGGAGGCTCCTCCTCGTGCTTTCACATATGTAAAGCAGGCCGCCGGCTGTGTTGCAATGCTGAGGCGTCTGTGGGGACGTGTGGCGAGGTCGTGAAGGTCACAGCTGCATACGATTCAAAGAGGAAAAACTAGAAATGACAGCCACCACCTGTATACCTGGGACATTTACCGACTGCTGTAACTCCTCCAACTGTGGGCCTGATGGTCTGAAGCTAACACTTGGTGTGTCCACCAGCTCATCTATTCTTAGATGGGACTGGCCGGTTAGCTCCCTCCCTCCCTTCTAAAGAACAGCGGATGCATACAAACACTGAGTGGATAGATGCATCTCATGTCAGAAGGCAGACAGCTGACAAGGCAGACAGATGGGGGAGGGGAGGGGGGGATTAAGGAGGGTTAGTGTTCATCTGGGGAAGCCTTAGATTAGTTTCACCCTCAAATCTGATAAGTGCAAATTGTAATCCACACAAATGAGCCATTTATAATAGGCAAACTAGGACTTGAGACAGATGTCTGAAGCAAGACTTGTAAACACACGTGTGCCTCTAAGAGACCATAAACATTTTAAATCACTTAAATAATCAGTCTCGATTTAATCTTCTGTTGATCAATTTAAGACACGTTTTCTTAGAGTTTTCAATTGATCATGTGCTGGGAATCAGCTGTAGATAATCTAGATTGAGTCAAATTCCTGTTAATGTAATACAAAGAAGTAAAATAAACAGAAGGCCTAATGTATAATTTGGCATCTGTTTTCTTCCGAGCTGAATGATCCTGAGATGAAGACGAAATCCCCGCCTATTCTTATAAGTGAGGCCCATGTGAGCAGTTGGCAGCCTCAAACAGCAGCTAAAGCTAGAGACAGGTGGTGGGAAGCACTGCTGGCAGCAGCAGCAGCAACATGTTATTTGGGCGTGGAACACCTCCAGCAGTCCAACATAAAATCCAAACCTTTGGTCTGAGATTCTCAGATGAAACGATGTCATCAAAGCAGAGCATGGATCAAACACTGAAGAGCTGCACCGGTCGACCGAGCCCTATATGATGGGAGTCCTTGTCAGAGGAGAGGGAGGCTGCTCCCCATGTGACCCTTATCTTTCTATAGAACACTTCCTCACGTTAATGCAGGCCTGCTGCCGCTGGCATGTGACTGGCGGCCATTGCAGACTTTGTTTCCCTTCCAGGGCTATTATTGGAAACCCTGTCAATAAGAAACATCAATGTCAGGGTCAATGTCTGGGCTTGCCAGGACTTGCTTCTGCTATGTGTGTGTGTGTGTGTGTGCGTGCGTGCGCACATGTGAACATGTATGGCTTCCCACCTGTTTGTGGTTGAACTGGAATGGGACAGCTGTGTTTTCTGTGACGCTGGAAGTAAAGCAAACCGTGCTGGAGTTTGTGCTCGCGGAAAGAGAAAACGAGCACTCCGTAGCTACTTCAATGTTGTGAAGGTAATTGCGAGCGTGGGAAGTGGAAGTTGAAACGAATAGATTGTGTGAAACGGGGAGATGGCAAAGGTCTCTCTCAGAAAGAGGCGGGAGGGAAGAGAGTAGATCACGAAGCCGCTCGTCGCCTCCCCTTCCCTGGAAGGTGTACGAGGCCGGGTGCTTGAGATGTAACCGCTTTACTGTTACCGTCACAACACAACAACTTGTCCACCTACCTGCCTGCAGCTAGACAGCGTATATTAGAGGGCCGAGTATGAGCCCAGCTGCAGAGCCATGCAAATGATGTGAACAGATCTGGTTAAGCATTCCCTTTTTAAAAAAAAATCACTGCTTTGATCTAGCCAAGAAGCCATGGGGGGAGTTTACGCTAAGATGAAAGATAACGTTTGGCTGTGATATATGCGTGTGTGTGTGTGCGTGGGCTTGATTTCAAGCATGTCATCGCTCGCGTTCAAGCCAAATCAAATTAGGTCAATACTTAATGGGGCATGATGCCCCCCTACTTACAATGCTATGATACACTCCCACCCACTAGCATGCTAATCTACGGATCCCTGTCAGACCGTTGTCTGCAACTCGGGGGGGGGGGGAAATGAGAGAGTTGGAGTGTGTGGATGAAAGAAGTAGAGAGTGTGAGGCAAATAGTAGAGAACAAGACTTGACACACAGTGTAGCTGGATTGACGGTGGAACATAGTGGTGGTAGAAGGAGAGGAATCTCGTTGAAGGGTGATGTGAGCGGGGAAGAGGAAGGGACGATAAAGAAATGTCTGTCAGTACACTTCCTATTCTCTGCTCATTTCTGTGAGAGCAGATGAGCGACCTGAAGAGAGGTGTAATGTCTCGGTAAAGCAACATCTCAGACCGTACTGTGGCGGGAATTGCTTCGGCTGTGGATTACAGCCTCCTCAGATGTGTGCGTGTCTGTGTGTGTCTGTGTGATTTGAAACCACTCGTCTGGTAATTTCATTCCCCTGACGCACCTCAATTCAGAGATTTGATCCACACTCGCCCCCCCCTAACCTCCCCCACCTCTCTTTCTGTGTCCTTACACTGTCTCCGTCTTCCCTCTCCATTCATGCTTCTCACTGCACATCTGCCAATTGACCCTATTCCAGAGTAGATGTGGTTTAAGCTCAACTAGAGCCACGACCTTACACACACCCCACTGTAACACAGGGCTGATGAGTAGATAAGAGTGAGAAAGTGTTGTTAAGGCGGTTATTCGGAGTGAATGGGACTACAGCTAGAGCTTCGTGAGAGGCCAGAGACTGCCTAGTTCTTTGTATGTGTGTCTGTGAGTGAAGCGTCACCAGTCTGACTCTTAGTGTTTGCACCAGGGCAGTTCTTATAGATAAAAAAAACAATAAGAGACTTCTTTATGTTGAGTATTGGCAGTCGCACACAGTCACATTGCACCTCTTTTTGTGTGGATGTCTAGTCTGGCCAGTTATGTAACGCATTAGACTGACCCTAACGCAGAAGGTGCATGCATTCAAATCAATTAGTTTATGATGTCAGAATACATCCGTCAACAGCTGAAAGTGAACTATCGCTTACTATACATGGAAATAAGGCTGAGATGAAATGTGTGAGAAGCAACAGAGGGATTAAGAATGACGAGCGTGAGATTCATGCAGACAGATTTTCCAGGAGGAAAGTATGAGAAGCTAATTAAAAAGCAGATGATCTGTGAAGAGATGTGACAGAGAGGAGATCCCTGTCCCCCCCCCCCCCCCTCTCTCTTTCTCTTTCTTTCTTTCTTAAGGCTTCTTGATTTACGTTTATAACCTCTCCCTCTGCGTCCTTTATCCCACTCCAGAACCATAGTCTCCTCAGCGACCGTCTGACGAGTGGATGTGTTGAAGTTGTTACCCTCTTGCGTCTTCCTGTTCCCGTTTTTGATCTGCAGGCTCTCTCAGTCCTGCAGGTGAAGATGAAAGTAGGTGGGAGGGGAGATGCAGATGGAAGATCTGAAATAGGAAAACAGCAGGATGGCGATCGGTGGGAGGGCAAGGGGAAATGGTTTGTCTGTTGCCCGTGGAGGTTGTGAAGAGAGGGCTGGCTGGTTGTGGTGTGTGTGTGAGTGTGTGTCTGTTTGGTTTGTCTCTCGGTGACCACATTTTCCTCCCCCTTTTCCAAGGTCAACATGGGGAGTCTTAGCCGAGAGGCACCATAGTAATTGCGGTGCCTGGTCATTAACTATTCATCACCTCACACCACACTGCTTGGCCGAGTGTTTTGTGCTTATGTGTGTTTGGGAGTTACAGACGTAACTCTGCGTCAGCATTGTGTTGTTTTCCTGCGTGTCCGTGTGCAAATGAGACAGCTGGCTCACGTCTCAACAAGAGGTTTCCAGGCGCACCTATTCAGGCTCCGTTGTGTCTCCCTTGTCGTCCAGTCCTCATTGTCTGCCAGCTCTGCCTTGACAAATGCACACCCGTCTGACCACAAACTCTTCAGGGCGTGTTCGCTACATGAGGTGAATCCAGGCGCCGCCTCTTTCTGTGTTTTGTACCCTCCTCCTCGTTTTTTTTTTTTTTACACCAGCATTGTGATGGTAGAGAATGGAGCGCTCGTAAAGATGGGGGTGTAACTGTACCCCCTCAGATGGAGCAAGTGGGCTGGGTTCACTGGGGTCTGGAGAGGGGGAGGGACGTCGAGAGAGAGAGAGACAGGGAGAGACAGATGTAAAAGAATTAGCCGCTCCAAGCGGCAGAGTTGCCATGGCTACGGGGGAAACGGATGAATGAATGACATCACAGTGGCGGGGAGGTGAGAGAGTGTGAAATTGATTTGGTGGCGGCGAACAGGGAGGCGGCTCTCGCTGGGTTTTCGTTGGGCAGACACATTTCTCTCTCCTCCGTACCCTGGTGTCTCCTGTGGACGAGCTCTCACCGGTAAGGCTGTTTCTCTTCTCATCAGAGGGAAGGTACATTTTGAGGATGAATGTAGGTGTGATTTATTTTTTTTTAAAAAAAATTTTCTTTTCACTCTGATAACTGTCTTGACCATGTGAGGCGGACTTAGGGAAGACGTGTGTGTGTGTGTGTGTGTGTGTGTTACATGTACATGGATGACATGTGGTGCTCCTGGAGTGCCACTGGGAATGAAAAGAAAGGCAGATGTGCAGTTGTCGTTGGTGTGTGTGTATATATATATATATATATACACACACACACACACCATGAGATGCTTAGTGTGGAAGAATGTGTGTGTGTCTCTGGCTGGGAATGAACAGCTGATTGCGCGAGAATGATTTCAATGCGCGGTGAGATCCTCACTATAGCGAGAATTAGTATCTGTGTAGATGTTGTCGCACTTCAGAGCTGCACATGATCGTGAATCTGTTGTGACAATGTTTGTGTGACTGTGTGTGTGTGTTAGTTAGAGAGAGATGCACTATCTTGCTGCGCCGTTGTTGTCTAGCAACTTGCAGTGCTGATGTCCCCCTCCACAGATCAGAGCACATGATCAGTCGTTGAACAGCACCCTTGGAGCTGCTAAAGTCTCGCTGAAGAACACTTCAGCGGGGAAGCTGCCTTTCCTGACATTGGAGCGTGAATCTGGCTCCTCTGATTTAAAGGGGCGGTCTGACGTCTCATTGGCACCAGCCTGCTGCGAGTTCATGGGTAAAGCCCGCAACCGTTCATCTGGCTGCGTGATTAATTACAAAGTTGACCTGCGGTGACCCGTGCGGGACAAGCGGTCGGAGTTGAAAGGTGGGTGCTAGAGGTCACAGCAAAGCCAATCAGAATGCTTAGCTCAGTGTCTCTTCACTTAGGCCAGCATCCAGGATTGGGGGAGCAGATTACATGGGGGATCAAGGGCTCAAAAATGTAGGCTATAGATTTGGAGAACGTAATCCATTACTACAACTGCTCCACTACTACAATCTGCAGATCTTTTTGGAATGAGGTGAATTTGGGATGGTGGTTGGTTTCACATTGTTTCGGTGGCTAATGGCTAACATCAAGGCCATGCTGTTGTTGAACAGAGCATTCAAGCTCCAAGGACACAATACTGCAGGCGATCTAGTATCATGGTCTTCTGCGGCAGGTATAGTCTTTTTGTTTCAAGGGAGAATATGCGAATAGATACATTTACATTTGGATTTGCATCATTTAGCTGCCGTTCCTAACTAGACGTTTTTTGTTCTATTCAGAAAATCACAGCAGTCGAGTACGTAAAGTATAAAGTTCAAAGCCATTACGGTACATGTAAGGCTGATGAATGTTGGCTTTAAGGCAGAAAGTTATTGTAAATGTTGTTGTTGCTATGTGAAAGGGGGAGTGATGGTCAACTTAGTTAGCTTCAAAGCTAAGTCCACATAGTTTAGCGGAGCAGTTGATGCTGTGAAGGCGTCTTTGAGAAGGAGTGAGATGCTAGAAGTCAATCTGTCCGGCTTCAGCACAGCGCAGGCTCAGCTCATCATTTATGAATAGGTACGGGGTGAATACACATGAGGCTATTTCAGACAGATTCATTTAAACCTGTGGAAAAATGTCCCTGTGCAGGTGTAGGAAACTGCCCCATAGGCGTTGGTTGCTGTTTTGTGTGTGTGTGTGTGTGTGTGTGTGTGTGTGTGTGTGTGTGTGTGTGT
>NW_022280077.1:1904038-1904939 GCF_004355925.1 Anarrhichthys ocellatus | reverse complement strand
TGTGTGTGTGTGTGTGTGTGTGTGTGTGTGTGTGTGTGTGTGTGTGTAGTCCTTTAATACATGCCGTACACATCACACAAGCTAGTTGGCTTGTTTTATGTATTGTGAGGAGAACATTAAAGGGCTCCAGCACAGACAATGCAAAGCAATGCTGGCATGTCTTTTAAGTCAGCGAGCTGAGTGAAAAGCTGTAAGTCTCTCAGCTTGTTGGATGGCACGGTTGGGGGCACAAGTCGGTCAGCAGCAGTGTATCTGCTTGTCTCCGCTCTGAGAACAGAACTGCCCCGTAGCACAATGTTACTCAACTCAGGTTTTTTTTTTTTTTTTTCAGTTTTGAAAGTAAATAATCTAAAGTCGTATCAAAGCCACTCCACTCTGAGCCTCTGGTGCAACATCCTTTCTTATGCAGGGTTGAGTTTTGTTCTTCATCTTTTCAGTTCACTCTGTGCATCTCGTCCACTGTTCACGACTACTGGAGGGGTGGAGGAGGCGGCGTTTCAACTAGGTTGATGAGCGCCATGATGAGTTGTGTTTACACGATAGTGTGTGTGCATGTGCGTGCGTGTGTGTGCGTGCGTCCTCCTTGTGATGTCGGCTGGTTGGCAACGCTGCGGTCCGATATGGTGACTGGACCGTGACACAAACCCTCCCACATTTAAACGTGCCCACATACACAGACTGTGTGGAGGGTTTTGGCACGAACATTAGGTCTACCTCATGAGTTAAACAGAGACTTCATTATAACTTTCATTTTACTGTATGTACTTGTTGACAGGAAACCAGATGGGTAAAGTAACAGGTTTTCGTGGTGCATCATGATTGCTGTGGCATGGACTTGTGTCATATGAACTCAGTGACATGAACGGCCCTCAGATTAACTGACTAGCGCTCTCTCTTCCTC
>NW_022280077.1:1896322-1904028 GCF_004355925.1 Anarrhichthys ocellatus | reverse complement strand
GTGTCTGAACCTTTGTGTTCACGTAGTGGAGACTGTCCATATGCTGCTGGAACAACAATGCCTTCTCCTCACCAGACTGTGGCAGCAGTAACAATTGGGGGGTTGACAAGTACAGCAGCATGCATGGCAGAGACAAACAAAGAAAGCGCTTGAATGCACTGTCCTGTCCTACAAGTGCAGCAACTGCATGGTCCGTTTAATTACCCTTCAGTCTTCACTCCATTTTTGTTCGTTGGCTGTAGTTCTCGACACCGAAACAGTTCATTGATCTCCTCCAGTACTTTTCTAATCAGGACATGACAGGAACCGTTGGGCTGGAGGTTGCCTCAGTACGTTGTTGCTGACTGGTCATACACAAGCTTTGAGATGGGAATTGTAATATAAATGTATTGTTCGGTACTATTTGTTCTGCTGAGTTGTGAGAGATTGAGATAAAACATACCTCGATGTTTAAATGCAGTTCTGCACTAAAGTAGAAAAATAAGTTCTTCGACAGATTTTCTTCAGACTCCCTTTTCTTCCCTTTCTGCACAGCGGCTTTCTAAAATCAGTTTAGAAATCACGCAGTCATGGAACATTGAATTATAAGGAATGATAAATGACTCTGTGCTGTTGTCTAGTCCTCGTGCCTCAAACGAATCTGTCACTTTTTAATATTTTATCGGCTTGATGCTGCTCTTCTTTGTTGTTCAGATCTGTTTGTTTGAAAAAAAAAAAGCCGTTAGAAATTCTCTCACTGTCACTTTTAACGAAGTGTTTCCACTCTTTGTGTGCTTTGCAATGGTTTATCATTTCCAGTAGGCTGCAGAATGCCCAAATACAACTGAACTTGAAAGTTAAATTAAACTATTGTTGACGGCAATGTGACCAAATGCCTTTATACTCTCCGTATTTGCCTTGAGATCTGTTTGTTTAATTACTCCTTTAAACCAGATGGGAGACCTTACAGTGCGATACGAAGATCTTTGTTTTTGTGTCACAACTTCAGCAAGTTAAACTACAAACTAGACCATTTTGCCAGAGGAAACAAAGCAACCGTGTCTAATCCACTGTCTAGATCCACAGTCAATAATTGTTGAATATCTGCATACATGTGAACATTTCATTTCATGTAGAATGTCCTACTTCAAAGTAGTCACAATTTGCACTGTCGGTGCTATAAAGTAGGGTTGAACAATAAATTGAATATCAATCGGCATCCAGATTTTGGCTTATCACAACTGCAACATCAACGTTTAAAATGCACGCACTGCTCATCGGAAACTCTGCTGCATATCAAATCAAGTGCTTCCTAAACTAACAGCCAGCCAGCGGGGGGGGCGATCGTGTCGTTTTGGCTCCACACTTTTGGGGAGCTGCCATGTCGCTGCAGTGTCCTGAATGTTGCGGCTGCAGTCCGGGGCAGAGTGATGAACTGTATATTACTGCAGAGAGCAGACGGGCAAGACAAAAATGCACGGAATTCATCTGAAGAACAGCCCGATTTCAAGTCTTATTTAGATGCAAATATTTGTACATTAGCAGGAATGTAGCACAACATGGAAGTGAAACTAGTGCTCTGTTATTTTAAATCTGCAATATGTTGTCCCTAAAATGTATGAATAATCATGATTTCCGTATTGATCGAAATCATTTTGATCATTTTTTCTTTTCTTTAAAGTTGTTTTCTTCAGATCGTTGCACTAAAACCTAAGCATTATTATTACACTGATCATTGGGTACACTTTCTCTTACTACACTTTTGCGTCACTCTATATCGTTGCTTCTGCAAGCATCTGAGGCTTTGCCAAGAAAAGAACAAACAGCTGGTTAAGTATAATTGTGCAGTGTGTTTGTGCACACTTGCTCACATACACAGCAGGTATTTAAGGGCGCATTGGTACTTGAATTTGAGCAGCTGTGAGCATGGCATGATAACATAAGCGGAATGGTGATGTGGGTTGGGAGTTAGACCCAAACTGTGCGCGCGTCTGTTGGCTCGCCGTGAGTCACTAATACAGTGCGTGTCAGGCAGTGGTCACGGCTTTCACTCTGAGTCAGCGGAGAACAGAACAAGGCGAGAGGAGGACGCCGCCTCTGTGCCGAGTGGCGCTGTAGTTGGGAGCTTCTCACCACGCGGGACCGGGCTGCGCTTTTGTTTGTCCGGTTATTGATTGTCTCTCGCCGAAGCTCGCAGCCATCCTTCATGTTCCCATGTTGTCCATTGTGCCGGTTTCTTGAAACTGTGAGCTAGAGGAGAGGGTCATAAAGGTGAGACAAAGAGCAGAGAGAGAGAGAGATGGACTCCAGTCTGTGGGGCTGATGAGTTGAGCAGAGGTGATTTAGAGGGAGAAACATCATTATAGGCAGATATCAAGTCATTCATGAAGTGTGAGGAGAGAGAAACTGGCTCATAAGTTATTGATTCGTATAGCACTCCTTTTGTCTCACACTGCTTTTGTCCGATTCTGTCAAATTGTCCTGATGGATTTTTCACTTTACTCCCCCTCGCTTATGATTCCATCATGTCCCTTTCTTTCTCCCCCTGGCCAGCAGCAATAATGAGCCATATCAGTCCTCCAGTGCTCCGTTTGTAGCAATCTACCGACTGGAAGATGTTGCAGATGTTGCCTCTCTGTCCTCTCCTCACCTTCGTCTTCCCTCCAGCTGTTGACTCTTGAACTGTGAAATTACAGAAGTTTTCCTTTTCATTTTTTGTTGCTTTAGGGAATCTTGGGAGTTCATCTCTTTTGTCTTGATTGTTAGATTACATGACAATCAAAGGTGACATGATTACTAAGGAGGCTTAGGGAGCTTTTCGCCACGTTTTGGTGTGCATTTAGCAGACTGCTCTGCCTGACAGCGAGTGTGTGTGTTGTTCCTCTAAGGGCCCACATGTATGACACGACTGGAGCTGAATGAAGTCTGGCACGCCTGCTGAGCAGGCTGTCTCAAAGCAGATTGACCATCTTGTCACACCTGGTGGATGACTATTTCTCTTGAGAAAAACAAGTAGATTTTATTTTCAATGGTCCTTACTTTTAGGGAAGTGTATCGTTTGATATTTCTCAATCCTACCTCAAATCTTACTTTTTCATTAATTATTTTTTCAATATTATACTGAAAAAATAATATATATATATATTTTTTGAATTGAACAAAAGAAAGGCAAACTACTAAAATGTTGATGATTGTCGTAACACAAGGAGCCATAAAAAAATGTAGCTTAAATAGAATACAGTCTGAATTTGGTACTTGATACTAGGTTTCCACACTTTTTTGTTGGCGCCAAAAAAAGGAGTGAAGTACCCAAATACCCAGCCCTTAGAGACTGTTGGACAATGTCTGCCTGCACAAATATCGTTGAGTCTGAGCCTAATGTCACTTTGCAGTAGTGGGATTAACGAGTGTAGCTTGTTCGTGTTCTTTCTATTTAAAACATATAGCAGGCATCGCCTGCCGTGTGTCAGGCAGGCCCATAAAGCAGATTTACGAGGAGGCACTGTGTCGCTCTGCAGCCGTGCATGTTCGATCAATGCCCTTAAGCTGTTGAAAGCAACACTTGGCTTGTTAACAACTGTCTGCGAGTGAGCCACATCGGCAAAAGCACAATATCTCTTTTGTACTGAGGGCTGTCTTTTTTTGCATGGATGTCATTCGTACCTTCATCTGTCAGCCCTTTTTGTCCGTCATGTTTTTACCACGAATGCGTTTAAATGTTTTCTGCTCGTGCTCGTGACTCAACACTGTGACGGGGTGAGCCGTAGCTGCAGAGGAAAGACTCCAGTAAGGTGGATGTTGCTTCATTTTTTTTTTCTGGATTCATCAGTAGGCAGTTGTTATCCATAAGAACTGCACAGACTAATATTGTGTCAAGGCTATAAGTTGTGTGTGAGTTTGTCTGCCCCCGAATGGTCATAAACTGCGTAATGCAGCTTTAATTAACATGGATATGGACCCGAGCAAGGTACATAAACCTCTATTTGATTCTGTGCAGTTTCTCGGTGCTCTGCAGCATCATGCAGAGAAGCATTTAAATCTCCCCCTTTCAGGCAACGATCCACCCTGGACTTGTCCAATATAGCTGCTAGGCTATTAACTTGTATTATGAATATTAAGTAGTGATCCCTGCTGTTCCCTTTAAACCTGGATTGAGCTGCTGTTTTGGATAAATAAATGGTTGGATTACAATATAATCCATTGTAAAGGGTGATACGCAGATTATTAATAGATTTCACATACAGGTCTCAGTGGGCACTAATGGAAACTGCATTTTGTAGTTTTTTTTTTTTCTTTTCTTTTTATAGTAATTCATTTTTTGATTCATGTGATTAAACATCCAAGCAGGGATGAGGGATATGTTAAATTGACTACTTGCCTATTTTAACACATGTTGTAACTGATCCTGTGTTCAAGATGTGGTAAAACAAATGCTAACAATACTTTTGTGTTTTAAGATAAGTGTACAGAAGGGAGAGGCCATAGTAATAATACCTCGAGTCTTTTAAGTCTGAAAATACTCCGGTGTGAATTATAATTTGTCCTGAGACGACTCGCAACATTGAGTTTGATACCATACCTTACAATGATTCAGTGCATTGCCTGATAATATCTTTTACAGTTCAATTTCCAATTAGTTCAAAAAAAAAATCTCACACAAAGAAATAAACAATGGGCCATTTCAGAGTGTTTCGTCAGTAGCATAATTAACACAAACAACAACCGTGTTATTGGCAGTGCAACAATAAAACCCAATGCAGTGACAAAAACACAAGCTGTCACCACTGCTTTACCGCCGCAGCACGGTGTATTGCAGCTGATTTTACACAGCATATTATAAACTTTGCTGTGTATTTAAAGGAGAACCAGGCAGGGGACGACATTAAACAATACAAGGTAGTGTTGTTCCCCTAAAATCAACAATTTAGGTGTTAATGCTGCTGGAGGTAGCCGCAGGACAAGCGAATTACCTCGAGCTTGTGGGTACAGAGGAGAGGGGTTAAGGTAGAGACAAGGAGGCGATGGAGATTGCGTAAATACCACTGCATAAATCTCCTGTGCAGTGTCTGATTTATTTGTTAACATCATATTGTGATTGTTCATAGAAAACAAAAAGTGCTCTTATGCTAGGACATGCACACACACACACACTAGGACGGTAATCAAAGAAGTCACAGTGGTAACACAGTCGTAGTATTGACTGACACCCGAGGGTGTTGATGGCAGAATGTGTCAAACAGAAGGAAATGAGTCGTCTCCTGTGGGACAAAAGCTGTTATAAAGATGTTTGAGGCACAATCCACCAGCTACCACTCGCAGCATTACATCTGATAAAGAAACATGCGGAGATATTGTGGCACACGTTTAGATAGTGGAATAAATTAATTTATTTTTAACCAGTAGTTGCTGCATTTCTAAATGGCCTATATAATGAACCCCTTCTCTGTTATTCCTCTCTATTTTCTTCAGTGTACGTGCACTCTCTATTTAAGTGCTTGACCTAAATGTAGTTGTAGAGAGGTAGAAATTGTTAGGACTCGACTAAAACCCATTATCCTGTCGCTGCATCAGCCATTAATGCTTCGGACATTCGGATGAAAAAGCAGGACATTCTCGTGTTGGCTCTACTGCTGTGAGGTCTGCATGTCACGGGTAAAGGGTCAACGGGGTGGTCACTGTTGTCCTCGATGAGCGTTGTCTAAATGTGTGCGTGTGTAAACCGCGAGTGGTGTTTAGCAATGACTTACTTAGTAGTCGGTATGGGACAGTTTTTGCAAGCGTTCAGGCTCGGTATGCACACACACACACACACACACACACACACACACATACTTAAACCTGGCATCTCACTTTACTCAGGTAGATGTTGGAGAAGTTGCTCCAGCAGTGTTTTGCTGAATATGCAGCGAGTTGCTTCAGTGACCTGATTTCCTATGACAGGAATTACTCGAGCATTCAGTCTGGCGCATGCGCGCACGCACACACACACACACACACACACAAACATTCACCTCCCAGTCTCTGCCTTCCTCTCTTTTTTTTCTGCCGCTCCGTCTCCGTTCAGTACCTTCACAAACCTCACCTGCTTCTCACATCCTTTCATCCCGTCTCCTCATGCCCGTGTTTGACAGCAATGGGAGATGAACGCTCAACCCCCCCCCCCCCCCTCAGAATGTGCAGCATGCTATATAACCTGCAGAGAGCACCGTGGCACAGATTTCTAAAATGTGTCACAATCTTGCTTTAGCCACACTTACTGCACACTTCATTAAGCTGTTTTTCGCTCATCTACATTGTGTGTGGGTGTGTGCAGTCTTTCTTGCTATCTCACTTTATCTTTTTCTCTTTTGTCCGCAGTTCTTCCCCGCTTCTCTCTCTCCCGCCTTTTTTCCTCTCTCTCTTCTCCTCTCTCGTTCATCCTCACCTTCTCACCCTCCTCGTGCAAATCCTCTTTCCGATGCAAAGCTTTGGTATTCATATATGCAAATCACCCTTAAAGCACAAAGTCGTAGAGATTGCCCTACTGACACTGCGAGCACATACTGTATGGTGTGTCACTTAACTGTGTGTGTGTGTCGGAGCATGATAAACGCATGATGGAGAGTGTGTGTCAATGTACTGGTCTCAGCCCCTACCATTCTCGTAAACTGTACTTATCTGTAGTTAATTTGTAGCCAATTTAAGGGCATTGATGAGCACTTAACCTGTCACCGCACCAAAAGCCGCACTGCAGCAGCTTCTAATTCTCTCTCTCTCTCTCTCTCTCTCTAGCTGTCCTATCTAATTTAACACTCCTTCTCTCTCTCCCCGTCTTTTGCTTATTTTTCTTCTCTTGCTCCCCCTGCTGCATCTGCATTCCCTCAATTTCCCATCTTATCTCTTTCCTTCTGTTTTCTCCAATGACCTCTGTTGCGCTCTCTCCTAATCCCCCTCTCTTAAATGTAGTATAGGAAGACACAATTAATCCCACCCCCTCCTTTTCTTGCCTTTCGGCTGAGATAGTAGAGGGTACTCCAAAGAGGTGTGCATCCCTATGAGTCACTGCATGTGTGTCTGTGTGTGAGAGATAGACGGAGACTGGAACGGGGGTGTGTAAGGAGGTGAAGAGCATTGCGTCATTGGGGGTGTGTTGAGAGGGAGGCGGACTGAGCCGTCTGTCAGTCAGTGACGCGAGTGGAGCACGTGCGTCGGTCCATGGCTGGGAAGACGCTGTGCGGTGGTTATCTGGCTGTGGGCGAGGAGAGCGAGAAACACCGCAGCTCCCCTTGCCGACGGGTTGATCGAGGGAATGAGTGTGTGTGTGTGTGTGTGTGTGTGTGTGTGTGTGTGTGTGTGTGTGCGTGCGAGAGTCTGGGTCTGTGCACATGTAGATGCTGCATGGACTGCCGCCGCTACTACTGCTGCTGGTGAATAATGCAGACAGGGAAGCGGAGTTTGGATAGCATGCAGGGAGCCAGATTAATAATGCATCCTGCCGGGTTACGAGCTCTGCATTAGTTTTCTGCTGGAACCTGTAGCTGCCTACTGTCTGCCTGCCTGCTTGACTTACTGACTTCCCACCTACCTTTCTGCCTGCCTGCCAGCATTTCTACCTGACTGGCGGACTGTCTGACTTATTCAGAAAATGTCTCACTACCATTTCATCAAATGCTGTAAGTAGCCATTCACCATCTCTTTCTCTGTGTGTGTGTGTGTGTGTGTGTGTGTGTGTGTGTGTGTGTGTGTGT
>NW_022280077.1:1892336-1896312 GCF_004355925.1 Anarrhichthys ocellatus | reverse complement strand
GTGTGTGTGTGTGTGTGTGTGTGTGTGTGTGTGTGTGTGTGTGTGTGCATGCATGCATGCATGCAAGTGTACTTGTGTGTGTGCGCCTCGGCCATTGGTGTGTGCCTATTGTGTCAGCATCACTACATAGGCAGTGTCATGACTATACTGTGAGTTTATGTGCTCAAGAATTCTGGTCACCAGCTGCTGTCACAGCAGCACAATATAAACTTTGTGTGTGTGTGTGTGTGTGTGTGTGTGTGTGTGTGTGTGTGTGTGTGCACGCAGTATGTGGGTGTGCAAGGTTGCTGCAGAGAGCTGCTGCAGATGTGTGAAGTTGACCGGTGAATGCGGCAGGTACCGGCAGAGGGAAAGAACGATGAAATAGAGTCCCACCTATGCAGATCCCATGAGCGTCTGGCATATTCATAACACAGTGACAGACTGTCAGAGAGAGAGAGAGAGAGAGTCATTGCAGAGAGAGGAGGACAAATGGAGAAGAAACTGAGGGTGATTTAGAGGAGTGTTGCAGAGACGGGAGGCAGGATTGGGAAATGGAAAGGAGGCGAGGATGAAATATGAAGAATGTGGCCGAGTGGCGCGAAGAATGATGAGCAGACTCGGGGAGGAATGGGGGAGAGTGATGCTGATATTTGACAGGCGATGACAGATAAAGAGGGAAAATCAAAGAGGAGAAAACAGTGAAATCTATCATAGAGGTGATGCATGCTGTCATAAAGTCCCTCCTTGACTCTGAGAACCCTACCTGTCTCGCCCCCAAAATCTCTACATATATCTATATCCTGCACATGTATGGTTTCTGCAGTTTGAAGTGTGTGTGTGTGTGTGTGTGTGTGTGTGCGCGTGTGCGTACTGTTTTCTGATTTACAAGCTCCTGCAGTGCTGTCCGTGTTATTAGCCGGAGCCTGCATGGGATGTTCCACATTGAATCAATAACTGATGGGATGGCAAGAGAAGAAAGCTTCTGCTTTTTATCCCTCTCTCTCTCTTTGTGTCTCCTCACTCACTCCATCTCTCTCAGGTTCATTCAGCACTTTTCACATTAGACTGACTAGCTCTTCTGTCCTTTCCCTCTCTCATTCACATGAAATTCAAGTATTCGTTGACTGAGGGCAAATTACTATTGATCTTTGCTGTCAGTACTGGCCATATTTGATGTGTTCATCTAAAAACGGAAGACAACGAAATGCTCCTCGGAATGATGTATTATAGCAACAAATTCAGCCACATTGCATACACAGCAACACACCGAGTTTTTCGTCAACATATCACAACATTTAGTGCCACGTGTGAACTGCTGTGCCGTTAAAGTCAACCTTCTAGCACACTGAGCATACATAATTATTTATTAAGACCAGTGCATTTGTATCACTAATTTACTAACTAAATGTTGTGTTTTACATTAGGGTGTTAAACTGTTGTACACGATGTATATCGTGTACAACAGTTGTACACGATGTATATGCCTCATGAGTGAGTCTTGTCTGTATCTATGTGCCACGTTTTGTGCAGAGAGTTGATGGGGCTTTGATGTGACTGTAGCCTTGAATGCCTGTACAATAGATGATGTATGAGGTTGACAAAGAGTGTGAAGGATATGTCCAAGCCAAGGAAGCGATGACAGTCACAAAGCCAAGGCAGAGATGGAGACATACGGTTCACCATATCTACAATGTGTTGGTGTAAAGCAAACCGAGCTAGTGTGGTTTATGCATATGAACGTAAATATAGCCTAAACCTCCAGGAGCCCTGCTCTCAATGCTCTGTACGGTAGCCCCGCAATGAGCTATGTGTCAGCATACAATAGATCAGGGCATCATATATCAGTGCACCCAATTTTTATAGGTGTGCGCTGTGGACACAGATGGAACACACACCACAGCTACCGCTGCAAGTCACCTATCAAAGTAGAAAGGGTGAGCAGAGGGAGCGAAAAGGAGGCAATGACTGAGCAAGCTGGACTGTGGAGAGATGGAGTGGTGTGATATTGGAAAAGGCAGTAGGTTGAGTGTATTTTTGTGTTTGTATGTGTGTGTGCTCAATGTGCAAGGCAAGTCACCATAATAGAAAGCAGTTGAAGCAGACACCTGGCGTAAACAGTACATTAATGACCCCCCACTTGTCTGGAACCTGAACACAAAAGAACCGTTTTTGCAAGTCTAACCAGAGCAGATGGCACTGGTGTAGTGTTGTGTGTGTGTGTGTGTGTAAAACCAGAGTGGAGGGGGCAGGCTGTGCCTCCATTTGTCTGCCTGCACGGCTTTGTCTCTGCCCGATAAAGATCTAGTCCAAACACACCTCAGCCCCTTAAGAGAAGAAATGCCAGTTTATTGTATAAAGTAGACACAACACAGCGACAGACAGACAGACAGACAGACAGACGGACGGGGTTGTGGGACAACATGTAGTACTTCAAAGGTGTCCCACTAACAGTACTTTCCACTTGACGAGCAGACTGATGTGTGCTCCGTCACCCTACAGAGACAAAATAGAGATTCAGGGAACCTCTGGAGATCAATGGAGAGACAAAGATGCTCCAAGGGGGACACTTAAAACACAATGGGCCCAAAAGATGCAGAGCAACAAAGTTGAGCTTGATTAAAGAAGGAAATGAGATATAGAGAGAGCACGGGCCAAAGAGGGATGAGTCGGTGAGTCAGAGAGAAAAACACAATATCTCTGCAAAGACATCCTCCTCCTCATATTTTGCTTGTCCTCCGGCGTGGCTGTGACCTGAATTTGTCAAATCATCAGCGCTTTAAATGCCAGATTGATGCACATACTTTTACTTAAAACCTGCCTTAAGTAATATGTTTTTCTTTGTATTGTATTCTTTCTCTCTTGATTTTTACTTGAGTACACTTGCAGTGAATCAAATACCCGTGTTACCATACTACTTAGTTTGCCGCAAAAATATAGTCCCAATATAGTATGTCAAAGGCAGTACGCCAAAAAATACCAGGATGTCTTACTGCATCCTGTGGCATTTTGCAGTATGCAAGCCAGCATGATTTTTTGGGCTATTGTGACCCCCAGCAACTGAGCAAGAGGGTCAGACTTCAATTCTCAATGCTATGACAAATATTAGCTACATTAGTGCAGCTGCAGTACCTACTAAAAGGAAAAGAAAAAACAAAGTAAAGTGATATGCAGCCTCAGTGAAACGCTTTTTGAGCCCACCTACTGCACAAGCGCTGTGCGTCCCAGTCATCCAAGCAGACCATAATAGGTTTAGCAGCTGCCTGGGATGAGATCGGTTTGGCTAAGTTCCACCGAGAGGCAGAGAGATTATGCGGAGTCAGGAGAATCACTGCGACAGGAGAGGCGACACACAAAAATGCCGTGATGCTTCTCTCAACTCACCCCCAAGGCTAAACAGACTATATCCTTTACAGTAAATATACTAAATGCCTGCCCACACACAACTGCAGACAGACATGCAAGCATACGTGCATGCACGCAAAACGGTTAAACGCAGCTGTGCCTGGAGATGAAACTGACAGCGTCGGTGTGTTTCATCACTTTGGTGCTGTCTCATTCGCTCAGTATCAAAGTGTATAGTGAGTAAATGCTCTGGACCGCAGTGTTTTCACCGATTTTCTCTTTTGCTCTTTAGGTTGTTTTCAGCTATGTAATGTCTTCCGTCAGAACATGGAGATAGACCAGTGTCTGCTGGAGTCTCTCCCCATTGGCCAGCGCCAGCGGCTGGTCAGGAGGATGCGCTGTGACCAAATAAGGGCGTACTACGAGAGGGAAAAGAGCCTTCAGCGCCAGCAAGGTGGGATCAAGGTTCGAGCGCCGCCCACCCACCGCAAGAAGCACCGCGTCCGCTTCAGCCTCGCCGACGTCATACAGGATGCCATCGTTCGCCGTGACGACAAAGAAGGTGGGTGCGCGAACGAGGATGTATGGTTGAGTGAAATGGTAGTTGTGTGTGTGTGTGTGTGTGTGTGTGTGTGTGTGTGTGTGTGTGTGT
>NW_022280077.1:1833509-1892326 GCF_004355925.1 Anarrhichthys ocellatus | reverse complement strand
GTGTGTGTGTGTGTGTGTGTGTGTGTGTGTGTGTGTGTGTGTGTGTGCGCGCGCGTTTACAGTACACACACACACACACACAAGTGGACACACAGAGCTTCTGACCGCAGGTCACACACTTTGTTCTGCTGGAAGCTGTCCACTCGACTGAGGAGAACACAGTGAAGCTTTTATACTAACTGCTCTCAAGGACAGAAATACCTCAGCGGAGATGATAATGTCCACTGTAGAGAGCCGCTGAGAGCCACTCTTTGGACCTGGCTGGTTTGTGGTTTCCTGTGTGTTTTCAGATTTGTAACTCAAAATAATGTATCAAAACAAATATTAGCATGTTAAAATATTAGCTCCGGGCCGATGACTACTGGGCATTGTTTCAACCATTCAGCCATTTGTTTCAGACAAATGGGAGCTCGCTTATTCTGGGTGTACTTGAATGATTTAGTTTTTTACAAATGCAGATGACATTAAAGATAACAGTGAAAATGCATTTACTCACCCTGTAAAAGTCTTGAGAGCTGTCCTCAGGTCAGTCATTCCTATCTCCCCTCGGGCCTCGGCTCTAAGCAGGACTGCAGATTGTCTCCCAGTAAATACTCGCCGGATTACTCCAGCTGTTTCTGCAAGATCAAATAGTCAATGAACTCATAAGATTCAAAAGGTCCTCTTTCATCCAACCTCACCGTCTTTCTTTTTGGCTGTGCCAGTCATTTGCTAGTTGTTTACCCAGCTGTCCGGGTGTATCTGTGTCATTCCTACCAGCAGCCTTTGCGGGTCAGTGTGTTAATCTCTGCTCTCTGGCTGCCTATGAGGTTCAGCTGGGGTCTGTGGGAGCAGCTGGTGCGCCATTGCAACAGCCAGACTGAAACCAGGGTGCGTTGGCTTGGCACCAATCAGATCTGCCATTCTGCCGAATGCCTACCTACCAACCAGGCGCCGCCATGGCAGTGAACTTGTACCAGGCTACAGTTGCGTTGGTATGGGAAGACCTCCTGACAGTGACACATTTATTTCTAACAGACTCCTTGAGTCAAGGGACGGCTTGAAAGCTTTACGATCCATTTGTGTTCCCCCTTGTTGGCCCGTCTGGTTCTTCCAGCCGTATTACAGCGTCCATCTCTTCATGAGTGGATCCGTCCAAACCTCGACGTAACATTTAGTTATCTTGACAAAGGTTCTCGAGCTTTCCTCACTGGTCCTGGTTAGCGGAGTGCTTATAGGTTTTCTCACCGTTGCTGCTTAAGTGAGCTCTCTTTTCCTTCTGGACGGAGTGATAGGATTTGCCTCAGGCTTGAACCTTCCCCAGAGTAATGTGTGAGCATTGCTGGATCTTTTCCCCTTACTACAGAGGTATTTTAAGTAAGGATGGATTGTGTACACACACTCATTGCAATGAGAGCCCAGGGGTTAATCTGGTGGGTCGGGTAAAAGAGTAAAAGATTTGCATTTGACTCATTGACAATGAGTCTGTTGCCTGGAAAGCAGACCACAACAGGAATATTAAATATATGTGAGGGCTGATGTCCTCTTTATGATGCAAGTTGTTTCCTCATACATGTGTATCTGTTAGCTGAGATACAACGATATCTTCAACATTGCTGTTATCATGAACAAACTGTGCACATGCCAACTTGATTAGTTTTTAATCTTCAAAACCATTTTCCCCCAGTTGGTGAGGATCAATGGAAATAAATAGACGGAAAGACGTTTGGGAGACTCATCATTGTTTTGAAGAACTTATGAGTGTGCAGAAGAGAAAAGATTAACCAAAATAAGACCCGGAGAAAAGAGCACAAAGAGGCCGAGAGGGAAATAGAATTAGTGAACCCTTGTTAGGTCCTAATTAAAACCTGTTTTAAGTGAGTGAGCTTGAGAATTAGATTCACAGATAGACTCAGTCTGCTGACAAGGCAGCCAGGTAATCAGAGATATCACAGATATACAGCCATACCAGGAAGTGTACAGAAAATAAGATGGAGAGTGAGGTAAAGAGAAGCGGGGTGGAGAACAAAGGACAAGTTGAACATGGTGGGAAAATGAAAAATTGGTTAGGGAGGATATTGTAGGCTTTAGGTGAAAAAACGACCAAGAGCACACAGCCATATATATTAGATAGGAGCATACTATATTTCCTCTCCATTGCTATCTGTCATATGCAAACATCTGGCTCGCTTGCATTTTGACATTTGGTGAAATTGCTTTCCCCAAACCAATCTCTAAACTTCATCAAAACAAGGCACATGTGGACCGGCAGCAGCTGTTGCTTTGTAGCCACGAAACCGACAATCTATTTTTATTATGACTTCCACTTTCTACAGAATATAGATGTTAAATGTGATATTTTGGTTCTTTACTGAGCTGGCAAAACGCATTGTGATAACTGTTCAAAGTTGATGTAAATCATTTGTAAACGCTTAAGAAAGGTGAGTGGCAATTCAGGTAAATCTAAGTTGACATTAAGTCGAAAGTCGGCTGTTGCATCACGTCGTCGTGGAAGTGCTTGTGATGCCACATGCGTGGTTTGAAAACCCATCTGGTAAAACTGTCCATTGCTAAGTATTCTCGAGCTAAACATTGAGACCTCATCTAGTAAGCCACATGTCTGCTCTAGTGTTGCATCACATTTCCGAGAATGTCGTCTGACATTGCTGTACTTGTTTTGTTTCAGTGTTGCAATGCTTTATTGCTGTGAAGTCATGTAGTGTGTGCATGTGTGTCACACTCGAGTGCATCCGTCAGAACTACCACTATTGATCGGTGTGTGTATAGATCCATCTTGCAGGGACTCACAGACTCCAATCAGTTCTCCATAGTGAGGAAGTGAAGCACGCGGAGGTAAACCTGAATCATTACATTGCTAAAAAAAGGACACCATGTCTGGTGTTATACAATGTTCAGCCATATGTGTGGATCGCTCCCTGCCTCCAGATCAGATCAGTGCAGCAAAGCTTCTTAACAAACAGAGCAGCATGTTTTCTGGTAGTTAAAACCGGGATTCTTCCCGTTGAATTGAGCCCTAAATACTTCCTAATTCAGAGAAATTCTGCGACAAGGTGACACTGGTGCGCATACTTCTCCTTTGTCCTCAGTAGTTAACCAGGATCAATGTTTAAATGATCAGAGATGGATGTTTTGTTATGTTGCGTGTCTATCAAAGGAAATTATATTCTCTAAACATACTCAGGACGGCACCGTAGCCAGACAGGGAAGAGGAGAGATGGGGGAAATAGGTGAATATGGATGTTACAGGAATACATTCATATTTCTCTGTGACAGCATGCTGGGATTAAAGGCATGCCAAACACCTGTCATGTTTTTGACAGAACGGGGCCTCGGCCCACAGAGGGGGTAGAGAAAGATGTCATGATATCTCCAATTTAAACCATAAGACTCTCTCTGATACAGCAGGGATCCCTATAATGTTTACTGCGTCATCAGGCAGCATATTAAAATTTTTCACTGGCAGCGCTGTTTAGCTCGGCTTCGAAAATTAACCAGTGGCCGCCATAATCTTACCGCCTTACCGCATATATCTCGTTTTCATATTTGTTTAATATTCCAATTCATATTTCACATGAACATAAGCATAATAATAACCGTATAACATCAAACAGGAGTTATGTTGTACAGGTTTTTTTGGGGACCCACTCAGAGGAGCACCGGTTGAAAACCTATCAACGTCACTGAGAGAGCATGAAAAATAAAAGTACTTTGTGAACTCACTGTCTCACATCATGTTAATCATTGAGGCTATTTACACAATGTTGCGAGTTATTATTTCTGAAAAGGTTTTTGCAGATTAGTCCTTGGAATACTTCAGACTGGTGTATATGCTGTAAATAAATGGTGTTGTTTCAGACTTTTAGCACCTGCATTCCATAAAATTGTCTAATATCTGAACAGGTGGGCAAGAGTTCCATCTTACAGAACTCACCATACGATAATCTACATCTAGAGTTGAGCATTATTGGAAGACTGTACCGGTGCCTTTTTTCATCAGGACCGAAACCTTGGAAAAATGTCAAAGCTCATTTCAGAAACATAGGG
Source organism: Anarrhichthys ocellatus (assembly GCF_004355925.1). Lineage (NCBI taxonomy): Eukaryota > Metazoa > Chordata > Actinopteri > Perciformes > Anarhichadidae > Anarrhichthys > Anarrhichthys ocellatus. The sequence continues at coordinate 1,888,282 of NW_022280077.1, read as the reverse complement.
CAGCGAGGTGAGACGGTGCCTCTTGTGGCTATGACTGTGTGATTAAGGGCCAAAGAGACATGAGCATTGGTGAGGGTGAGGGATTTGAACAGAATCTCATATGGGGCTGTCGAGGAGCGATGCCGTAGATGGGACGAAAGCGTCTGGTCGCTAGATGAAGAAAATTGCATATAGTGGAGGATTCATCACAGGGATTTTATTGAATTCATGGAATATCACTAGTGGTGCAACGGATCATGAAAGTCACGGATCGGATCACGGATCGGATCAGCACAAAAGAGAAAGGAGAGTAATACTTTTAGAGATCCGTGATTACGTTTTTTGCCGCCGATACTAACTGCTGATCATTGATGATCCATGTTGGCAGATATAGATCCCTTTGTTGTTCGATTATAGCGGCTGGTCTACAAGGCTCCAGGATATTCTTTTTTGCCAATGTCCCAAAAATCATTTAAACCGCTCTGAATTCGGTGTAAAATTCTATCCTATTCTTATCCTTTTACTCTGTTATAGTATTTTTAGTTTTTTTTCTTCATAAAAACACACAATTCAAATGATAAAAAAATGTAAGATTGTGTTTTTATGGATTAAAACAAATCTTGTCATTAGTAGTTTTAATAATAAGCTGCTTAGAGTTAGTGTTAGGAAGTTAAACAGGTCAGAATTCATCTCTTATATTTATTTGTTGTTGTGAAAACATTTCCTTCAAACAACTGTATTTAATATAGTTTCTCACCAACACTACATTATAAGAGATTATACGTGAAAACATGATAATGTCATAATTTACCTTTGCCCAATACTAATTTTCACTGAACAGAGCCTGAACGCATCATAATGTAACTGAATGGAACCTTCGTTCGTTAGCTGTTAGCGATGCTGCCACCGTCCTCTCAGTTCAAACATGGATTGATTGTTTACAATAACTATCAGTGATCAGTGACTAGAAAAGCATTAATACCGATGTCTTGGTCGCATATTTACTGAGTATCGGCGGAAAACGATCGTCTGTAAAACTTTATTTCACACTGATGGTTAACGTTAACAGCATAGATAGGTGAGCAGTCAGGAATCGTAAAACTACTAATTCTCAGTTTTGAGCTGCAGTTTTGCTGTAGTATGTGACATGCCGATCAATCCATATCTTCAATAGGTTTCTCTCTCTCATCCGCTCTTCTTCTCTCTTTTCCACTCTGCTACCAGTTCCTATCTGGTTGCCATGGAAACTCCACATACGTCTCAAACAGCTGTTTTGCAATTTTCCACAAAATGACAGCCGACTTTGCTTCGCGCCCACTCCCCATTCCTCTATCAGTAGCCTCCTGATTGAGGGACACACACACACACACACACCACACACACCACACACACACACGCGTGCACACACACACTTCCAAGACCAAAGCCTGAACTCGGTGCACAATCAAACACTAATTGACAGATAAAGATTTAGCATAGAGAGAAAATGACTGCTGTATGCTGAAGCTGTTCTAAAGATAAACATCTCTATGACGGCCGGTGTTCCTTTTCCGTTTCAACTACAATACAACAGAGACGAACGTTCTTTACTGTAAACCTGCAAACACCTCCTAAATACACTCTGCTGCTCCTATAGACGGTATTCCTCATCTACGTTCTTGGATAATACTACATTTTATCACTGAATGATATGAAACTGTACGATCTGATAACATATTTTTAACTGTAGAAATGCCACGTATTTGTCAGATTGGTTGTCATTTTCAGCCGCTTTAGACAAGAGAGTCATTTGCATCCATCTTGGTACTGACCTGCTACTTGATATGTGGCCTGGTTAAAATCTCAGGAGTGTGGATTTTGTTCTCCCATCTCTTCCAATAGCCAGCGTGAATATCTTTCAATGTTCATATGGACTACTGAATATTGTTTTAATACACGCTTGAAAAATATGTGAAGTTACACTAATCCTAAAAGTAAAATTTAAATCTTTACCTCATTTAGCTGGCAAACTCCCTACTCGAGCAAAAGGCAAGCGGACATAGTGGACATAAACTATAACATCATTAACCGGTTCTAACATCAAGATCAGAGTGACTTATGCTATATAGTGTATAACAGCTGTAGCTTGTTTATGCAGGTTAACTAGCCATACATTTTAACGATTTAGACTGTTTCAAAGTGTGTGTGTTTGTTGAAATACATGCTATTCTTTTGAGGCCATATTGTGGTTTTGTTGTATTGCATTGTATACTGTTATATATGAGCTGTTATCCTCTGTATACAGTACATTTTGGCAACAGATGAGTGATCGTCAACATATTTATTAGTGTGTTTAGATTATTAACCAGCATCTACTGGTTTTAAAACATGCTTTTTGTATGTGTGTGTGTGGCTGTGTGTGTGCAGGGTTGGATGAGGTTATTTAAGCATGCCTGTCGTCATAATGACCCTTTAAGTGAAAGGACCTCAAGGGGGTCATCAGCAGGTTTAATTAGCTAGAATTATTACCACTGTAATTACCATGGTTACTTTGCTCAAAGACTCCACTCTTGTGTGTGTGTGGGTATATGTGGTGGGATTGCGTGACACTGGTGGCTGCTTTGCTGGGAGAAGGTCTTCCGGGGTTTAGTCAGTACCCACCTATTGCTGTCGGTGTCAGTGAAATCACATATGTCCAAACCCCAGCGCGCCGCCTCCCTCTCTTGTTTGTCCATCCTGCTCTATTCATCTGTCACGCTCTCTCTCTCTCTTGCTCTCATCTGCCGGGGCCTCGTTCATTTTTGGTACATGTTGAATAAATAATATATGAGTGATAGAGTAGAATCACTGTGACCGGTTTCAGACCTCTCATGCGCTCATGGCTGAGTGCGTGAACTTGTTCGTAGTGGTTCGTGTCGTCTTCAGTCGATCTGTGTCAGCGTGTGAGTGGGTTGTGCGGCTCACTGAAGCTCACAGCGTGTGATGTGAATGTGTGTAACCCAGAAGCGTTCTCACCCGCTGCTGCAACAAGGAGCTACAACACACACACAACCTTAACACTGATCCACGCCGACACGTCAAGGACAGTCAGAGGACACTCGGCGCATCGGTTTTGATAGTGACTGGCACAGATCAGTGTGCGTTTATACTTCTTCACTGTTTGCCCCGTCTGTCTTCTCATCCAGCAGGTATTAACATTATGGATGTTTGTTGTGTTGCAGTGCTGCGGCTCCTGAAGGAGGGAGCAGACCAAAACACTCCCACTTCTTCTGGGGGATCCTTGCTACACCTGGTAAGACACACAGTGTTACACAACTATTAGAAGAGACATTAAACTGACTTACATTCATTCCTTGGAGTTAACCCTTAAATTTAACCATACCGGCTACAGTCCTAGCCCTTACATAAATATAAGCCGAATGGTAACCAGAAATTCAATCTTAACCTTCACTTAAATGGTTATCTTTTTTTTTTTTTTTATGAATGTCTTTCGTCCCCACAGTTTGATTAATACAAGTACAGACCCTCACACTAATACTATACAAAGGTAGAGAATGTTTTGATTAAGATTAATTTGCCCAAAAATTGTACTTAAGTAGAAGTATCTAAGAAGAAGCTCTAAAATCATAATCTGCAAAATATTACTTTAATCTACAGTTGATGTTACAGCTATATAGAATGAACTCTTTGCACACAGATGTGTCCATGTGTACACACGTGTTTGGCGGATTTAGATTTAGACACTTGTACCTGCAGTACCCCAATTCATTCTGAAGCTTCCTCTCTCCCCAATTGATGAGAAGTGCAAAAAGTAAAACTTGAAAATGTCAATTCATTAAGAAAATGTTGCAGCAAAAACCCGGAGATGTCCTCTAACATAATGCAGTCCCGATAGCTGTTCTCCATGCCTTTTTATCATTTATCATTTAGGCCCCGTGGCAATACACGTAGGCCTATGTAATTGTTAATATTGTTGTACAATACCCTTTTCACATTAATTAGTATGCCCTGAACCACTCATGTGTACTGTTTATAGTTAGCGATGCTTCAGGAAATGCACATTTCTGAAAAACTTCTAATAAGGACATCTACTGTGATTGCATTCTGCAGTGTGCTCGCCATGACAATGTGTTCGCGGCGGAGCTTCTGATCGATCGGGGCCTGAATGTCAACGTCCAGGACGAAGACCTGTGGACGGCCCTGCATGTAGCGTGTGTGTGTGACCATGCGGACGTGGTGCTGCTGCTGCTGCTGGTAAGAAACACGCATGCAAACATGAACCTGCGGTATATTTGGGGGGAATGACACAAATATACACACATTCACACAATTTGTGATTTTATAATTTTTCTTCTTGATCCTTGCAATTGCAAGCGTGTCAGCTACAAATTAGATGAGTGTTTTGGAATGGGTGGGTCGGCCGTACTAACTCCGTGTTTCAAATCAGCTTTGGACCATTGGCTGTGTTCACATTAGTCATCCAGAATCTTCTGTCCAAGTGGAGCGTTTTGCATTCACGGGGGGCTTTGGATTAACGAGGGTCTGAAACACAGCTTGCCATTTCTCTCACGAAACCCGGCTGAATCACTGAAAATGACAATATTTAGAATTTGGGCATTAGCATGATATCAAAGAGAGAGCCCCGCTCTGTGGAGGATGTTTCCCCCGCTCTTGTCGGGTCGGTCTCGACGAGTGCTGTGGTTGTACTGATTAGGTCCATAACGAGAGCATGGGGCCAGCTGCAGGGGGAGGGCATACGCATCCAGTCCAGTCGCTCAGTGGGCTGATTGGACCCACGGAGGGTTAACGGTTGCAGTCTGGAGCCTCCATAGAATCCAGTACAGCCTGGTTCTGCTTATTGGGTCCTGAGTGATTGCCGTCTGCGTGCGGGGCAGGAAAGAGACGTTTCCTGAGAGGAATGGATACGTTTGAAGAGCTGCCAGGCGAAGGATGTGCAGCAAGAAGCCTGTCAGCCTGTAGAGACTGGTGGTTCATGTGTATGTTGTGTGTTTGCATATTTGCATGCATTTAAATTCCCTCGAAGCAAAGATTCATGCCGGATGCCTAGTATGTAGAGCATGGTGCGATATGGATACGCCAAATGCAATTCATGCAGTGAGTTATGCTTTCATGATAGGCAATACCATGAGAGAGGGGAGAGAGATTTAATACTGCTCCCTGGAAGGCAGTAACTAAATGTCTCCCATTCACTACCAAGACGCAAACAGTTTCTACTAAATGAGGTCATATTTCCACAGAACTGAAGAGAGCCAGGGTTAAAGATAGAAAGAGGAAGAATATTTCCAAAAATCACTCTCAACGCTGTGAGAAGTTAGAAATGATTCCAGTTTACACCAAAATACGTCTTCGGCTTTCACAGCTTCAAAGTCCTTTGATAATAAGCACTCATTTGTTTCACTGACTATGCCTCTGTGGATGCTTTTGTGATTGTGACAATATGTGGTTGTGAGGAGACTAACCGAGTCAGAGAGGACACTTGAAATGTAATAATTTCAACAACAAAAAATGTCCTTATAGGGTAAAATCAGCACTTGGGTTTCTTTTCCTGGTGTAATCAGCAGGAAAGCTCAACGCTCTTCCTGTCTAAGGGTGAAAAAAGCTTCAGTCAAGCCACATTTCAGATAGAGATGCAACCCCCCCTCTTTTCTTCTATTCATTCATTTTGACACCCGTCTCCTCTACCACAGGCCCTGCCAGGGCCCAGTCATTCCGCTCTGCTGCGAGCTGCAGCCTTATCGGAGCTGTAAGTGGGAGATCTTCCCCTCCGAATATAACGAGTTTACATTTTAATGAGAAGTGGAACAGTGGTCTTGACTGGCAGCTTTATCTTTGATTGGCACAGGAAGGAATAGGGCTTCTAATATAATCTACGGTGTCCTACGCCTCCATCTCTTCCCCTCCCCTCGTCCTCTGCTTCCGTCCTTGATTTCCTGTCTCCAGTTCCTTCATTGAGAAGCAGAAATGTTTCGCTGACAGAGATGTTACCACACTTGTCTTATGGGGGGGAAAGGAGGAGGGGAAGGGGGGGGGGGCATTGTAGCTCTGTGTCCGGATTGGCAGTAATGTTTACGCTCTTATCTCCTGCCTCCAAACAGCAGGAGAAGCAGTAAGCTGATTCCCAACCCATTCCCAAATACGCTCCTAAGCTATTCCTAGCTCAAGCTGTGGTTAATGTTGGTCACTGAGACTCCGACAGGATTAACTGCCAGTTTAGAGACACAGTGGATTGTCTCCTATATAGATGTCAACATAGTCCAGTGTAGTTAGCCTTGGCTCATACACATCTTGTCAAAACATAACAGTGGCTCAATTATCTCTTCCTAATTTGGTTCCTTACGAAACTCTGAACTGAAAAGATTTGCTAAGTGATTAGACTTAATTGCATACTTTCCCCAATTCTGCTTCAGTGTCTCCTTGAGAGAAAGTGCACAGTGTCTTGAACAACATAAAAAAAATGAGTTTGCCGTCTTAAACTGTTTACCACCAATGCACTTCAACGGATGTTTTTTTTTTTTGTATTGTTCTTCTTCCTTTTTCTTCTTTGCCATATCGTAGTTCTCTGTGAAGTATACTCGCTTTCTGTGTCTAAACTTACGCCGGGGAAGATATAGCAATGCAATCATTTGGTCCCTGGGAGACAGGTTCTGTCCCAAAAATGTTATTTCTCATCTTGCAGTTCAAAACGGGGTTACAGATGTAGAAGTGACCCACTTTCGGTGCTTGTAAATGATGAATTCAAAACTTCTGAACTCTGAGTCCTTTGAAGTCGAGCGATAAACAGCAAGCCCCCGGCTGCATTTCACACCAGTTGGATTTTTTTGTGGATTTTCTGTTGATAATATAAACCTCCCTCTTCTAAACAAAAATCAAGCAACTGTTGCACGCTCTACAATCTGCTTGAATTGAGCCCCAAACCTTCAATTAACTAACAATTTACATTTTCATATTTTCATTCAAATGCAGAACTTGTGAACAAACTACAAAATACAAAATCTACTATTTATAGATCGTGATGCTAATGTGAGTAAATATTTAATGTTGTAATGAAGAGTTTAGTTTTAGTGTGGTCAACAATGCAGTACGTTGTCTCACTACAGCGTTGGTATCTGCATGATGGTCAACAAAAGGAACAGACAGAAATGCTTTCGAGGATTCAGAAGTGTGATGATTACAGTTCTTTTCCAGCCGCCTCTGCTGTTTACAACACATCACTGCAGCATGGCGGATCACAGCTGAGCAGATGTTGTGTGCAATCAGTTGAGAACAATAATTGCTCGGTTGCCTCTCGTCACAGCTTTGCCACAGCTTTTTGATAATCAAGTGAGAAGGTTCATTGTCACTGGATTGCATTTTTTCGAAAAAGCACAAAAAAATAAGAACAATTTGAAAAGAATATGTGAAAGATTGTACACATCTGACTTAGACTAGATAGGAGATTCAAATATGTATCTCCAAACACAACGGTATAGATTTAAAGGAGACATTCGGGTATCTGGACCAACCCACTGTGGGCTGCCTGGATCAGAAAACCTGTGATTCAACAAGCCATTCAGATTTGTCTGGAGATGTCGTATGCAGGCTCATTAGAATTCAATGCTTTGTAAACATGTTCTTGCAGAAACCCCCAAACGCAAATCAAAGTATGAACCTGTAAATGAGCATGATATGTGACCTTTTAAAGAAAAACAATAGTGTACACAGGGCCCCTTGCTTTGGCTGTGACTAATGTGACGGGCAGTGTGACCACCCCAGGGAAAGCTTTCAGTGCATGTCTGCTAGTTGTTATTGATTCTGCGGCAGTCACTGCATGTAACAACTGGCATTATAACCCACGCGCAGCGTAGTATGAACAGATTTCCATCTCCGGGTCGTCCGAGGTTGATTCATCATATTGTGGCTTGGGAACATGTCGGGGTCAGAAGTCAACTTGTTAAACCCTCGCAGCCTGCGCAGGCTGCCGGCGAGCGCCGACTCGTTTATATCTGTCAGCACTTATCATGTTAGCTCAGACACATGATTAATGGTCCTCACGTCATGCTTCCTTCACCATAATCTGTCTGCTGGTCTTGGACTTTTGTAACTCAGCTGTGGGTGGGGGGGCAGGCGGTGGTGGTGATAGTGGCCTCCTGACAGAGCAAGATACAGTATATCTAACTTCATCCAGCCAGACCCCCCCTATTGGCTTTTACTGGACCTTGAAGTCAATTGTCTGGGTTAGCACACCCCTTAATCCCCACTATGCAGCGCACACACACACACACACACACACACACACACACACACACACAATATCACACTGGCATGTTAACAGAGGCACCCTGAGTGGAGCTGTCTGGTTTATGAGGAAGTTGATTACCGTTTGGGAGCAAAGCACAAATTGGAGGAATATTGATGGAGTAGGCCATGTTTGACAATAGAGTGTAAGGGAAGGATGGTGGGGGGGGGGGGGAGGTGGAGTGTGTGTGTGTGTGTGTGTGTGTGGGGGGCCGAATAGTATATGCACTCTCTCTGACACACTCATCTCATCATTTGCTCTTCAAGCTGTGCTTCACATCGTGATAAGGTTTCTTGTTGTCTCATGAATAGTCACCAAGCAGCAGCTGATGGTTATTAATGTTAATTAATTCCCTTTGTTAAACCCTAACTAACCCTCATAAGTGAGCGAAAAACAGCTCCCACTAGACGACACAGATGGGCGCACAAAGAAACTGCAACGCTCACCAGAACATATCCTCTGATAACCGGAGTTGACAGCGCTGTGCTGCCTTTATCGCACTGTAATTACTCCGCCTTTCTTGAATGAAATCGTTTCCTTTGAATATCTTCAAAACGTTTTTTCATTATTGAAGGAAAAAAAAATACTTTGTCTGTTTATGAATCAATTAATAACTGCAAGGTTGCACTGATGGCTCCGTGTCCTTGTGGTCTTGCTGCTCGGGTTTCAGAGCGCTAAGGTTAACCGTTCTTGTGTAGCTCTGTCAGCCGGCTCCCTCCTCGCATTTCCAGCCCTCTTCCTCCCATTTTTCTCTTTCCCCACCCCTTCCCTCTCTGTCTACCTAAGGACCGGGTCATGAATCTCTTTGCCGCACTTCAACTCTGCCGTTAGAATTCTATTAGCTGTAAATATTCAATAAGGATCCTCACTTAGAGTCCCCTGTCCCCGTTATCAGACCTGGTCCAGCTACGATCGTTACACCCGCTTGTCTTTTACGGTTAAGTCAAACAACGGGACGCGATTTATGGCTGGATGCTGACAATTTCCTCTTGAAAGGATGTGTGTTACTTTTAGTACCCAACCCCAAAGAGGGGAAATAAAAACTGAAATGGACAGAAGGAAAGTCCACCTGAGTACATTTTGCATGGCTTGTACACATTTCTGCTTTACTGGTGAAGCATTTTCACGAATAATAAGTACCGTGGAGTTCCTCCAGAGAGGAGCAATTAATCGTAGCCATATTGTGACCAACGACTGCGCTGTCAGAGTACGGTCATTAAAGGAGCCCGAGGGAAGGCCTTCCATGTTATCTCATGCTTCACGCTTCACCCCTATGAACCCAGGTACCAGTAACCAACGCCCTCGCTATTCACTGCCACCCCCGCCCCCCCCCAGGCAGTTATTTAATGAGTTCTTTAATTCACTGTATTGTCTGTTAATGTCTCCATGGTTCTGCTCAGGTATACGCCTCAGGGAAGCCTCCATAATTGTGCCCGCTTCATCGTCGATTTCAAGTCTGATGAATTGCCCCGGCTGAAACTCTTTTTCTTCTGTCTTCTCTGCTTTCTCCCGCTCTGCGTGTGGAAGACTGGGGTGAATGTTCTGCTGCAGGACGTCAACGGCAGCATTCCTCTGGACTACGCCTCCGAGGGGACAGAGACCAGCTATATCCTCCGAAAACACCTGGAGGAAAATGGTAAAGCTCTGCGCACCTCTCATTTGTTTCTGCGTTGCTCAGTGAGAGAAAGACAGGGAGGCAACATTGACATTTGATTTATCATGAGCTCCATTACAAGTGTGATTCAAAGAAATACAGTGGCTCAAGTCCATGTTATCACAGACTTTCAGAAAGAAAACAATTAAGCACAACGGTAAATGTTTCATTTTCTTCATTTAGGAATTATAGGGATAGTGTGAATGGTTAATATGTCATACCAGCAGTTAAAGTGGAAGTGTGTGTGTGTGTGTGTGTGTGTGTGAGTGTGTGAGTGAGTGAGTGAGTGTGTGTGGTACACCCACAGGCCTAATGATGGTGGATTGTGATTTGGGCACTTGTCTCCCACAGAGAACGGAGAAGGTCAGCACAGGTGCTGTGAATAACAGAGATAAAGGCACAATAGAGTTGGAGGCACATTTCTGAGTGACAGCGGGAGAGGCAGGGAACAGTGGCAGAGAAAATACAGAGAGACGCGCAGAGAAAGGGCGACGGGAATCATGCTGACAAAGCTAGACAGAAACAGATATAGACAATGACGGAGGGTCTTCCCTCATCCGTCTGCCTGCCATTGGCCTGGAGTTCATATGACAAACTCAAGATTCTGAGTGCAGACAGCTAACTCATCAAAGACACACACACACACACACACACACAGGCTGACTCTCTGACTCCCCAGCCACGGAATATTTTGAGACTTTTCTCTGCTTCTGTCTGCCAGCCCCCATGGAGATCTCTCCCTCCTGTGTACCCCCCAGATACCTCCCCCCCCTCCCTCCCTCCCTCACTCATCACGCTGGGCCATGAAACACACTCTTACTCACACAGGCTCACTCTGTTGCTATAGCAACTTGGCTGTACGCTCTCTCTATGTCCATCAGGTTTGTTGGAGAGAGACAGACAGACAGACAGACTGTCCATGTGTCTCTACATCAGAGAGAAATAGGAATTCAGTTTTTTTTTTTTTTTTTCTCATTGTCGCAGCCGAGTCATTTATTTTTCATGTTCTACTGGATTCCTCCAAGTATTGGCACTGTAGAGGATATTAATTCTCTTCTGTTATGGTAATGTTCCTCTGAGCACGTCTCAAAAAGCTACACACCCTTTGGCTCTCATTTGTTTGCAAAGACAAACTTATTGATTAGCTAATCCAACCAGTCTACCTGGAGAAGTCCCATTAGTTAGTTCTCTAAAGCTTATCAGAGTGGAATATAGATCGATTGATAATCAATCCACGCTATTGCGGCAACCAGTCAGCTGTTCTGTGTGTGTGTGTGTGTGTGTGTGTGATTGTGATTGTGGAGCCGTGCATTGATCTTCATAGTTTGGGATAGATGCCCTTGTAGATGGCTGTTTTGCTGTGTCAGCCAAAGAGGCGGCTACAGTAGCCTTGTTCTTTACGAGTATTGGATGTCCTCTGACATTTTTTTATTGAAGTTTCAACATCAGGATCACTTTTGGTCATCACTTGATTTGCCAGGCTTCGGTTTTAGTGCGCTGTCAGTTTGAGGGCGTTTTCCCTGCCAGTGCAGCACACACAGCCTCCCTTAAATTACATACTGTGGTTGTAGTGGAATCGGAGAGCACCGTGCTGAACTCACGCCAAATCCTGTTGAGAGATTTAGTTCTGCTAAAACTGGGGAATCTTTAAATACAAAACGTGTACTTGAATGTAACTCGTCCCTACATGTTGGAGAACTCTGTAAACCAACTAGTTTGCTTCAAACAACTGAATCTTAAGTATAAGGTTTAAAGGATCAGATCGACTTGCTGAGAGTTAAAATAAGACGATTGAGACCAGGAAGTCACTGCTCCCGGCCAAGAAATATTCCAGCACGTAACGCCCCGTAAAACAGCAAGTGATCATTTTTTCGCTTTTGTTTTTAGCGTTAATTAGAGGTGTAGGCCAATTTCCTTTAGACAGAGCCAAGACTCCAGCTTTAATTTGAATGCACAGATATACATAAGTGCCATAGAACGTCTCCAAAATGTCAAACTGCTTCTTAAAGCATAACAACTAAATACTTAGCGTAATATGTGGATCTCAATTGTGTTTGTGTGTTTTTAGGTGTGGATGTGTCATCCATGCACGCCATGAAGATGCAGAGACGTAGCACCATGCTCTCTGATGTCAGACAGCTTGTAGCCACAGGGGGAAGCCTCAACCAGCCCAATGATGACGGGGTCACACTGGTAAGTACGGTCACATGTGTTAGTGTGTGTGCGCGTTGACCGCTCTTTTCCCCCTGGTCATGGTTTGTCCTCTTCCTTCACCTCTGTTTTTATTAGATGCTGTAGCGTCTTCTTTCTTCGCTGTCATAACTGCATCTCTTTCTCTCTTTCTCTCTTTCTCTCTTTCTCTCTCTCTCTCTCTCTCTCTCTGAAGCTCCACATAGCATGTGCCAGTGGTTATAGAGAGGTGGTGTCTGTGTTGTTGGAGAGTGGAGCGGACCCTCATCCAGCCGACAACAACTTCTGGACCCCTCTCCACCTGGCTGCTAAATATGGACAGGTAACTCCCAGCTGCTTAACAAAATGTCACATTGACGTTGATGAAGTAGTCCCCTTAATTTCTACTCATCCAGCTGCATTGATCTGATGTGATTATAGTCATTAATTGAGTGAATGAAATAACGAGGAAGTTACTGATGGATGAGTGCTTCCTCTGAGGAAGTAGCCTCCAGTTACCCTGCACACACTCTGATAAGCTGCTCTTTTTTTGGGGCCTATTGATTAGGAACAGTCAAACTGCTGCCACAGAGCACTACTGCACATGCATTTGTTACAGCATTTTAGATTAGCAGTTTAATGGCCTCTCTTAGAGCAAAAGAGATTGATTTCCAGATGGGGCGGAGGAGAGTTGTTGGCGCGATGATGAGATCTGGTGGTTTGGGAGGGGTCCAACTATGAAGGAAGGGAAGTGAACACGTTCAGATCTTGCTGACCTAACTGGATATTTAATTACATGTCTGTGCTGTGTGCTTGGGCTGCTGAGAAAGTAAAATTATTCATCCGGTATTTATAGTCGCTGTCTACTACTTTGGTTCATCTACCCTGAAGACGTGTTTTTTGTCACCTCGCAGCCTTTCTCTGTTTCATTCATTCATTCAGAGTTGCTGCCTTTGTTTTCTGTCTTTCCTCTTATACAATTCTTCTTGTTGTTGTTGTTGGTTTAAATTATTAATTTTGTTAATCACTGCATCAAAATGTGCAAGTCTTCCAGATAGCAATCTTCTAAATGGAATAATAACCTCCTTTTTGTCTCTTTGTTTTTATGACTTTCTGCATAAGCAATTACTCTCTGTGGGTGTGCGCGTGCGTGCGTGATATGTAAGTGCATCTGACTTGAGAGTGGCATTCTAGAGGATTGGAGAATCGATTAGTTTCCCTTGCAGTGCTACATCACCTCAGCCATCGGCTCTTTACTGGTGCCAGTGCTTTGCCTCCTGCATACCAACGACTCCCTGAGCCTTTCTGAACACACCATTCCCTTTTTACTGACAGTGACATGTCAGCAGTCGGGATATTATGGGTTCAAGATGTGTGTCTGCATACAGCCGACTAAATCACTGGTCCCACCAAGAAGAGGCTTCGCTGATATGAGGCAGAAGCAAACCGTTGCCTGGAAACACTTGCTGGTAACTGTAACACAAGCTGGAACGTTAAACCCAAAGACCCCCATCTGCAGCGTGGCATACCCACTACACTGACCCTTTAAGAAGATGCATGACCCTATTACTGCAGCTAATTAAGCCTCCCTCTCTCAGCCTTGTGATAAGTTAGACCCTGGCTCTTGGCGTCTTTGATTTGAGTCTAGGCTCTTCAAGATGTGTTCTCTTATGGGAAGGATTTTTAATAGTGTGTGGATTTTCAAACAAAAATGGCAGGATGTTAAAGTAGAGCCCTACTGGGGTTGGATTAATTAATTCAGTTTTTATAATGAAGGTCAATATGAAAGCTGTGGCAATATAGCAACCACCTGAACACGTTTCATGCTCTCAAGATCATTTTTTAGATCTGACAAGTATTTTTAAAAGGAAATCTGAGCCTTTACAAAAACCTTTTGTCTATCTGAATATGCATCAGCTACGAGGTTGGTCTGTCCCCGTGGAACCCAATGTGCTGACCTTTTCCTGATCCCCCCCCTGACCGATTTAAAGAGTTAAGATCTTGTGGTGCCACTGACGCGTTGTCCATATTTATAGGGTGTGAGTGTAGCTGACAGGGTTTGTGGGCAGAAGAGATGCTATAGACTCATAGCCGAACAGCTGTTGACGTTCGTCTGAGTCCGCTGAATGTGCTGAGTCACTCTCTTCCGTACTGCAGGTGATGCCTCTTACTGCGCTTTAGTGCAAAGAAGTTCTGCTGCTTTGGAACGCTCCTTAAACTGTTGAGAATCGGTAACAATAGTTTGCAGTTAGTTCTACCAGCTGAGTTAACTTTGCCCAAGCATGATAATGTGGTTTCTTGCTGTTTAATATTCTCTATGCACAAGTGAATAGCAGAAATATGTTTTAGGTGTCCTGAATTTAATGGAAATCTTCCAGACATGCTCAGTCTTTAAACTCTGCTTGTTGCATTGCAGCTAAATGCGGTAGTGCGGCCTAAATTATGTTTCACTAATAAGTTCACAAATATGTTTTTAATTAAAGTCTACGTAGAGAGGAGGGTGGGTGGAAGTCGCATAGTATTCACAGATCACATAGTGCAGCACACATCTTGGATTCTTTACAGCTGATACAGAGTAGAAGAGGGGTGTTGACAACGAGAATGCAAAACGAAGATGAAAGGGGCAGTAAGAGGGAAAGGAGAACAAGTCTGACCGAGAGCCCGACGGCTTGGACAAATAGAAAAACCTCCACAGAACAATAGAGGACAGAGGCGACAGCCATCACATGTCACTGTGTGCGAAAATGAGTGTCGACAACTATGGGGTTGTTCCACTGTGACATGTGATGGAAGATACACTTATTACCAAAGGATCTCCTCAGTCAGAGGCAACGCTTGTATAGATCTGTCATGTGTGACATGCATACATTGTTTCTATCAGTGTTCACATTCCAGGACTGTGTAACACTATATCTACATTTACATCTATACATCTACACGGTAGCGGCAAATGTGGGAACATCTCCTGTGACCTGATGAAAAAATCTGCTTTGAGATGTTTTTTTGTTTGTTCTTGCACTGATGGTTTGGAAGTTGCTGCAGTTAATGGTGCCCTAGAAATGTTGGATTCTTTTCTGAGGATCTAATGAAAATGGATATGTGGGTGTTTCTCCCGTCTCTTACAGACGAGCATCGTTAGCCAGCTCCTGAGGCACAGAGCAAACCCGACTCTGTTGAACTGCAACCAAGACAAGTCCTCAGGTAACGCATGTAGGCATTCACACAAATACGCACGTACACACACACACACACACACACAAACGCTGCTGCTGGAATGTGCAAACGTGTTTTTAGAAATCAAGAGTTAATGAGGCGGAGAAATGGATTTTGACTTATTCTGCTGCAAATGCATTAATAATCACAGTGATAATATAAAACACAGGCTCATAAACACACACTCGGTATACACAGTGAATGAGGTTCAGTCACCGCTGAGCCTATCTGAGTGCATCTGCGAGAGAGAGGGCTAATTTTTTAATGAAAGAAAACATTAACACCTTACTCATGCCCATACACACATGCATTGATTAAAATGGGGTGTTAGCAGTAATCAAGAGGCTTGAGTGATTCATTTGCTAATTGGCATAAAGGTATCATATCATTATCAAGAGGCATCTACTCATTTTTTTTAATGTTTTCTTAATTGAAGCTTACAAGATAAACAGAGGAGATCTGCTAAAGACTATTAGGACTGATTCAATGTGGGGCAAGTTGTGTGGATGTCTGTCTATGAGGATTCCCTTTTGACTGGTAAACACTACAGTTAAGAGAAGACTTAATTGGTGATTATTGATTTAAATAACTTGTTGCAAATCGCAGATTGATACAGCTGCCATCTGAAAAATGATATCCACTCTTACGATGTTATTTTAATTCTAGACCCCCGTAAAATCACCCAGTCTTAAATGAAATGAACCGTTGATGCTGTGGAGCAGTGTTTTGCTCTGACTACAAAGCCAAAGAGAATGATGATAGAAGGTGAGGGTGGCTCGACGCAGCTCGCTGCTCCAACGCTCTCAGCTTCGGGGTAGAATGTTAGCGAAGTCAGGCAACAACCGTCCTGTGTAATCTGCCGTTAAGCTGTGCTAGGTTCATGTGACTGAACTATGAATCTAAATCCTTTCATTTGCTGTGTAGAAATCATGTAGGCTGTTAAACGGTAGAATTAAACGTTTTGTGTAGGCAGATAAGTCCTATATCAGCCCTAATGTCGTGTTCTGCTGCACGAGGACGCAGGAATATGCTCACATTCCTGCCAGTTACAGAGGGCGGTAATGCAACTTGTTGTACATGCAGGCCATAACACATGAAGAAGAAGAAGAAGATGATAAACGAATGAAACACCTTTTAAACAGACTGGAAACATCTCAACAATTTGCTAGCCAGGCGTGTATGTCAAATGAGAAAGGAACGGCATCCAGCACATTTGTAAGGCGCGCAAAGATGCACACAATGCATTTCGAAGAGAAACATTGGCTTTAAACATAAATTATATCAATGTTGGAGTGAAAGCTGTAATTGGCTGATGATCCCAAACAATCTTCTAAATTCCCCTTCCACACACACAGGCGCGCGCACGCGATGCAGCAGCAAGGGTTGAACTTTGCATCTTAAAACTGAACAGATCTGTTGTAAGACCATTCACTGAACCAGGCTGCTGATGAATGCAGTGTAGTCATTGTGAAGCGTGATAGTGATGAAATCTGTCATATAGAAGAGGCTTCGGGTTCCTCCCCATTGTGGGATAGAATACCATAGCTGCCTCCAACCATTTACTCCCATGGCTTCATCACAACTCTGATTGCCTCACTCGGGCCTTAATCAATAGCTCCTTCTAGCATGCAGGTTTGGAAAAGATGTGAGACAAGCCCTCCGAGACTGAGACAATCCCCCTCTTTCTCACTCGAAGCCCCACATCCCTCCTCCACGTGACGAAAGAAAGCCGGAGCAAGAGATGGGAGTCTAGGGGGTTGTCAGTCAGACACAAATGAAGACAGGATGAAGCCATTCCCCTTCCCTCGTGCCCTGTTACACCTCATTACAGATGGGGGATCTTATCTCCCCCTTCCTCTTAAGCACAGTTGGATGATCCACAGTGGGGTTCACATTGTGCACCAGTGCAGATTCATCCACTCGGATTGTGAAGGAGGGTGAGAGACCAGTGAACAGAAAGGCGTACCTGGTTGTTTTAGAGTGCAGAGGATTATGGTCTTTGGCCCACAATATTACCAATATTCTGTTGCTATTCTGTTATTGATATAACAGAATGGTGAAAAAAAACTATTTTCACTTTCACCAGACATTTCCGTGTCGGAGCCCATAGCGAGCATGCTGCTGAATGCAGAGGAGAGCTGGCTGCAGAGACTAAAGGACCCCTCCGCTCCTCTACCCGCCACTGACCAACGCTATGATGGCGGTTCTCACGACCTCAACACTCCTGTCAAGAACTTGTGGGTTAACAGTTTCATGAGCACAATTGTTATCTTATGGTTACTCCATAAATTGTAAATACTGTCCCCCTTCCTACATTTTTCTCAAATCTGCTTCCCATCCATTTACCTTCTGTGCCTTTTCCAACACCTTGCCTGTCCACCTATCACACAGGAACCCCCTGGGTCTCTCCATCTCTAAGCGGGACAGTCTGCTGGAGAAGTACGCCATGTTTAGAGATGCAGGTGGAGCACTGAGCCGACAGCCCTCACAGGACAATGGCCTAGATGGCCCCTTTAGCTCTGGAGCCAGCAAACTGGAGCAGGTACCGTGTCGTCCTACAGCTCGGCAGTGAGAACGCAGATAATCACAAATGCCCCCAAGTTTTTATCTATTTCAAATTAAACTTGTTTTTGTAAACATTTCAGGCATAGCATTTCACATCTGCTTTATCAGGCTCACTTTTTATCTGGAGCATCACACAGTCTGTAATAGCTCTGGTGTTTCATAGAAGTATCTAAATAGACAAAGAGGTGGGAATCCGATAAATTTACTTCAGCAATGGTGATTGAGAAGTAATCAAGTATGTGCTAGTTAAACAATATGTGCTATAGATGTCTACAATGATGTGCATTGTAGTACTTCTCAGATGTAATGTTGGAAAACAGAGGAAATAAATTGGTGATGAACTTGATTGGAACAAAGTGCTGCAATATCTTTAGGCCTCAGAGGATCTTAACTGGAGAACACTGTCCCAGTTAAGTTAACACTCCAACTTAGTGGCAGCCTGTTGGTGTTTACTCTCAGCTTGCGCTTTCCTCAGGTCAAGCTGATGCCTCCTGCTCCCAATGACGACCTGGCATCCCTCAGTGAGCTGACCGACAGCAGCCTGCTCTACGAGATGCAGAAGCGCTTCGGAAATGACCAAATCTATGTAAGACCCTGCTGTCATTGTGCCACTGAACCAGGAAGTCTAACTCAGCATTAAACATGCATGAAAACACAAAGCACACACATAACAGAGACAAATACAAACACACACACACACACTCTCGCTCTCAGGCATAACTCAGTTGTTCATTTCTAGTGGAGCGTTGTGTTGTTTACGGTCTGGGAATTTCAGAGTGTGATGTTTATATCACATCACACCATCTTTATACCCATGAGCACCGCAGTGGGTTTCCCTCCGGCATATGTGTCTGAAGTATAAAGAGTGCATTGCAAATACTGTACCTTCTCTCCTGAACACTATTGTGCAGATCATATTTAGATTTGTGACCTCTGACCCCTGACTACTTTTACAGCCAACGATTGGTGGTGAATAGTTATTTGTCTGAATATAGTTGAATCTTGTTAGTATGTAAACCCTTTTGTGTTTATTAGCTGAATCCCTTCCCCTCTCTGTTTTGGCCTGTTGACTTGTAAGAGGGGTGTCTAATTCTAACACACACGCACATGCACACGCACACGTACTTACACTGGTGACAATTGCAAAATCGATACCATTTAGATCGATTGGAAGATAAATCCAAAACTATATTCAGGAGTAAAGTGCCTTAATCTCAAACAATTGTTCCATTTTATAGTCCTGTCATCTTCCTTCCTTTTCTAACTGTAGTCTGGCCCATACTTCTCCATGGGGGCCGAGCTCTATAAAGACTGGAACCAAATCAATGTGAAGCTATCCGGTGCACTCTCCTCTCTGTGAAGAAGCAGTAATAATCTGTTATTATGGAATCGCAGATGGGCGACAGACAGTAGGGTTAGCCACAGCAGGGGACGACCGATAAGGGGGATGACAATAAAGCGCAGCAGAGTGGTGGATGAAGAAGAGAGAAATGATAAGAATTCAGAATAATGAGGGCCGGACTTGAGGTGCAGTCCAATTTGGAAGAAGAAAAGGTTAAAAGAAAGGACAAAGTGAGGCTATCATGGGGATGTAGGAGCAGCTGATCTGATTGTGTATAACTACTCTGCCATGGAGATGCACATGCTACAGTCATGAGTTATGCTCCATTCTGTTTATAGCAAAAATATACATAAATAAAGCCTATATGTAAAGATGAAGTTTTCAACATAGTCTCCATCTTCTCTGAAAGTGCTTGGAAATGAACAATGTACTCTTTTAGTGTTGCCAAATGAATACATTCCTTCACCACCTTCTTTTTATACTTAAGGTGTGACTTTATGCACATGATTGAGGGCATTTCAAGAAAGAGGTGAACAAAGCAGAGATGTGATGAAGGACAGAAAGAGGGAGAGGACAAAGGCGGCGAATGCTCCATATGTTCCCAGCAGGGTGGTCAGAGATGGGGCTTTGAAGGAGTGGTCTGCTGCCTTCTGCCAATATAGAAGGACCGGTGCACCGTTAAAACCCCCGAGGAGAGCAGCAAGGAACTGGGGAAGGATATGACTGAAGACACTGTTGTTTCATCTTGTGACATCCCTGTCAAAAATGCAGCCTTCCCCAGTTAATATTGAAGTTTTACTCCGTAGAGAAAAAAAAAGCTAGACTGGTAGTGTGAATTCTGCTCTGTGTCTGCAGGCAG
The DNA here is from genome assembly GCF_004355925.1 of Anarrhichthys ocellatus. NCBI lineage: Eukaryota > Metazoa > Chordata > Actinopteri > Perciformes > Anarhichadidae > Anarrhichthys > Anarrhichthys ocellatus. The sequence goes on along the minus strand of NW_022280077.1, from coordinate 1,868,226 downwards.
TGGGAATTTGTTCAAGTCATTAACCTTGAGTCAGGGCCTAAGGACAGAGCAGCATGTTACTGAATGTTAGCAATGTCTGCGTTCTCCCGGGGGACAGAGCGTTGGCTTTCAAACATCCTCCGGGGCTCTTTGTGAGAAACGGAGGGCTGGCAGTTTAGTGGAAAGGGTCAGGAATCAAGAGTTGGTTAATTTGATCTAATTGGCCTCAGGGTTTGTGTGTCCGCGGCGTGGGAGGACAAAGGTTATTGCTGAAGTTATCGTCGGAGGTCCCTTCTTGGCCTTTCTCTGCCCTGAGATTACCATATTCTTATGGTAATGGAGATTGTCGCTGCCATGAATTCTGATGTGAAAAGAAGACTGGGACAGCACTTTTATTTTCAGTTCAGTGTTACCTTCAGGAATTGTAAACCAGCTTCAGCCTGTTTGCAGGTCAAAACGGTCAACCTAACACCCAAATAGTAATTGTCTTACAGTTAGATTCACGAGTAATAGAGCAGTCGGGTGCGTTTTCTTTCTTCTCTTTTGTAGACTTACATTGGACACATCCTCCTGCTGGTCAATCCAAACAAAGAGCTGCCCATCTACTCCACTTTGGTAAGCAGGTATTTTAAATTACCTCTATCTCACAAAGGCTTCCATTATATGCCGCACTTTCTCTCTTAATATTTAATTTGCAGGTCTATGTGCCACGATCCACGCATTAAACATGTGGCTTTACATTTGAAAGGCTATGCGTTTCTTATGCAAAAGCATAATAAAGGAGGCATGTTTGCCGTATAATAAGCAGGACGTGAACGGATGAAATGGACCTTGTGGTTGATAAATAATGCAGTCTTCCTGTCAATGATACACAGCACAAGGCTGACTCTGCATCAGCAAGGGAAGAGAAGTATCCAGTTTAGCACACACACACAAAGACGGACTTTATTATGCTACCTCACCGCTTTAAAGAATACATTTTTAAAAACACTATCTCTAGGGGTGAAAAGCAGCATTTGCAACAGCTAAAGGAGACTCTCAGTGAAGGACTGACAGTCTTTGATGTTTTTAAACAGCATTATAATTAGTTTGACCTTGTGATATCAATCAGCAACAGTGTGCGTCGCCTTCTTTATAGCAGTGGATAACTCATTTTGAAAAGCTGAATTAACGCCAGCTTAGCGCTTGCCCATGTGGACCCAGGAGGGGTTGGATGGAGGGGGAGACATCTTCTCCTGCCATCACAGAACAAGCCAAGCCCCCTCTGGCTGTCCCGTTCCCGCCCGTGTCTGGATTCACTCCAGGCGTCCACACTCGACTGAGAGGATGTGTGGACGAGCAGGGAGGAGCCAGTTAGAGAAGGACATATGTCCCAACATGTGTGATCTGCTGCCCGTCTGTCACCCCCTCCGGTCTGGTGGTCCACCATCCATCCGCCTTTCCTTTTCCACAGACACCAATGCAGTGCTGGCACACATCTTCTGGACTTGTTACAGAAAGAGGGTGCGACGGTACAGTCATATAACCGTTCAGTGTGACAGACAATGGAGGGTACCCTGTCTGTCTTTCTTAGGCATACATTGTGCAACATTTAAACTATAGTTGCTGTTATAGGTTTCAGTGCAAAAGTCAGGTTTGCACTTAATCACTTTAAATCAAGTGTTTTACAAGCATATATATTTTTGTAAAACTAAACCCAGAACAGAACCTCCTTAAAAGAGTTTGAAGAGCAGGAGTAACATTCTCCAAACGCCTCAGTGGATTACAGCCATGTCAACATTTTCCGGCCATAGTTGAGTCTAATTGTTCAAAGTGCTCATGCTTATTTAAAAGTGTGGGTCTCCAGAGTGTAACTTTTTAAACCAACAGTTGTTCAGACAATCGCAGTATTCCGATAAGCTGAAATGGTATTTTATTTATTTTAACCAGACAGCTGATGATTTGCTGGCTTCCTTATTTACTCAAACTCTATGCATGGAGAGGTTACACCCAGCGTGGTTTCACTTTTCAGCTAACACTTTATCCTCTGTGTTGCTCAGCCCATGCGTGTGTCCATGTTACATGAGGTTGTAATCCAATGTGTTGGCGGACTCTACCTGTCTTTCTCCCACAGGTGAGTCAGCTGTACATGAGCTCCACGGGTCGCCTGTGCTCCTCTCTGCCACCTCACATCTTCTCCTCAGCAGAGAGAGCTTACCACATGATGCTGCAGGAGAGACGCCCGCAGTGTTTCATTTTGAGGTACACGGGCCTCCCTCAACACACACACACAAACACACACACTCTCACAAACACTGAACTCTCTGCCTCGCGATTATGAGACAAAAATCTCAACAGAGCGAAATAACTGTGCAAATTCTAGTGACGTTCAGCCGGCCACACCCCTCACTGCCACATACCTGTTAAACACTCCCTGAGGGATTAATAGCTCTCAGCCTGAGCTGAGGACCTGTTCAATATCCACGCAGAGACGGAGGTTTGCTTGGAGCGTTGTAGCATCTTGCTCTTCGTCCTCGGCTGGACGGAGGCAGCTCCCTGATTGCAATTAAATCCCGCTCTGCAGTGACATTCCCGCTGAGTGGTAACCAATCTGGCAGAGAGTTAATGTGCCCTGGCCACAGGCTATCCATCTCACTCCCACGTGCTAGGACATTGTACAATGCCTTGTCATGTACACACACCTTTTCCCTTCATTCTTTCCCTGCTACACTTTATTCCTCCCTTTTCTTGTTTCTCTTTGATTTACACTTTGCTGTTCGTTCACGATTCCTCTTTATTTCCTCACATATACACACACCTACACATTTACAGGCAATTGGAGGCCATCATCCCCCGAGGCCAGTGCTCTAACAAAATGCCCTTGAAATCTAATAAAAAGTCCTAAATGAAATAGGCAGGGGAAAGGGCTTTGGACTTTGCACTCAGCAGGGCTGTAAGTAGGAAATCTAGTAACACACATACATACACAGAGACAAACAGCGCGGCACAGCACACTGCGGTCATTAGTGAGGGCTTCTGACCTTCTGAAGCCATCTGCTTGGTGCTACTATGCCTGTCTCAACTCTCTGCATGTCGCTGAGTGTCGGAGCATGTACTGTAGAGGTACCTTATGTCAGATTTAATATCCACTCAACGCCATTAATTAATTAATTTGATTAAAAACAGGCTCCCACTGCCGGATAAGCTGTGGCTGTAACGGCGTGTGGAAGGTGGGGAACAATGGACCAACGTTAGTTGAGTCAGACAGAAGGGAGAGATTGTGATTTTGATGGGTGGGGGTTCCTGAAGGGGTGATGTCAGGAGGTGGGGACATGGAACCGAGGTGACAGATGTGGGAAACTCCCTGATGACGAATGCATTACGTCTATTCTTCTGAGAATGGTAACACACACAGATGCTTGATTTTTGTACTGATATGTTTGCTTTTAATTTCATTCTTTTTGACTTGCCCATTATCCAGTGATGCATTAACAATAATAGCATCACTGAAGGACATTAAATCAGCATATTTTTGTTTTCTGTCTCTCTAGTGGTGAAAGTGGTTCTGGGAAAACAGAGGCCTGTAAGCACATAGTGAGACACCTGACAGCCCGCTCCAGCCCCAAAGGCTTTGCACTGGAGCCCAGAATGAAACATGTAAGTCTGGTCCTGATACTCTTTCATTTTACACTTCAAACAGTCACCGGGTGTCCTGGAGGCTTAAATGGCTAAAATATATGTAACCGCACTGTCCTGGGCATGAGTCTTGAATCCTTTGTTGCTCTCATGTTCTTGTGTCTTTATTTTGAATTTGCAAAAAGGATAGAAAAATAACGTTATGAATACGTTCAAATTGAATTCTCTGCACAATCGGTCCTCATCGAGAAACTCATGACATTCGTGTGTTCTTCAAAGCGAGGCACTGACTGAATCGTACATCCTTTCACCCTGTGCGCAAGTCTTTACTGCGCTTATTGTTCCCTCTCGCATGTCATCTCTGATAAAGAATCAGATGGCACACATTGTAGTGAGACAGTGGTCATAGCGGTGTAAATGTATCCTGCTGTTCTTCTTGTCTCTGTGCTGGAGGAGAGGATAGATGTATGGATTATTGGACACAGTATGGGGCTTTACTGGTAGTCTTTTTCTTCTCTGCTTGATAGCTGTTCATTTGTCAAAGACAGCATCTGAGCATTCAGACCCTGTGTTTGATTGCATCATCAAGATTTCCATTAAGATGACTTTATCTCTTACCATACCGTTTCTTAAGAACAGAACCATTTGCAGCGGAGAGAATCATTTGGCCGTTATTCTGAGGGGGCAGTCCATTTGTCTTAAACTTTACAGCCTAATGAAGGACTATTGATTCAGAAAAATGATAGAGTACAATAGGATGCCAAATACCCATATCCGCTTCATGGCACATCTTCCAGTAGATCAAGAGAGGCTACAATCGTATAAAAACATATACTAACAAATTATTATTAATAATATTTTTTACAAGGCATTTAAGGTCGGAATTAAGGTCAGAGTTTAGTATCATCCCTTGTCTTGTATATGAACAAGAAAGAAAAATCTTGCATTACTGCCTCTTCGTGTATTCCCCGTTGTGTAGATGTGGTTCAGATTGTGACATGTTCGTGGTGTTTAACACACGATGCACTGCTCTCCTCAGTCTATCTGTCGGGTAACAAAGCAGCGTGTAGCCAGAGATTGCAAGTGACGTGTTTCTGATGAAGTCATCGTTATGTAGTCGATATCTGGGTCAGCTCTCTCTCTGATCATCCTAGGACACATACAACACTTGGTTCCCGTGTAACGGGTGCATATTGACATCTTGTGGCGGGAAGTGGAATTTTTTGATTCAGGTGTTGAGATAAAGAGAGATACTTTGTGTAAAATAAAAAGGCAGACACACTCTGCAGTGAGGATTTTCACACTCGCTGTTAACATTTTTCCTCTGGTTTAACAAAATATGCAGGTTAACTGCATTCTGGAGGCCTTCGGTCATGCAAAGACTCTGAGGAACAACAACTCAAGCCGCTTTATCAAGTTGTTGACCATCCAATACTGTGACAAGAGGAGGACACTGCTCAGAGGTAACACACATTTCTCTCAATGGAAACTGATTGATGGTATTGTTTGTATTTCCCATTAGAGACAAGAGTAGAATGAAATGCTGATAAGACATTGTACTTAATTCTTCAAAATGTCTATATTCAGGTTTGATTTAGCTATACTTGACGTAACATGTTTCCTTATATGATTCCATACATTCGTATTCTTTATTATTTAATTAAATCAAATATTTTTGCCAAAATAAGTGAGAAAATAATCATTGTTTTCAAAGTCTGGACCACTACTTTATGATGATAGTACAGAGATGATAACATAAACCATAATAGAGGCACAGAACTACTGTGTGATGACTTGCTATGGGATCAGGTGCTCAATAGTGAACACCAGCAGGGGGCAGTAAAGGCCCATGAGTCTGCTTCAATGTGTGCGCCTTCATTTAAAGTCATGTTTACCTTATTTTACCCCAGTTCATTTGACCAGTGAGCACCCACTGAATGTTCAGCACTACTACTATCATCTGATGAAATGTAATGTACACATGTGTTATTGACGTATTAAACAAATCTGATGTTTAAGCCCGTGTGTACACCCACATGCTGGAGAAGTCTCGCCTGGTCCACCTACCTCCTCGCCAACGCAGCTTCAACATCTTCTATTTGATGGCTGAAGGCCTGTCGCCTGAGGAGAACAGCGCACTTTACCTCAAGAATGTCCTGGCTCATAGGTTAGTGTCTGTCAGCTGTCGTATCTATATTATATCCACTGTTTAAATGTTTATATATCCACTGAATGTCACCAGCGTGATAACTACTGGCCTGATTCGCTCTGATTTGGAACCTGAGAGGTACGCTTGCCCCTCTTGCATCACACCAACCCATTGGTGATTTACAACCCTGTTTGATATTTCTCCTCCCTTCCAAACGGAGCTCTCTGCATGACGGGAACTGTATGTAGCATTGCACAAAACTACCTCATAAATCTTTTGGATCTAGGTCTCTGTCATCCACAGATATGCACACATGTTTGGAACCAATGCACCTGCACACTGACCATGGGACACACTTTGTCCTTTGTGAGCATTTTGTTTTTGTGGTTGTCTGAAATATATCTGTCCACATTGTCCAATGTTTATGTCCTTACTCCAGGTATCTCAGTGGAGGACTTCTAGGGGAGAACCCTCCAGTAGCTACATCCTCTGCCCAGAGCCGGGAATGCCTCGCAGCAATCAAACAAGCCCTGCGAGCCCTGGGCTTTAACAAGCAGGTATCGATCGGCACTGCATACGGCTTCTGTTATTGTCCCTGTCTATTCAAAGGTTATCGACAGCGGGGATCGTTCAAAGTGTTTATGTTACAGACCCTGAAGTAGCCACGTATGAGGTCATCAATGACATTTCACCCCAGGTTTTGAGTCTGTAAGTTTGAGCCCAGGGGCTGGATCCTCCAAAGGAATGCGTCCCTAACCTCAAAGATAGCAGAACTACTGACCCATTCTGTGGGATTTTGTTTCGATTTGAAAAGTCAAATACTTCTAAATATATGAGCAGAATGTCATCCCAGTAATACCTGGTAAATACTGTCACGGTCAAAAGTAATTTTCAAGTCGAAGACGATTGTCCATGCTCCATTAAACAATTGACCACTGCATAATGGATTGCGGGAGACTGAGTGATGCAAAGGACACAACGGTATATCCTCCCACTTCAGGCACAAGACGTATTTGAAATGAGGCGGTCGTAATCCGTTTCTAACGACATATTCGGCCTAGATGTTTTGATCTCTTAGGATTGGGACTCATTTTCTGTTTTCTATCTAAAGATCATATGAAGACATTGATTTAGGCCTGCTGAGTGCATGTAGTGTGCTACAGTGTGTGGTACAGCCCGTCCTGTGCACCACCAGCTGTGTTCCCAGCCCATTATCAGATTCTATTCTTAAATTCCCTGTCAGCAGTGAGTGACCACCATCTCACCTTTTAATCCAGCAGCAGTCAATACACGCAGGGATGGCCTTAAGGACGGGGGGGGGGGGGGAGAGCGATAGATAGGCTTATATCAGAGGGCACTAGTGTCTACTGGATAAGAGAGAGAGTCCAAGGGACCAAAGAAGGAACGGGGGGGTAAGACTGGAAGTGATAGACCACCCATTGGTCTCTGTCTAAGTCTAATCAGCATAAGACTCCCAGTCCAGACCCCAAAGGTCAATCGTCATTAACGCTCCCTATCGTTCCTTTTCTCTCCCTTGTGCCCTCGCTCCCTTTCTTCTCCCTTTCTAAGCAGGGGGAGTCTGTCTGTGTATAGAGTGTCAGACAGAGACTAATGCTTGTGTTTATCTCCCAGATATCAGCTCCAATATCCTGCCTTGAGAGAGTGCACACGCAGACACAGACACACAAGCACACACCCTCAAACTCGAGCTTCCCCCTCTCAGAGATTCAGAGCAGTGGGTAATGGGGTATTCCATTAAGCGTCCTCTACTCAAGGGCAGAGAGGAACGGGGAGTGGGACGGAGCGAAATAAGTGTGTGACTGAAGGGAGGAGGAGGGTTGATGCGTTGTTAAAAAGCCTTGGATTTTCTATTTTTGTGTTTCTTTATTTTTCAAAGCATTTGTAAACTTTAAGATGAATGTAGTATATCGCCAGTCCCAAGGTTGAGTTTAGGATCATTTAGAACAACTTTCCTCAGCATTTCATGTAGTGCATGTTGGACTTAAGCAGTGGAAAAGGAGAAATTCCTGTTTTTGATTGTTTTTACTAATTTCGAACTTCTAGTAGTTCATATGTTTGCTCTCTAACTCCCCACTCTTTTCTCTCTCTCTCTGCCAGGAGGTTGACTCAGTGTTTATGCTGCTATCTGCTGTGCTCCATATTGGGGACCTACGTTTTACTGCATTGACGGATGCCGACACAGCCTTCCCTTCTGACCTCCAGCTGCTTGAGAGAGGTCAGTGCCCTCCGTCACATGACCGGGGTCACATTTCCACCCTGTGTGGAGGTGGGGTGGGGCAGGAAGGAGGCGGTGCATCACACATCGTGTTTACCTCGTCGTCATCGCCCTTCCCTTTCTCTGTCTCTTGGAGTTCTGCTTGGCAGCTTGCCAGCACGAGCTAAAGGCCAGACAGTCACCTGCTTGGTAAGCCGCATTATCTTGTAAACAGTAACCACGGTGAGGAGAGATCCCTCTTAAACCCGCTATCGGTGTCTCTTTTTTTCTCTTTCTATCTCCCTCATTATGCAACCGCTACATTTGCTCCTGTGACCCCCGACCTTAGTGAGGTGGTAAACAAATGACATCAGCGCCTGAGCGGGAAAGAGCCGGTCGTTGTCAGGGAGATGTGATGTCATCGGGTTGTTGTCACCTGTTTCTGCTGCTTGTTTATGGGTTCTGCTCAGAAATCCACTGGTGACTAACTGCTGCCAGCTCTACTGATCGATTAGGTTGGAATGATCTGAAGCGGGGCTCAGCTTGTTGCGCTGGCAGCGTGATGTTGTCATCAGAGTAGGGAAGAGCTGGAAGTCATCAGAGCTACCTTTCTGACCTATCCTCATTGTTTATGATTAATGCTGTTGTTTTGATGTTTTTCATCCAGTCATCTCGTCACTGTCAGTTATTCTGACGGCTTCTTTGTCTCTCGTCCTCTTCCGGTCTTCCTCTGCACAGTTGCTGGATTGTTGCAGGTGTGCTCCAATGACTTAAGCACCGCCCTCACCTCCGACGTCCAGTACTTCAAAGGTATCCACTCACCAGCCTCCGCCGTCACTTGGCCCTCCCTATTCCACATGCATAAGCAGTGACAGTCCGTCACTATGATTATCATCGGATTCATCTTTTATATTGATCTTTACGGCAAAGACATGTATGAGACTTGTACTGGAATAACCTCAGCACTGTTAAAGTTATAAATACTGTACATCTTTTAAATTCCAACGAGCAGCATGTCTTTAGTCGCAGGACGACTACATGTAAAACGCATTAATCAGTGTCGTCTTGCCACAGAAAACAAAACATTGGGACATAAAACCAAAAATGAACCTTACAGATATTGTTCCATCACTGTGCTATCAACACGATCATCAAGGAATTGTGTTGCCATGTCCCTTTTGTGTCAGGTGACGTGATCACTAGGGGCCACACAGTGGAGATGTCAGAGCAGTACAGAGACCAGCTTGCGAAGGCCATCTATGGACGTCTCTTCAGCTATCTGGTCAACAGTACCAACGACTACCTACAGGGACAAGACGACAGCATTGGGTATAGCTGTGTGTTTGTGTGTGTCCGTGTTTATGCTCACAGGTTGCTTTTTTCCCCCCCCAGTGTTTACCGGCCAAGTCATTTCTTTGAACGCCCAGGCTGTTGATAACAAACGGCTCCAATGTAAAGTGTCTGTAATCACACAAGCGCCGTCTCTCATTCAGGGCCTCTGGAGTGACAACACTGATTATTGTGACGGACACATAGTTTAGAGTGAAGGTTTGTAATAGTTTACATTGCATAGGCATGCACACTGAAATGAAAAATACTGAACAACAAGGTGGAGGACACACCCAAGGTTTCTGTGAAGGTTTTGCAAACAGCAACTTAAACAAACAGACACACACACACGCACACACTCTCTTAGATCGAGGCCAATGGATCCTTGGTTGTGTTGATGTTGTGAGGTCTTATCACACGCTGTCGGATAACTGGTGCTCCATCTTCTGGAATGTGTTTGTGCTTTGCGTTGTTTACACACCAACTACACAACATAATTGATATGTCAACCACACTACTCACTACTGGCACACCCTCTTCAGATGTGTTATTGCACACACACACACACACACACACACAAACCAGATAATTCCTGTCAGAGTGACGCAAGCAAGCAAACAAGTCCTCACGTTGATCCTGGAGTTGAAGTGGTCATACGTGTAATACATTTGCTCTCTTATCCGTTCATTTCTTCTAGTGATCCTGCCTTGGAAATTGGGATCTTGGACATCTTTGGGTTTGAAGAAGTTCAGAGGAATGGATTTGAGCAGGTGGGACAATGCCTACTTTTATTAGATTTCAGTCAGCCCCAAAGATAGGCATCAATGTTGTGTCCCTCTTCCCCTCATGCCAACACATTTCTTCTCCGAATCAAGTTCTCCAAATGCATTCATAACACTCCCTGATTAACATCATTGGCTTAGAAGGCCGCCCTGAGCTAACGAAATCTTGTTGAATAGTGTGTGGTTTTGTAGTTTCAAACAGATCTTAATCAAATTGTGAAAATATTTGACGGTTATCTATTTTAGACATTTTGGTCTGTAATTGTAATGAATGAGATGAGGTCTGTGGCGTGATTTTCAGCTGTCCTTAAATGAACTGAGGGCTGACACAAGGGCTCCTCTGTGTGTGAGATGTCAGGGCAATGAGCTGCTTCAATGTGTGTGTGTGTGTGTGTGAATCTTATTTTTACACATATGATTTAGTATATTTTTGGGGTCACGATGCAAATCATTGATTCTTTTTTAAGAACCAAATCTTGTTTCAATGAAGTTGGTCCCAACTGTTTTTCTGCAAAGAAAACAAAAACATTTGTCACATTTGGCGGCATTGTCCGCGTCATTGAAAAAAAATAAATAAATACGAGCAACAACCAAAATTACAGAAATTATTTCATAGTAAAGAAATTCTTTGTCAAGTGTTGTGGTCATAAAGTAAGCTAATTTGCCTGTTATGTTTGATGATCAGCAGTCTGGCTGTAAATTCATGTTGTATTAGAGCTCAGTGCACAACAGTGGGAGCCTGAAAATAGCAAAAGAAAAAAAGCTCCTTTTTCTAAGAGAAGCTACACCAAGTAGTATATTTAGAGATGGAGAAGCAATTACATTTTTAACAAACAGGACTCCATTTTTTGATTTCATTTATAAAGAATAGGAATCTCGACTTTCTTTCTTTCTCTCTTTCTCTCTGTCCTTTACTTTACTTTACACAAATGGATATGCGTGTCTGCAATGCTTGGTTGTTTTCGTTATGTCAGTGTGTGTGATTACATTGCATAGTATACAGAGTACAACATGTGCAGCTCACCTGTTCTGGGCTGTAAATCTGTCATCTGCTCATCAAGCACTCACTGTTAATAGACTAGAACATTCTAAGACAAGCAGGCAAGTGTTGGGAATAACATAGCCTGACACGGGTCATCAGCAATATATTGGGAACGTAAAGGAGCGTGTTTGGGTTATCAGCATCTAAGAAACTAAATTCTTGACATCAATAGAATTATTAATGTCAGTAACAATTATTGATTATTAATAATAACGGGGCACCACCCTGCGAACAGGGACCAATAACCAAACGATGAACTAAGTCTCATAATTAGTGTTCACTCACAATGTCAGCAGTCTGAGTACTATTACACATTCAGAGTGAAAGTGAAGGTTTAAGTTCGAGCACAGACCACATATACAGCTATCATCACAATACACATGCACAAAGTAATCACAGACAGCTGCTCTTTAAAATATAAGAGTTTATTACGTTCTAATACCAATGATCTAGTCAACTAATATTTAAACTAACAACAACTATACATTCATGAGCACGCCATCTAAAATCAACAGAAGATTGAAAAGAGGGTGTGTGTGTGTGTGTGCGCGTGCGTGCGTGCGTGCGCGTGTGTGCGCGCACGTAGGGGGAGGAGCGAGGGAACAGCTCAGCGACGTATGACGTAGTTGGGACGTGGTAACCTCTCTCATGCGTGAGACTCAAAATGGCGGATAGCCAACAGGAGACCCGGCGTCTACATGTGCCGGTAGCTGTTTAGCACGTAGCTACATTAGCTCAAAGCTGTGTGTGTGTGTGTGTGTGTTGGTAAAAGAGAAGGGAAAGGAACAAAATGAAATAAAACAAGAGATTAAGATCCTCTGCGCCGCGCGGGAGTACGGAAGATTGCTCTCTCAGCCAGGGGAGCAAGAACCGCGACTCTTTGTCTCAGCCGGCGGTTCTGACCTCCTGAACCGATGAGAAGCAACTTCGACCTCACTAGGCGACTAGCTCAACACAGATCACGGTAGCATGAAATACACTAGCTTCTCCACAACCCCAACGATCTCAGCGACCGTTAGTGTCGGCGATTACGCCACGTTATAAAAATGAACAGTACTTTAAGCACACAAACAAGATAAAATAAACACAAATGAACTCTCTGTAACTCTGCCCAGACTCTATTTCGCCTTACGGTACGATGCAATCGTGGTGATTGAGGGGGGGTTCTTCGGGGGGGTTCTTCTGGGGGGTTCTTCTGAGCTTCGTTGGGCCCAGGCAGCGCGGCTGCGGGCCGCGGGAGGTGTTCTCTCGGTAGGAGAGAATCGCTGTCGTCTGGATAAGGGATTTTCGCGTCCTTATGGCCGGAGCAAACGAGGCGCTTGGTGGAGAGTGGAAGTTCTCTATCTCTCTTTCTGAAGAAGTCTTGCTTCTTCACTTCTGCAAGAATAAAGGGGTTCGCTTCGTGGATACGAACAAAGATAAAATAGACAGTTTGGTGAATTCAGCCAGCGAATATAAACTGTTAAACCTAGGTTTTGATTAAAGAGGGGAACAACGTTGCACGTGTGCCTCCTGCTACCCCAGAGGGATCGATGGGAAAAGCATTGAGGTGGGGGTTGCAGGTAGTTTTGTAGAACAGTGGCTGAACCACATGGGTCCTGGGGTGTCTTGGCCCTCGGCCAATTAGATTGCAGCGCTGCTTTCAGGTAACTTCAGGGAAGCATAGTTTTTTGGGGGAGCAGGGTCGTCTTACCGGAGGTCTCGCCTCGGCATCCCTGCTCTCGTCCAATGAGAGCAGTGTTGCATTTGGGGGGAGGAAACTCACACCCTAATGTGAATTTCTTCAAAGTTGGGGGGTTTGGTGCTCAAACTACAATCAGGATGAAACCTTCGCTTGCAAAAGTGAAGGCCTGACTCTCTTTGTTCCACAGCACATGTCGAAGCCATATAGTCAGATCCCAACACAAGTCTGTATATCACCACACACACACACACACACACACACACACACACACACACACACACAGAGTGTGTAGTGTGTAGTGTGTTAGGTTGTTCATAAGGCACAAGAGACTAAGTGCTTATTCCTTCTACTCAGAGCTTACGTTCTTTCCCTCAGGAACTCCCAATATCCTCCCAGTCTTTATTAAGGCCAGTATGTGTTTGTCTTTGCTTACATGCATGTGTTGGTTTTCGTGTGTGTGTATGCGTGTGTCACTGAGATGTCAGTGGTCTTAGTCTTCCCTTGGATATTCTCTAAGCTAAGTGGAAGTGAGGTATTGCGTGGCCTATCCTCTTCGGGTCACGGAGAGTGCAAGTGCCAGAAGGGAAGAGAGGGGAGGAGGCTAACGAAAAACGGGAGAAGCAAAGAGACACTGTCTCTGGCAGGCGGTGGAATTGCCCACCTCTTTCTCCCAGACATCTTCTCCATTGTTGATGCTGATTTTTTTTTTTGATTTTTTTTGATTTTTTTATATCGGCCTGTTCAAATCACACACATTACCCGCCACCCACACCAGAGGAAGCAGAGGAGAAGCAAGGTCTGGAGAAACAAACTCGATGATCTCTTACAGTAGATGTGACACTTCAGTGACAAACAAGCACTCGCACTCTGACATGTTTGTACACACACACGCAGACTTGTAACGGGCAGGCTCCACATGCGCAGCATGATCGGGGTCATTAGGGCTTGTTAATTAGAGCTGTGTTTGTCAGGGGTGTGTTGTACCTGCTCAGCACTTTGCTAATGAGCTAACTCAATCAACCACCTGCTGGGACAAAGCCTTTAATGTACTAGACCAGCTTGAAGACAAAGAATAGACGAACACTGATGAAAGAAAACAGGACCACGGCCCCCGCGGCACAACACACCTCTAGATCAGCACTTCTCAATCAGCGTGCCGTGAGACAAAATGTGGATCATGTTGTGATTGTTCCGATTGAGACGCATGACAGTGCCCAAAGAGAGAAACTAAAGCCTGTTTATTTATTCTTGCACTTTCTTTCCCCCAAATATTAATTTGCTTTTGTGAAATCTAGTAAAGATACATTACCCCAAAGCTAAGGGCTGCAAGGCTTTACTTGAGCACTGAATACAACATGATTATTTTCATTTTCACTTTATTTGTGAGCCAGTCATTATTACCTAACCTACAAGATTCATGTTCTTATCACATGGCGCCATCGGTCTGGCATCTGTCGTGTCAGGTGGTGTTAGACTACAAAGAAAAGATGCATCAGATCTCCGGTTGAAAACAGGGACAGGGGCTCACTGAGGTACAAGAATGACAAGTTCATTCCTAGACTACAACACTGTACGACATTTTTTATGTTCCACTTTGTGACACATTTGGGTTCAGGAGAAGTTTAAACAGGCTTGCTGCTGCAGACTACTGTCCTGTGTTGTTCCACTTCATATTCTGTGTTCCTTCTCTTTACATCAATGTGACAAGTCACACTTGAGTTTTCCCCCCCAGTGCTCCGCACGCACACCCCAGATAAAACCTCATTTGATTGACTCCTGTGCTGTGATTGGTTGCCTGCTGGGTTAGGAAGAGTTCATGTGTCCCAGCAGGAACACTGTCCATGTCATAATGGAATGGAATAAAGGCCCTACATTGGGACATCTATTACTATGTATACTATGCACGTGGTGTCCCCTTTAAACCGCTCTGGGGTCTGATGTGCTTATATGAGTAGTCAGTTCATTTATGCCCCCGTTGACTTCCCTTTGGGTGCCACAGCAGGTTGTGTTCCAGATTGTATTTGTGGATTTATTTGCTTTAAAACTAGAACATACAGCTATGTGTCTCTGAGGAGGGATTTCACACCATGCGCACTTGTTTACAGGTTGATGTGTGTGTTTTGTGTGCATTCCAGCTGTGCGTGAACATGACCAACGAGCGGCTGAGGCAGTACGTCTCCGAGGTGCTATTCCAGCAGGAGCAGTCTGAGTGTCTGCAGGAGGGCATCGCCATGGAGACCCCTCGCTCCCCCGGCAACAAGCCAGCCGTTCTGGACTTCTTTCTTCAGGTACTGGTACACCGAACTGGTTCAGACCGGTCTGGTCCAGTTTGGTGTCTCGTGATGTCATGCAACATTGCAAGCTCGCCCAGAGCTTTGACGAAAGCTCTTAAATCACATGGATCAAATTCACACTTTCATTGCTTTTTTTTTTTTCTTTCTTCTGTTTTTCAAATTTGGAAACGGTTTCAGCTCATTAATAGCTCTTTAATTCTTCTTCTTTTTTCTTTATTTAAGTTTAATTTAAAGGTATACATACAACACAAATGTGACCTACATAAAGACCGGTTGTGTAAAAAATAAAACTCACACTGGATTATTACTGGTAGGACTGGTGGTTAAGATGTTTACACACTGTAGGGGTCAATAAAAGTGTCATAATGAAAGTAATTTATCACTCTTATCAATGGTTCTTTGTCAACATGACCGACATAAATAATTTGAGCTTCTGTTTGTTCATCCTCCAGAAGCCTCAGGGATTGCTGTGCGTGTTAGATGAGGAGAGCCAGAGCCTGCGGCCGGCAGAGCAGACCCTGTACAAGAGGCTGTCGACCCAGCTGGACTCCAATCCCACTCGCGGTCTCTCTCTCACAACCAAGGATGGCAACGGAAACCCACCGCCCAAAGACCAGGGCCCAGCATTCACTGTCAGCCACTATGCCGGACAGGTCTGTCATATACATTACAGAAACAGAGTTCAGACACACTGAATGTTGTGTCTAAACTCTATCTAACAATTACGTTTCCTTACAGGTAAGAAATGAGTTGTGCATGTTTATGTAAATTTTATTTTTGAAAGAATTGCCTGGTGAGATTAGATTTATAGGCTACACCTGAAAAAATGTAACGGTAGTTTATGTGGAGGACGAGGTGGTAATTGTCCATAGTCAACATTTAGAAGAAAAACAATGCACTGTGTAAGTGAATGTATGATTTTGTTTTTTCCACCAGATTTCATATGATCTCACAGGATCACTCACAAGAAACAAGGACTCCCTTCCTCAGAACCTCCTGTTTACGATGAAGTGTAAGTACCGAATAAATGACACGCGTATGACCACATTGTGGCGTCAGAGCAAACTTGATCACAAAGATGCACTCTTGTCTAAACTAACAGCACACAGAACCACTCTTTGTCTAAGTGTGGCTGTTTTTGTGTGTTTCATCCCATATGTGGCAGACAGCACCGTCTGTGTGTATGTTGTCTATAGAAGGTGCCAGATGTGGGGTGTTGTGCTTAGCAGGACACAGGCAGTCGTTGTGTGACTGCCAGGCTAGCCTCGCATCCAGCAGCCTAATTGCTATAATTTTCATGATGAGGCTAATCTTCTAAAGGCTAGCCCTTAACTCACACTTGGCTGTTTTCCCCCCATCTGACCGAGACGATGCGTCGCTGTCATTCAGCCGCACACATTAACATACGTACTACGTGGTTTCCTCTAACAGATGTCATCACCTTAAAGTTTAAGCCTTAAGCTAATCGGAGAGGTAAGGGGTCTATGTAAGTCTATATTCAGGTGGTGGCAGTGATTGCTTTAAATGAAAAGACAATTACCCTTGGAGCTGTGTGTAGTTAAATGAGTCTAGGACTCGTTTGTTTTTCTTTGGGGAGGGAGGGAGGGAGGGAGGGAGAGAGAGAGAGAGAGAGAGAGAGAGAGAGAGGCCCACGTTCATGTTGTTTGGCTCACTGAATGAGCTCATTGTTGTTGTGGACCGCTCCACGTGTTGGTCCCCACCCCCTCTTGTTGCCTGACTGATTGTTTACATGAAGGCTAACTTTAAACCTCCTCCTCACACTTCTCCTCTTATTCTTCTCTCCCTCCTTGTTTACATCATTCCCATTGTTCCTCCCTCCTTTCTTCCTTCCTTCCCTTCTTTCTGTGTATCATTCTGTCTTCTCCTTTTCTTTTTCTTCATTCCACCTTTCCTTACTCCCCTCCACCCCCTTGTTTCCACCAATGCTGTTGCTTCTTTTCATCATTTTTTTTTCCCTCTCTGTATGTGATTTATGCCCGGCAGCCAGTGAGAGTGTCTTACTGCAGCAGCTCTTCCAGTCCAAGCTGACTCAGACTGGTTCTCTGGTGCCAGCAGCCCATGGCCGTGCCGGGCTGAGGGGGCCTAAAGCTGCCCTGTTGCTCCACAAGAGGCCATCAGCCTCCCTCGTCACTGCCAACATTGTCCCCCAACAGTCCCGGAGGTGCTATGACCTTACCAAGGTACAGTACACCTTTCCCAGAGTGCCGAGCGTTAAATGATGTTCAAGGCCTTGATTGATACTAGCTTTTGAAACTAGTAAATGGAATAAAGGAATTTATGAGCTAAACAAATGCGATCAGTGACAATCAGTCACAAGGTCTTTGTTCCAACAGGGCTACTGACTGCTGTGCCAATCAATGGACACACAGCAGTGGTCATTTTGAAAAAAACAAACAATCTAATCTAAGCTACTTCCAAACATGGTACCTCTGGAAATTGGATTTGTTTCAGATAGAAACTACACAAGCATGCAAACGCACGCACACACATTCATGTGATCACACACTTCTGATCTTTTTTGATTCTTTATTCCTCAGTAGCTTCTAGAAATAAGATGCCGATCTATCGTGTATGTTTTTCTCTCATTATCTCTGTCTGTGGCCAGATCTTGAAGAAGAAAGGCTCGAGCTCCTTCCTCCAAAGGCTAGAGCGCTGTGGGCCCATCACAGTGGCTGTCCAGCTGAGGGTAAGAACCACTCGACACACATTTGTACTTTTGGACAGGATCAGGCCTAATTCTAGGTCTCTGAGTAATAAACCATGATGTTTGGCGCTTTTTCCCCATGATAGCCATTAAGGAGCATGTTGACTAATTGGTTAGCACTTGTGAAGTTTGAATGTTCTCTGCATGGGTTTTCTCCCACACTAGTTTCCTCCCACAGTGAAAATGCATTGAGGTCAGGATTTGACTCTTAAATTGTTCATAGGTGTGAATGTGTTTGTCAGTCCGAATAGCCCAGCGTCCAGCTGACAGTGCCTCTTGCCCAATGCATGGATTTTGGAGTTCATTGAAGTCTCTCAGTCCTTCTGCAAAATAGTAAATAAATATGTACAAAAAATGAATCTTGACAAGCATGTGTTTGTCATTATCTTAACAAGCATGTGTTGCAGTACATATACAACCCTCAACTGTCTGAGAAAAGTCAATATACAAATAGAATTTGTCTTTATTTTACTGAATACCTGTTCCTTACATCGAGTACCTACAAGCATCCAGCTCAGATCTCAAATGAGTAGAAAGATTTGTTAATGAAACTTGAGGTTTTGTGTGAATTGAGTGCTGATCTCAAAAAATCGCTGCAGGGTACTGTGATTTCATAACTATATAAAGCAACAATAATATTCAGTCAGAGGAAAGTAGCTCAGTGTCTGCTGGTGACGCAGAAGGGGCTGAAATGTGGCTCAGAGAAGCAGTACCTTTTGGCTTGAATGAAGCCAGTGTGTTGCACAATCAGAGTTGTGGGCTGGTGGTGGACAGTCCCTCAGGGAAGGAGAGAGTGGGCTGAAGAATGATGCTGTACCAGGCCAAGCATGAAGCCCTCCACATGAATGAATGAACAATGAACAACTACCACTGTGTGCCGTGCGCACGCATTTGTGTGTATGCATGCGCGTGTTCGGAGGGAGGACAGCAATGTGTAAATGCTGGTTGTGACTTTCAGACATGAGGGAGGGGTGAGGTGTTGATTGATCATTGTACCTAAGAGTATGCAGAGCACAGACTGACGTCAGTTTGCAGCAGTAATACAGATGTGAGCGTTTGCGTGGATGTGTGGGTAAATGTGTGTGTCTGTGTGACCTTGGATGCAGCATCTGTGAATTCAGGGCTTGAAGAAAAAAAACTCTCTCTCACACACACACCCTTCGAAAGAGCTCTTTGTGTTTCTGCTTCCTCCGGAGGCAAAACACCCCCCAAAAAAAATAAATCAGACCGCTTTATCTCAAACACTACATGATCTCACTCCAGTCGGTGCATCTTGCAAATCAAGTTACAACATCAAAAGCAAGAAGCCCCAGAGCCCTTCCTTTGTTGTTAATCAAAGCACTACATATTGCTCATTCTATTGTGATTGTAAGATGACTAATTCAACTGTATCTCCTCTCTTTTTCCCTCTTTCAGAACTCGCTGTCAGAAGTGATCAGTAAGCTGCAGGCTTGCACTCCTCACTTTGTGGAGTGTGTCCGCCCCAACGCTAGTGGTCAGCCAGACAGTTTTGACAGCATCCATGTGTCTACCCAGCTGCAGTACATCGGGGTTCTCGAGATGGTGCGCATGATCCGTTATGGATACCCTGTCCGCCTGTCCTTCCCGGGCTTCCTCAGCAGGTGGGTGTCGGAGCATGTTGCCTAATTAAGAGTGCAGTAACCGTATTGCTCCGTTTGCCGATTCATTCCCTTCACAGCCTCCTCTTCTCGTTCAGCTTCGTCTATAAGGGACGGGTCTTAAAGATGACGGATTCCTCTGCTGCCTCTCACTGATCTCAGTGGTGCGGATACATTACCCTCCCAGCAGGTCACCGTGATCTCTGTCAGTTTATATGTGACTGGGCGAGCAGGTCAAAGCAAGCAGAAAGCTTGGCAGCGTATTCCTCCTCTACATCTGCAAATAAGCGCAAGGGCATATACTGGACAGGATCATGCGCTCACATGCAGATGGTCACATTAGCATTTACAAGTCACAGCAACCCTTGCTGTTAGAAGGACGACATGACCTCTAATGGCTTTTTTAGAGTCTATGGCAGCTGATGACTGCCACTATCATGTTTCCCATGTCAGCCCGACACACGCACATTAACCAGCCAGTTGTGTGTAAGGTCTCCGTGCCCCTACACTTGAATGTCCGTCATTATTTCTCCCCATCACCTCTTTTCATAACTCTTTCACCATGTTCACGGCTTTGCTGCAAAGTGGTAGATCCCTCTTCCCCACTTAAACTGCTCCACCAATCCATCTCACTAGCCTTTTTTTTTTTTCTGCATGTCCCTAATAGAATCTGTTGCTTTTCATTGTCGTCTAGCTCTGTGAAGTCTGGGATTAACAAATCAACTTCCACTCTAGTACAGACCGTCTCCCAGCCTGTCTCTCACTCTTTTTGATTATAAAGGGATCAGAATGAACATTCCTGCCAGATAATAGGAGAGGACAAAGCCGGTCACATGACCCCCCCCCCCCCCCCCAAAAAAAAAAGTTTCCACTACACTGCTGTACATGTCATCACATCATTCCACACACACACATACACATTGACACACACAATATGTAGCTATCAAGATCACTGTCTTAACATTAAATACATCATATTAGGTGTTGAAGCATTTTACTACTTAAGAAAAGTTTCTGGTCACATTCCTCGTTCTTGAATTCATTTTGCATAATAAAAGAAAGATTAGGCACTGTAGAGTATTGTGCAAAATCTGAATAAGAAACAAATGTATTGCCATGGAGGTTTTCACATACAGAGGAATTTGTCCTCTGTATTTTGGTGCATAACAGTCAAAATAAACAAACTGCAAGAGTAAAGAATCAAAATATAGAATAGAAATTTACAATTAAGATTCTTTAAAATGTGTTACAATAAATAGAGCTACACCGTGGTTGAACAAAGACAATGAATTGTGCAAAATATACAAAAAAATGTGCAATTGTTCACAGCATGAAGAATATGTGCGAAAATGATGACCCATGAGGCGTTGTTGAAGTGTGCTGCATTCATTGTCTGACAGTTAATATTATCTGGTCTAACAGACCTCAAGTGAAATAGATCATTGAAAGTCAGACATAATATATTTCCATAAGAGAAAACCTGAACAGGGAATAGAATCTGGAGAACCACGTCAAATGGTGAAATGAATCCAATATAGAATGCAGTGTTGTCTGTCTATAAGCATCTGCCAGCCTCTTTGTGTTTCTGATGGATATACCATGTAGAGCCAACACTCCCGTTGTTCAAGATGTAATTGAAAGATTCCTGGTGAGGGTTTTTTTGAAAGCTGTTTGTTAAGCTGTGTGCGTGTCATATAAATTTAGGCAGCAATGGGTATGACCAGCAGATAACTGAGCATCCAGCTTTTCGCCAGAAACTAACTAACCAATGCTGGGCTGGGTATAAAGCACACAACTTTTGTTGTACGTTTGCATTGTAACGGTAAGGTTGTTTGTTTGCTTCTAATGTGGATAGAGCTTATTATCGGTGGAAGTGCAGGGAGACAGGACCGTTCCAGTACCTGCATCTGACATATCCACTTCCAAGATAAGTGGTTGAGAGTGGTCTGGTTGAGTTTTAACCCAAACAAAGGTGTAGCATTGCTGCAAAGGCAGGAGGCTGATATGAAACTCACACTTATCAGGTTTGGTAAACATAGTATTTTGGATTTACATCAGAGCTGTTCAAGATCTGAAGCCAACAGAAGGCAACAGTTCAGGGATATAATATATACAGTATATATCCTTGAACCGGAATTTTTCCACAGAAAGGAGAACCTTGCTCCAGCTGGTGAAGTGGATGGATGCATAAACCTCATGATGAGAGCCTCTTTGATGTATATCTCTAAGGCAGCTGAGAGTCTCTGGAGTGGAGAGGGAGCAGAGATGAACAAACACCAGGGAGCAGATCTGTTGTCGGTCAGGCAGAGTGATAGTAGGGTGGGTTCCAAACACTTCCTGCAGGTTATTACACTGAGATGTAACGTTAAACAGGTTGACAGAGTGTGATTGAGCAACAAACGCACCATTAATGGTCTCGGGTTTATACTTGAGGCCGGTTAGTTGACACACAGGCCTCCGTTCCTCCATTTTACAAGCTGTCCAGTCAATGTGCGGATTGTGCAGAGCGAGTTTCGTCAAGATTCCATGAAAGCTGAAAACTGGTGCATCTGATTCACTTGGGCGATCTTAGTGGACAGCATCAAATCGGGTACAGGGGAGGTAAACAAGAGAACTCAACTTCACTGGCAGGTCTGATCTTTTGCTTGATGCTTAGTACACTTAGCTTGATAGTCAGTGAAGACAGTATCCCTCCTATAGCCAGCAAACTGTACGTGCTCCTGCCTTGACAACTAGACCATTCCAATCTCCGTATGCTCAACATCCAAGAGATTACTGGAGAAGTAAAGCAGAACAGACAGAGAAGTGGATTCAACTCTGTCAGCGAGTCCATCGTCAACATTTATGGGCAAATATTCCAACTCTTCGACCGCCAACAGCAACGGTTGGTGGCTTTGACGAACCCTTTTGACTTGCAGAGGCAGGATTGGTAATCTGTTGGTTGAGCGACATCTATGAGAATCGGCAAACCAAATGTGGAACGCAGTATATACAGTATTGCCATGTGAACAGACAATGATTATGACCAAATCTGAATCAAGGCAAACTATTAGGCCAGTAATATTAGACCTGTAGTATAGACTGTCCAGTCCACTCAAGATGAACGAAGGAGAAGAAAATTCAGCTTTGAGAGTTGTAGAAGTACCACATGTATGTGTTTAACCAGAAAGCAGTACATTTGTTTAATGTTTAAGATGCACAAAATTACATCATTCTGGGCAGGTTACTCGAAAAATCCACCTTTTGGTAAAACGGCAAACAAGCCGAATCCTCAAAATGTTTAAGTAACACGTTCCTGGGATTAGAAACTGAATTTCAAATTGTAATCCTACTGTCACTGAAAGAGTAAACGCTGTTGTACTTAATTCAGCACTTTGTTACTGCCCAGCACTGGTTTGTGTGCATTGCGTACAAGTGTTTTGTGTTCATACAAATGGACCGTTTGAGTGTGCCTTTGTCTGACGTGTGTCCCCGTTCTGCTGTTTATACATTAATGCCATGCTTAATTTGAGTGGCTGCCACTCACAAAGACACCAGTCAGCTGAGCCCAAGTGCCATTCATATCTCTCCGAGTTCAACGCAGACATGGCCAATGAATGAACACAGCCTAGGCCAAGGAGGGAGCTGCTGCTGAGTGTGGGTGGACTTCACTGCTGTCTTCACAGAGCTCTTTCTCACTCAATTTCTTATCATTTCCTCACAAGCTCCCTCTTCTGAACCGCCATTTACTTTTTTTTCTTTTTCTTTCATCTTCCCCGGCCCATACTTTTTATTTTACTTCTTTCATCCTTTCAGTCTTTATCTTTCCTTCTTTTCTCCGCCCTTTTTCTCTCATGTGCGCACACACTATTGCAGTCTTGTCCTGTTTCTTATTTATCTCCATTTGTCACTCTTTCAAAAACAGGCCATGGCCCTTGACTAATCAAACTGACAGGACATTAACTCAACCGTTAATCTTGAGGTTGCCATATTCTCGTGAACACAAACACACCAATGTGTACACACAAACACACACTTGCCCACTAGAACCATGCAGGCCAGTTCACTAAGTCATAGTGGCCGCCTGAAGCAAATTACATTATTGTTCTGGTAACCAGAGTGATTTATGGGGGAATCTATTTTACTGCTGCTTTTATTTGTCTTTTATGATGCACTGTGTTTTGTGGTGGGATTTATTTCGTGTCAATGTGTAAGGTCAAATACTACCACTTGAACCTTGTGTCTTTCCTAAGATCTTCATTCTTACAAAGTGGATGAGAAAGAGGCATCGGTATTCACAGAGCAGGTCACAAATGCAGCTCCATAATCCTACAGGTCATGATTTCTATAGCCATGTCTTCATTACCTCCCACTGATGGATAAACGTACTTATTTGTAGATTATTGAGTTACCTCCATGATTTCAGACTGAACACTGAGATAAAAATCCATAAACAAAAGCCAATATGAGAATGTGGCAACACATTTGTCTGACAGAAAGGAGCAGCTTCAGGGAGGAGTGGTTTAAATTCGAGCTGCATGGCCTGTACCACCTTTGTGATGCTCGCTAACAGTAATCTGATGGCCTGTTGGTCACAGAGAACCACGTTAACGCCCCGTCTCCTTCCATTTAAACTCTTATCAAAGGGGTTATTTCACTTCTTTGGTTCCACATGAAGCCCCTTAGGGTCTTGTAAAAGTAGAGACCATCGATGGTTTTCATATCCTCATAGGGGAGGTCATGGGTTTACAGAGTTCCTTTGTAATTTGATGGGCCATGGGGGAAGGTGTGTGCCGTCTGCAGGACTGGTATTACCATACACGGAAAGGGTTAGGGAGAGTTCAGACAGACCCCACTCCTGCAAATCAAACGCATCCCACATTCACGCGCACTTACTTAGTCACTATTGACAACACAAGCGGTTTATGATTCCAGCCATCTGCTTGTAATATATATGTGTGACATCATCAGCTCGCTCTGCGTCTCATTGATAACAGAAGGGGCCGACTGACAAAATGCACGGTCCAACTGATATGGGGTTTTGGGGTTTTGTTTACTCAGCTGATATTCCTATTTCATTCAGAAAATGTCATTATTTCATCAGAGAGAGAGAGAGAGAGAGAGAGAGAGAGAGGGAGAGGTGTGGATACCTAAGAATATTGATGTGTGTGGGTTGCCCCTGTATCAGGTGTCTGCTACCCTCATTTCCTCATAAACAAGTCATTTTAACCTACAGGTCCTGGACAAAATTATAAGGATAAACTGAGGAGTTGTGTGAAATCTGTTGTTGATTATGCCTTTTTATTAGATTCAGTAAAGCAGCATGAGATGCATTATGTAATACAGCAGTACTCTACGATACTATCTTTATGATTAATCCTTTGAAGCAGCTTGTAAAAAAGCCCTAGAGTGTTTATTGTGCGTCTCGTGACTACACAGTTATCTCAGCTTGCGTTAGTAATTTTGTATAGTAACATACTTTCTGTGGTAGCTATTGACATTTTTATATAATATAAGTATAATATTTGCCAGAACAAACACACACTGTGGCCAGTTACACCATTTGAATTGTCTTTCTCCTTTTTTCTTTTTTCTTCTTCGGCCCAATCCCAATCTCTACACACAGACTCGCATACTTTGAGGTGCGCTCCGTGAGGGTTTAGGGCTGTCCAACTGTTAAATCAAAGAGTGTTTTAGGTCTCTCTCGCAGACATTTTGAGCCCTTTATGAACCCTTTCCATAAGTCTGCATTTCTGCTGACTTTGCCCAAGGGAATTACCCACAGTTCATAGCAATGTGACGTTACCAGTGGAAGCATGGAGATGTAAAAATAGGTAAACAAAGCGGACGGCACATGGGTGTTCAGCCTGGCATATTAAATGTACCCGTTGTAATTACATTGAATGTGTTGTAATTCAGTTATCCTGTTCTACACATGACATCTGTTGCACTTCTGTCCAACCTGGGAGAGGATCCCTCCTCTGTTGCTCTCCCACAGGGTTCTTCCTCTTTTCTCCCCGTTAAAGGGGTTTTTTGGGGGAGTTTTTCCTGTTCCGATGGGAGGGTTCCGGGACAAGAGGATGTTAAATGTGTACATATTGTAAAGCCCTCTGAGGCAAATTTGTAATTTGTGTTTTTGGACTATACAAAAATAAATTGAATTGAATTGAAAACATTAAGGATTAAAGATGGAACATAAAAACGCATGAAAGCAGCGGAATGGAAGCAGAGACTATATTACACAGATTTATTCATCAAACATTTCATTTTGACATCTAAGCTGTTTTGACAAAGTAAATAGATTCATTGAAATTACCTTTCATCTTGTGAGGAAAGAGCCTGGAAGACATTCAAATTAGGGAGTCTTCTTCTTCTTCCTCCTCCTTTTTCTCTCCTTCTTCTTCTTCTTTGCAGTTCACAGTTTGACCTGTGTGACTCTCTGACACTTCCTGGACTAGGTGGAAAGGGTCTCAAAGGGGCGCTTAGGAAGTAACTGCTCATGAATGGGGGAATGTTTCATTTTCATTTTTTTTTTAATCTGTGGTCCAGGCATTCAACTTGGTAATTCTCTTCATAAACCGATGAACCGTGTCCATCCAGCTGACCATTCATAGCAACAGTTACCTAGGGCAACACCAATGGGAACAGATGCTGTTTGGCTGGTCTGCCGTATGACCCCACTGACCTTTTAACCCATTGTTTCTGAAAACAGGAGGTGATGCTACGTCCCATCTCCGTTTTTAATTTTAGCATTTCAGCTCTAACGTTTTCCGTTTTTATCTGTGTGTCTCAGATATAAAGACCTTGTGGTCCCAACTTTGGGAGACAAGAAGAAATTGTCACCAGAAGAGAGATGTCGCTCAGTTCTGCAACAGTCCAAACTCCAAGGATGGCAGGTGTGTGTTTGTGTGTGCGTGTGTTTGTGTGTGTGTGTGTGTGTGTGTGTGTGTGTCTGTCTATGTCTTGCCTCTTTTTCTGTCTCCAGCAATAACAAAAGATTTGCCAAATAACTTAATCCCTGACCCTTTATTTCAAAGATCCCATGGAATCTTTGACAACTCGCTCCAGCTGTCCCACCTCATCATCATTCTCCTCACACGCACGCACACACACACACACACAGCAGCAGCATGGACCCCTCCCCTCCCTGCTCTGTCCTGTCTGCCACACTGCTGTTGTGTCTGAGTGTGTGACCCTACAGGTCACATTAGCTCCCGCCTCACACACGCATACGCACTCCTCCACAATGCTCAGCAGACATCTTTTCATGCACTTCTGCTTGACACACTCACACACGAACCGCTCCATCAAGTAGCCTGCGTTGGAATGCATAGCGTCTGTTGAAGTATGTCACCCCCACAGTTCTGTGCACCTGGTATCTAAATCCAGGAAGTGAATGCAGTCAAAATGCAAACTCCCTACCCCCCCCCCCCCCCCCACACACACACACACTCCACACCCACCTATTGTCATACATCATTGCCACATCAATGCTCTCCCATCTCTCAGCTGGCATGTCACACTCGTGTCAGATTCCCAACAGAAGACAGCCGGACTCCCAGAAGCTCATGATGATGGCAGTGTAGAGTACAACAACGATGACTTGTGTTGTTATGTGTGTAGATCGGCAGCAGCAAAGTTTTTCTGAGGTACTGGCAGGCAGACCAGCTGAACGACCGCTGCTACCAGCTTCATAAAAAGATCATCACCTGCCAGAAAGGTAATATCCAAAATAATGAACCAACAACCCATGATGCTCTTTTAGGTTCATCTGTGTTTCTTCCCGCGACACCTCTGATTCTCCTCTTCCTCTCCTCCTCTTCCTCGTGTCTCAGTGGTGCGCGGCTGGCTGGCCCGACAGCGCGTCCGTCACAGGCTGTCATCGCAGCAGAAAGAGGAGTGCGGTGTGCAGCGTTTCCTGCAGGGGGCAGAGGACATGGGGCTGCGAACCTACGACCAGTTGGTCATCCAGAATGCATCCGACATCGCACGAGAGAGCGACCGCCTACGCTGCCATGGCAACAGCCTTCTCAACACCCTTGGCAACAGCCCACCGCTTGGTGAGAGGCCCGAGCCGGTGGGCAAGGAGGAGGATCAGCCTGTCAGGAGGTAAATTAGCAAACACCTCCTCAATTCACACGCCCTCATTCAGGTCTGAAGGTAAAGATGCGAGAGCATTCGAGCAATATCGATGTGCGGTTATTCATTTTTTCCATCTGTTATTTGTATTTCCGATGTTATTTTGCCCCTGTTCTCGCAAAATGTTCATTTGATTAAAAAGTTCACCTGTTGTTTGGATGATAGACTTCCACTATTCTGCTGATTACGTCACACTAATGCAACCCATCAAGACTATATTCTCACTGAAATAGGGCTTTTATTACTAACTACAGTATAATTCATTCAGTCAACAATCTGCAGTTACTGTCATTCCCAGGATTTATTATATGAAGGAATCATTTGCTTTATGTGTGTGTTTCCGCACAAGTGTGCCGATATCTGTGCGTCACGTATTGTCTCTATTAATGATTGTATCCCTGTGGGCTGTAGGCTTTTAATTGTATGTTTTGTGAGAGAGAGTGAGATAATGAGCAGCGCTGTCAGATTGTGTTAGTATTGTGTTGCACTTATTGTGTTACCCTTAACTCCACCTCACCTCATTCGAATATAACATACCATGCCTGGAGCAAATAGAATAACACTAGAGGGCTGAGTTTGAAAGGGTTAAATAAAAAAAGTAATAAGAAACTCTTCTGCTAAATGAGCAACCTTCATTTTGAAAACTCACTTTTCTAATTCTTTGAAAAATGACTTGTATATGGTAATACATGAAATATGACTTGTGCATTTCAGCCCTAATAAACCTGCATACATGTGATATATGTTATGTGCTCTGTGGCACAATGCATAATTAATGCATTTATTATTTCAATAGCACATTTCTTTCCCTGCAGAGGAAGCATTACCTTTTGCGCTGATTATTACCGTTAATAATACTGACTTCCATCTCAGCCTGACAATGATTGGTTACTATCGTTAATGTCTCAATACGTTTTGACAAGATGACAAAATATGTGTTCACTACATTTAAAGAAATGACACATAAAAGTGTTTTGCTTCGAGCTAACTTCAACTTTAAAGTGCTGTAAAAGTGGAAACGTCTCACTATAGCATATCATTTACATTTTTTTAAATACACCATATTGACATTTTTTATACTTTTGATATAATTTAATTAGTAGGTTGAAACATACACACACACATGATTTCTGTGTCATCTATGTGTCCTTGCGCGTGTAGCATCTGCTGCTGGGACAATAGACAGGAGCACAGGGAGGTGTCCAACAGGAGGACTGGTGTCCGTAGGCGGACTGGGAGGGGAGTCACAGTTGTCGCATACTAGAGGGGAAAATATTGACCCAAACTCACCTAATTTCTCTGCAGGTTTTCAGAATGCCTTCCTCCATCATCTACACACATACTCGCCCCCCCCACCCCCTGCCTGCAATCCTGGAACCAACAGATGGCTCACACAGATTAGCAAACGAAATATTGAACTTGATGGTATCACTGGAAGGAGATTAGATTTAATGCATAATCTCTTTGGTCTTTATCCTCCAATTGGCCTCCTTAGCTCATATTTGTGGCATGACAGTTGAAGCAGGCCTACTTTGGATTTGAGCATACTGATGATCTAAATGACATCATTAACTCAATCTGGATCAGAAAACCATTGGATGGGAAACAAAGGTTGTGCCTGTAACTTTTATGCTTCCTTTGGGAAAATCATGAATCCAGCACAAGTGATGGCGATACAAACGGTCAAATATGTTTCTATTTCTACCACTTGATTATAAATTCTGTTATTCTTCCAATTTGTAGGGTTGTGGAGAAAAGCGGAAAAGTCTATGATGGTCCCGTCAATGGGGGCAGTCGAGTTATTCGCCACTTTCGGTCCAGCTCAGTACCCATCCCCCTCGCCATGGAGAGCATGCTCCATTCCTCTGCCAGTCCATCCATCAAACCAGCCCTGCAGCAGGTAGCTCATACCAATGAGGACGCAGCAGGTGGGGGAGGTATTTCCTCTCCCCGGAAGCAACCTCCCCCCAAACCAAAGCGGGACCCCAACACTCGTCTGAGTGCATCTTATGAAGTAGTTAGTGCAGGGTTGACGATGGCAGCCAAAGAGTGCCCCACTCCAGAGGGGTATGGTTCGCCCGCTGGAAGCCCTCCTAAGTCCCAGCTGTCCCCAACAGACCCTGCAGGTAAATCGCCTCGACTGGTCTTTAAAACATGCAACAGATGAGGCTTTTCCGTGCCTTGACTTTCTCTGTATTTAATTGCTTCCTTTATAATTTCCTCAGCCTTGTCCAAACCCCGTCCCCACAGTGATGACTACACAGCCATGAGGAAGGTGCCACCCCCCAAACCGAAGCGCAGTCCCAACACTAAGCTGACAGGCTCGTATGAGGAGATCAACGCTGTTGCCCCCTACATTCACCAGCTGCGTCCTGCCGATGTAAAGCTAGCCTTGCTGTCCCGTGCCGGGGGATTTGGAGGGTTTCCTGGTTTGCTGCAGAAAGCAGCCTCTGTGGATGCCCCACAAGGGTTAGGACTGAGCCTTTACCAGGGCCAATATGAAGAGGAAGTGTACATAGAGATGTTGGGCTCCCAGCCACGGGCTCGAAGTCTCCAGGAGCCCCCTGATAGTCCAGAGCTGGCTGACTCAGAGGCCGTCTATGAGGAGATGAAATATTTTCCTCACGAGGATGGCGCCGCGCCTGCCACTGTGGTTAGCAAGGCAGCCAAACTGGAGGCACTAGGCTTGGGCCTGGTAGGATTGGGGGCGTCTCATTCTCAAAGCGGGGACACCAAACGGTTGGCAGCAGGGGTGACCGCTGCCATGGACATCGCTTACTCACAGAGCACGTCCAACAGCGGAGTTCCCAAAACTCAGCATGGCAAAGATGGCAGCTGTGACATCCCTGCTCCCTTCCCCAACTTGCTTCCCCACCGTCCACCTCTCCTGGTGTTTCCCCCCTCTCCCGTCACCTGCTCTCCCGCGTCAGACGAGTCACCCCTCACCCCACTAGAGGTTAAGAAGCTGCCTGTGTTTGAGACAAACCTGAACTATGCTACTGGCCCAGACAGCCCTTTGTCCCCACAGTATGCCCGCCAGAGGGCTGACTCCTCCCCTAGCCTCACTGTCCTCATGCCAGAGAAGAAGTCCACATCTCCTCTCACCCCTCCACCTCCACCTCCTCCCCCCAATGCCCCACCTCCTCCCTATAGACCTCC
This sequence comes from Anarrhichthys ocellatus, assembly GCF_004355925.1. Classification (NCBI taxonomy): domain Eukaryota; kingdom Metazoa; phylum Chordata; class Actinopteri; order Perciformes; family Anarhichadidae; genus Anarrhichthys; species Anarrhichthys ocellatus. The sequence continues at coordinate 1,837,516 of NW_022280077.1, read as the reverse complement.
TTCGTACTTCCCCTTCCCGCCTGAGGCTAACTTCCTGTCTCTGACCCGAACGGCATCTGTCACAGGGAGCTCGGACTCCCCAAAAACCTCATCCTCTCATAGGACAAGTGGCGAACCACTTGGGAAGCCACCTCCCTACTCCCCAGTGAAGATGTCACGTCCTGAGCCCCGGAGAGCACACTCGTGCTCCTCCTCTCCCCTGCTGTTCAACCCAGCCAATGGCAGACCCCTGACCAGCCCCCTGGATGAGCTCAACACTCTGTTCAGCTCAGGTCGCACCCTGCTGCGGAAGTCCACCTCTGGCCGCAAGATGCGAGATGGAGGTTTGTCAGTAATGTTCACACACGCACGCACGCCCACACTCTCACACACATCTAAATCACTAGCAGAGGAAATGCATCTACATGCATGGGTCAATGGTCCATTTGCTGTTGGGAGAACTTGGGGGGGTGTGTGTGTGTGTGTGTGTGTGTGTGTGTGTGTGTGTGTGAGAGTGAGAGAGATACAGAGCATGTGTGTAATATCCCCCTGTTTTGTGTGAGTCTGTGTGTCTGCGGGTTTACACACATGCTCTGTGTTTGAGTGGTCGGGAGGTGAGATGGAAGCGAGCCGGTGTTGCCCATTTAGCCTCATAATGCACTATGAGGATGATCTAGCTGGGTTTGTGTGTGTGTTGTAGCTCGATGCGCTTACATTCAGAGCACATACAGGCTCTCTGGCATTGATGCACAGGTTGACCTTTGCAAAAAAGAGGCCAAACATGTGTCACGCTTAGTCAATGACAAGGGTGGATCTTCAGGTCCAGATGTTCCAAACAAAGAAATTACTTTGTGGTGCCTTTATGAGCGTGAATTTCCCATTGATACTTCAGCTTGAGAAAGCACAGGCATATGAGAGAAGATACAAACTGTGTTGTCCCACTGTGTTTTTGTCTGAGTTTCCTCCAAGTGTATTTGTTGTGCCTGGGTTAATAATGCATGAGCAGTAGAATGATGAGGATGGGTATCAAATATTTAACAGCTCATTCATGTTCTACTAAAAGCAGTGTCACTGCCCAGCAGCAGCAGCAAACAGGACACCCTGAACAGTTGAACAATTAAAATCTAGTGAAAGTGTTGTTGTCAATAATCAGTCATCTTGCTTGAGTCTCGTATTACTGTGGATCTGTTTACTTTCTAGAAGACAAAGTTGTGTGTGTCATACGTCTATTAATGTAAGAAGTTCAAGGGGCAGGAAGCTGAACTCCTGTGACTCGAGTGACAGCTTGGAAACGGTGTGTGTGTGTGTGTGTGTGTGTGTGACAGGTGAACTTGGCACTGGGGTTCACAACCTTGCTGTTATTTTGAGTGAGCAAAGCAAGGCGTTCCCCTTAGATCAGAGCGCAGAGGGATGCCGATGGGCTTGGGGGGATGGCCTACTTCTGTTGGCTGTTAGTGTGATACCTGACGCTGTGGGAGTGGCCAGGGGTTACAGTTGCTATCCCAGACATCTCTGTGAAGAGCAGCTGCCTCTCCCTCCTCCTCTTCCTCCCCTTCCGCATCCTTAGGGAATGGGTAAACCACAGGAATGCCAGGGGAAGGTGGTCTTAAGGCTTCAGGAAATTACTGTCGACACCCCATGCCTCGACAGCAACATACAAATTAGCCAAAATTAGATAAAAGTCAAACTTTTCCCTCATTATAGTCTTTACTGTACAAATCCAAATACTCATTGGACTCTTCACAAGCATGCAACGCTCACATGGAAACCATCCCTCTACCTGGCCTTATGTGCCTCAGAAACACACACCTGCCCCGTGGGACCTATAGTAGAGTTTGCTAAGTTTATATTTAGGCATCTTGTGACCATGGGGGGGGACCAGGAGGCACACATTCTCGGTTTGGGACGGCAGCTGACGAATTCCCATTCACACACTCCACCATGCACATATGTACCCACAGTCTTTTAGTCATTCGGTGTGTCACAGCATGTGAGCCCCGAGGAGCAGCAGCAGGTCATGTGGAGTCACCTTCCTGCCAGACAGAACAGATGAATCATTTTTAAATTTCTAGATGGGATAGGAGGAGTTGGAGTAAGTGGTGAGAAGATACTGGAGATTAACACATGATTAGCTGAATTATACAATTGTAATATAATACTAAAATGTGTATAGTTTGCAATAAAACCAATTTAAAAACAGACTCCCTGTGCTGTTTTGGATTTTGTTTTACCCCACAGATACTATGCCTGATTTAATCCAAACTTTATCTGACGTCTACTGTATATGACATGTACTGACATGTAGTGTGTTGTCCTTTGGCTATATTCTTCCCAGGATTCAATTCTAATATCAATCTGCCCGGGAGGGAAGATTGTGGCTCTGCCCCCACCTCGCCATCTCTGCAGCTACAGGACAAGAACGCCAACAACCACACGCATCCTCACTCCCAAAGCCCCGCCCCCGTAGAGAACGGCAACCAGATCTCTAACGGTAACAGCCCGCGTATTGCACATGTACGCGCATAATTCAAGAAGAAAGAAATGATCAAGTCCAGGTTGAATGTCTGTTCAAAGTGACTGTCATGTAGAGTGAAGAAAGTAGCTGTTAACTCTCCTTTTGTCCTTTTGCCCATGTCACAACATAATTACAAAAGCACTGAAATTCATCTTAGAGATGCCTGAAATAAAAGCACTGCACGGTCACTGAAGAAGGGGAGGAGGTGCATTACATGAGACAATGAAACGATCTGAGGAATAAGGAAAGAAGACCACTGATATCATAATAGAGGACCCCACGTTTGATCACAGTGTTCTTTAAATGCTCCGATAGATTGAAAGTCACAGTTCTTGAGAAAAGCCTTTTTAACTCCTGCTTGTGTTTAACAGGTGAGATGTCCATCAGTCTGTGTGTCGGAGGACTCTCAGTCAGATTATTTTTGCAATGGAATGTGCTTTTTGATTTTGTGTGTTCAGGGTCGCTGGAGGATGAGAGTCACAGCAAGTTAAACTCCACCAGCTCCGCCTCTCTGCACAGACACATGGACAGCCATCATACTCAGGTAAACACACAGAGACCGGCACTTAACAGCCTAAACGCACACCAACACACAGACAATGACAACACGACTATATCAGGCCTGTATTTTGCTGTGGGTCGGTCGACATTTTGAGTGGACGGGGAAAGTGGCCTCCTTTGAACAACATGTATCACTCATGACATGTGATCGTTCTCTGGCTCTGTAGACGGGTGTATGGTTACAGGATTGAGTTAAATGTCTTGCACACATGCTCTCATGCAGAAACACACACACACAGCCTCTGATATATGCAATTGATAAAACTTTGATGGCCAAGCAGAAACCATCGTGAGTTAAAGAACTTTCTGAAAACTGAGACACCACCAACTGATAAATGCATGTATTTTAGAAAGCCTTAATCATTTAAAGATATAAACATAGAGGGGCTTACCAGCTTGATCACACTCACATGACTAACATCCTGCAATAGCTCTTCAGGGACAGCATTACAACGTAGAGCCACAAAGCTCTCATGACGATTATCCTGCGCTGTACCTTCTCCTCAGGTAAAAATAGACATTCAATAGGATTGTCTTTTATTAACAAAGGCCAGCTTCATAGTCTCTTTTTTCTTATTAATCCATCATTAAACTGAAAAGAAGAGTTGCCACAATATTATAACAACACTCTTCATCCCTTTTGTCTTGCCACTAAGTCATATACCCACCCTGAAGAATTAGCTTGGTGAGCAAATTACTCTGTATTGGATTTATAGCTTCTTATAACTTCCACTTTTGATAATGCCATTCTATAGAAGTTGAATTGTTACAACCTGTATTCATTGGGAGATCTGGTTACAAATAATACAATCTCTACTGATGAACAGCTAATGCACACTGGTTCTGAATGCTTCACTATCCGGCTCCATCGCGGCTGCTGGAGACAGTCTGCTGGCGTTGTAGCCTGTGTGTGTGTGTGTGTGTGTGTGTGTGTGTGTGTGTGTGTGTGTGT